>NC_053161.1:143669236-144026736 GCF_016835505.1 Polypterus senegalus
AACCAGCAGAAAGCATAAACTTGTGAACTGATTCAAGAAAGAAAAAAAGTTTAAAATAAAATTGTTTTGTGTTGTTTAATGTTAGTAAGAATGGTTGGTTCCTAAAAATGTTTAAAGAGAGAACTTTGTTAAATATTGTGTAGACGTCTTGAAAATGGGATGGCGTCAGGGAACAGGCCAATCATGTTAGACGTGCGTGTGTGTATATGGAGCATAAGAAATGTCAGAGAGACTGAGAGATAGAATGAAAACATTGAAAGAAAATTCTTCCTTTTATTTATTAAAAACTGTATAAAAATACAAGTGAAAACATCAGTAGATTGTCCTCTCATTGACATTAACCTGGAATAATTTAAAGTAATCCATAAGATAGGGAATTTACAATTAAAAAAGCATGCTGATGAGTATTAATCACTAGTGATCACATTATCATTCTGGGTTCTGCACCTTTGAAGAAAAATAAAAATTATTATTAGTGAAAGGGGGTCCTGTGATAAACTGACACCTGGTTCAGGGCCATTTCCTGCTTTGTGCTAACCCAGAATGGGATTATGCGTATTTCAGTATAAATGAAGAAATGGTGAAAAAAGTAATAATAACAGCCAATTATAGTAATGTGTATTGAGTCAACACCTATCAGTTGAATTTAATGAATACATACTCCTTAATAGATAAAGATAATTATTAGATTTTATTTTATTGAACTCAGTCCAAAAGATGGTATCTGCCTCTTGGTTTGTAATTGGGGCCAACAGCAACTTTATAACATTGTGACTTCACCATACGACTTCCCACCCAAAGAAATATTTTTTTGGGTTCGTTCACAAACCTGCATTAGAAAGGGTGTGCGATACAGTTAATACATGCTGCATGTGTGTTCCTCAGGTGCCAAAACAGACGTTCATGTCATCCAGGTAGGCAGCACACTACAGGCAGTCAGTCCACCAGACTGCAGAATGTAACTGGTGTCCTGTGCTGTCAATGTCCACTAGAGGTTCTGAATTTGCTTTCTTCTTTTTCTTTGGTGGAATCATTTATGGTAATATGCTAGTACCCTTTGGTCATATCTAAAGTAGTCAGATATTGAGCTTTGCCCAGTTGCCTGAAATATTACAATGGAAATGTTACTGTCTGAGCCGACAGGAGCCAATACCCTTTAATTAATTATTACTACACCTGCATAAAGAAGTGATAGAAAGTTGGCTATGGGCGGTTTTAGAGTACCTTCCCTTTTGTGCCCATCCACAATCTATAAGCTTGTCCAGGTTGGGATACTTTGAAATGGTGTACTTCAATTCTCTACTCTTCTAACAGCAGAGACGAAATAGTTAATGTTCCATTCCTCAGGCTAAAATTCTTATCATCCAGATTCTGATTTTGTCATTTGAGGAGCTTAGATTTTTTTCTGATTTCTTTGTAGCTATTTTGGCCAAGATAGTAATTAGATTATCACAGCAATTTACTCCACAGTGTTTTCCCATTAAGATTTAGTTAGCCATTTGGAGTCAAATCATCACTCAAGGATCTTCCAAGCCTGTTGATCCAAAGTCAGGCTGTAATGCATGAGTACTTAATTTTTACAAATTTTATAATCTTCCATGACCCTCCTGTCAAGGTCATAATACACCTTTTAGAATTCTCCAGTTAGTAATAAGGGCAGGGTATGCACCCAGTTACTTTCTGTTCTGGGTATGACGTTAAACTGTATTCACCATGCAAGTGGTTCTCCAACTTGTAGCAAAACTTGGGGGATGGTGGGAAGATTGGCACTTCAGCCAGATGTAAAAGCATCATGCAACTCCGAAATGGCAAACAGGACTACTTTCTGCTGTCCATTGAAATAGCTCTACTGCAGCCGCCCATAGGAAGGAAGCACATTATGAAGGGGATGGGGGAAGCCCTCAGGAGCCTCATCCCCAGAAGAGTCAAAACGGTCCGAAAGCCAATGGGTTCAGACCTGTTGGGAATTGGAACTGGTGTGGTGCTGCTCCACAGCAGTACTCAGGTCCCTTTTTGAGGTGGCTCACCAGGTAGGCACTTGGAATGTCTTGTCTCTCCGGGATGCTGACCATATTCCTCTGCTGTCAGAGGAACTTTGTACAGTCAGAGGAGCATTTCAATGGCGGCACTCTCTGAAGTGCACAGACCTGGGACTGACCAGATCTCTGTAGGTAAGTACAACTTTTATTGGTGTGGGTGTTCTGATGGCTGTCATACTCAGGGAGTAGCTTTTGCTCTGGCAGACCGGCTCCTTCTGATGGTGTCTAATGTCACTCCTTTCAATGAGCATATTATGAGACTCATAATAAGGCACTCTCTGGGTGCCTTGTCTGTTGTCTCAGTGTATGCTCAAGCCACAGTAAGTGATGTCTCATTGAAGCAGACATTTTATTTGCAACTTCACTCAGTGGCTGATGGGTGCCACTCCTCTGGTCATGGATGATTTCAATGTGACCACTGGCGCTGACAAGGCTGGCTATGAGGATTGCATCCATCCCCATGGGTCTGCCAACCACGGTGAAAGTGGTTCGATGTTCCTTGACTCTGAGCCGTATCGTTGGACTTGGTACTCAAATACTGGTGGTGCGGTGAAAGAGATCAATCACATCCTCATAAGCAGACACTGGAGCCCCTTACAAAACTGCAGGGTCTACAGAAGTGACCAGTTTGTGAATTCTGACTACCGACTTGTTGCTAATCTGAAGATCCAACTTAGGGCCAGTAGGCTACCACCTACTAGAAGAATGAGGCTGGACCTGGCCAGACTCCAAGATCAGGCTGTTTCTAATGAGTGTGCATGCAGTTTGTGTGAGGAACTTGCAGACTTGGGTGAGACTGCTGATCCTAATGTGATGTGGGAAATCTTTCATGACAGTACCCTGAAGGTTGCTGAGGGTTGTGTTGGTGTCACAGGGCACCCTGGATATCATTGAGAGGAGTCACAGTCCATGGCTTGATGGCAACTCTGGTCTGAACTGGGAACTGAGAAGGATGGCTGTGAGGGCTCTAAGCGCAGATAAGGGGGCAATTGTTAATGGAATCTGTAAGCAAGTGACACACCATCTTTGGTCTAGTGATACACATCCTGCATACAGAGGAATTGAATCTTTACACACATTCAAATCCGTTCCTTGGAGAGTTACAGTCAGAGTGGGTGATGGAACAGTCTTTACTGATGATGCTGTAATTGTGACCCGCTGGGCTGACTGCTTTAAGCAGTTGTTTAAAGCTGAACCTCCAGCTTGGATATTGGATCTCTGGGTCCACGGATCTTGAGGCTGATTGTCCAACTATCCTGAGATTGCACTGGTGGTGAACCAGCTGAGGGTAAGGAAGGCTGCAGGGATATGTGGTATCCGGGGTGAACTTCTCCAAGCTGGTGGTAAGGCTGTCATCCTTTCAGTGCAAGCAATCTTTGCTTCCGTTTGGGAGATGGGAGTAGTACATACAGAAAGCAACTGTCAAAGGAGGTGTTAGATTGATTGATGACTTTAAGCCCCGCTCCCAAATATGAGTGACGACTTTAAGCCCCGCCCCAAATATGAAAATATGATATATGAAAATATGAAACTATAAAAATATGAATTACGTTAATATGATTTATAAGCTATAAGATGTTCATTCCCCTGCTCTAAGTTATAAACTAATAGTAAGAAAATAAACATACTGTACAATTTTCTGAAAACGATATAAGATATTGACTCCCTGCTCTAAGTTATAAGTTCACGACACGCGTCTTTATTTTCTAAGCACTTATCTTTCCTGCATAGCCATAACTAAAACGATATTCCCTCCCCCACTCTAAGTTATAAACTAATAGTAAGAAAATAAATATACAATTTTCTAAAAACGATATAAGTTGCACTAGAATCAAAAGGAAGAAAATACATAGCCACTCCTCATGCCTGCGCGCATCTTTGTAAATTTCACTGGTTCAAAACAATTAATCTAAAAGACTTGTTTTTCAATTACTTCCCCCATCGGAAGGCGCCGAATATGGTTTTAACCATATGATCGATCACAGCCTGTCTCTTTAAACTTTAATTTAATTACCATGCCGTAACAAGGCAGTGCCTTTCTGATTACATGATCATAATCTAAAATGCTTACCTGCTGTTTTATGCCTCGGCAATAAGACACCCAGACGTTGCAACAATTATGTCCCCACAGGGAGTCGGCGCCTTTCTGTTTTCATGTTATCAACGTAAGCAATTAAAAGTCTTAATCTAATTTAAATGTGTTCTATTTTTTATATCATAAAGTAAAACACTTATTCTCACCGCGAATAAAAGCAATTAAGAAAATATACACTCCTTCTGATTTTTACTAAAATTCTTAACATAGCACGCTTTTCAGCACTGGCTCTGCAAACTTAATCACAAGACTGTTTTTAAAAGCTATAAAGGTCAAAAAAGACTTTTTACATTCCAATGGTCTAACAAAGTTATTAATTGAAATATTTTCCACTAACGACTCTCTCTTATATTCACAATGATCTTTATAAGCTCGCAAGAAAAGTTATTAAAAAGGGTCTCGCTGTCTATGGTACATGATAAAAGTTGTTTATATACCGAGTATAAACTCGACTCTTTCCGATACTGTATTTTAGCCGTGTTAATCGTGCAAATGTCAAAATTGATCTCGTTTCACATTTGCAGTATATCAACCTAAAATACACGTGGCGATCTAAGAAACGGCTCCATATATAAAACGTCTGCGTTTATACAATACAATACAATACAGTTTATTTTTGTATAGCCCAAAATCACACAGGAAGTGCCGTAATGGGCTTTAACAGGCCCTGCCTTTGACAGCCCCCAGCCTTGACTCTCTGAGAAGACAAGGAAAAACTCCCAATAAAACGTTGTAGGGAAAAAATGGAAGAAACCTTGGGAAAGGCAGTTCAAAGAGAGACCCCTTTCCAGGTAGGTTGGGCGTGCAGTGGGTGTCAAAAGTATGGGGTCAATACAATACAATATACAGAACAGAACAATTCCTTAAGACAGCATAATAATAAAAATTTTAGAAGTACAGTTTAACAGTAGATGATATGACATAATTAGGTTTGGATATTTTTAGAGTCCTGGAGACCTCATCCATCTAGCTGCCTCCCCATTTGGCCATGCCACGACTGAAACGCTGTTCATGAAAGGACCCCTCTTTCCCATGATTCCTGTGATCCTCCATCAGGGATGACTTTACCATAGGCAGGCAAACAACTTGGCAGGTGGGCCGTGGCACCAATTGCCACATTTGGGTACCGAGAAAAGAAACAGAATAGGTGAGGGTTAGTATTCAAATATAATTATCATGTTACTTATGTTATAGTGCTAATGACTAACAACAGAGATGCAGTATGTACAGTTAATCAGCAGCTTTAGTCAGGATATGCTAAACTGAAGTAGTGAGTCTTCAGCCGGGATTTAAAGGCTGAGACTGAAGGGGCATCTCTTATGGAAGCAGGAAGACCATTCCACAGTTTATGGGCCCTGTAACTAAAAGCTCGACCTCCCACTGTTATTTTATTAATCCTTAGAATCCTAAGCAGACCGCATCTTGAGATCTTAATGTGCACTCAGGTTTGTAAGTCATGATAAGTTCAGACAAGTAAGCGGACCTTGGCCATTTAATGCTTTATATGTTAAAAGGAGGATTTTGAAATCTGCCCTGAACTTAACTGGGAGCTAGTGTAAAGATTTAAGAACTGGGGTTATGTGTTCATATTTTCTTGTTCTTGTAATAATTCTTGCAGCGCATTTTGGATTAACTGGAGGCTGTATAGAGAACAGTTTGAACAGCCAGTGAACACCGCATTGCAGTAGTCAATCCTACTAGAGATAAATGCATGAATTAATTTCTCACAATCCTGTTTATTTAGAAAGTGCCTTAATTTCCTAACATTTTTAAGATGGAAAAAACATGTTTTGGACGACTTTGTAATATGCGCTTTAAATGACATGCTAGAGTCAAAGATAACTCCTAGATTGGGGCTGATTCAGTAAAATTAATTGGGATTCCAACTGAGTTAAATGACGACAAAATATTGCTGTGATCAGCGTCATTCCCTCCAACAATTAACATCTCTATTTTATCTGTATTTAAAGACAAGTAGTTCTCATTCATCCATTCCTTTAATTCACTAACACAACTAATTAAAGACAACAGAGAAACTTCATTTGATTTAAATGAAAGGTATAACTGGCTGTCATCTGCATACGAAAGTGAAAATTAACATTATATTTCCTAATGAGAGATCCCAGTGGAAGCATGTAAAGTGAAAACAGTAAAGGTCCCTGTACTGAGCGCTGCGGGACACCATATTTAACTTCTGTGTATAATGATGGAGTACCATCTGCACATTTCTGTACATACTGGAATCGATTTGATAAATAAGAACTGAACCAAGCAAGCACGGGCCTGTAAGCCCAACATCGCTTTTCTAGCCTGTGCAGTAAAATAGAATGGTCAATGGTGTCAAATGCTGCACTTAAGTCCAACAACATAATTACAGTGGAATTTCCTTCATCAGAGGATATCAGAATGTCATTTACAACCCGTGTTAGTGCCATTTCTGTACTATGACCAGTGCGAAAGCCAGACTGGAATTTCTCAAATAAATTGTAACGCGCGAAGGTGTGACTGAAGCTGACTGCGCTTATCACGGCATCTCTCGGTAAAACATAAAGTATTTGCTTAGATGTGAGCCTTACAGCTGTGTGCGTTTGAATGAGGCTTCTTTGCCGCTAGAAAGGGTTACCGCCTCAGAGGCGAACATCAACAACTCGGCACCTATGAGCTTTCTACCAAACGCTCGGTGTTTCGCTCCGCCTTCCAAGGCGTTACGGAGCCCTATGCGCAGCATAAAGTGTTCTGCTTGCGGGTATTACCACAATAACTATTCTTAGCATTCCAAATGTCTCCAAGGGCTTTCCATAAGGAAGGCGCTTTTCTTCTTCCACAATAGCTGGCATGGCAAAAAATACTTTTGCGGTTGAGGGTAAGTGTAGATTATCGAAATATATGCCGTTAATGATCGTCTCTCTTCAAACTGTTGAAATGATGTTCTTTTATAAATCTGATTTTTGACCGGTTGGTTGCTCAAAAAATGAGTCAGTTCTTCTTTCGGCCGTACTTTTAAATCGAAATGTTGTTTATAAGACCGCCTAGATTTAATGTCTTTAAGTATTTACAAACTTATTACTTTTAATGTCTTTAAGTACGCATAAACACTTTTAAATCGAAATGTTGTTTATAAGACCGCCTAGATTTAATACTTTTAATGTCTTTGTATGTACAAACTTATTACTTTTTAATGGAAATGCATAAAATATAAGAACGTTCAGGCTGATTACTTTTAAACGTCTTTAATATTTTAGAATCGGAGGGTGAACTGTTTGATTCTTTAAATCTAACTAGTTCACAATTGGAGGATTTAATAGCTGCCACAGATTGTCTTTTTGAGAATAAAAATCCTGCCTCAGACAAAGAGTCGCCAGAAACCCGTAAGTACCACTTTCAACTGAGGGTTCGTGTGTGTGGGGAAGAAAATAAGGCATTGGGGTTAAATATGTACTTTTTAGCAGAATACTCGACGCTCCCAAAGAGCGGTTATTCTTCCGAAGTTTCCAGTCAGCATCTAGAATCGTCTAGTCTACTATTGAACATCTCATTCACGCAGCCTGGTAAGTTGAACTATTTGTGCGAGTGCGCAGCAAATGTTCATTTTTAAAGAAAACTTAGTATTGCTTGTTTTTTTCAGAACTCGCCTCTCCAGGCTTACTGACTCACCGCCGTTTGTATCATCACCCGGACTTCTCACCCAAATAATCGGTGAACCTGAAAGATTTGATCCCGCTGCTAAGGCTGCTGAGCTGAAGGCTGAAATCGAATAAATGCTGTTGGTTGTTCAAAACTCTTAATCCTTTCTCCAGATATTTGTGAAAAGGTTATTTTATTGTATGCAATTTTAGAAAACTTGTTCCCCAAATAATGTCAGGCCATATGAGCGGTGATGGTCAAAGAAGGAAAAGATGTGCAAGTGAGGACGTGGACGCTGGGAGCGGTTCTTAAAATGTGGGTTTATTATAAAATATGGCGTAATGAACTCCGCTATTCTATTCGGCCCCCAAAAATGCCTACTCCACCACCCCAATATTTTAATGAATTGGAATATATTAATTGGCAAAATCAAAACATGATCCAAATGAATAATATAATAGCGACCATGAGAGTTCCTTCACCTGTTACCACTCCCATCGACTTTGACCAGCTTGACAGCCTTTTAGAAGCCCTACGTCCAATAGCCAACCCTGATGAAATGCAAACATTAAATAACTTGTTAGAAAGGGTTCAGCGGTCTTTGAACGAAAATGTGAATGCTCAAACGGGGCATGGTTTAACAAACACGTTGTGTTCTGTAAATGCTTCCCCCTCTCACAGTATGGCCACATCAGTCTCAGTTACCCCCTTGGCTACATATGTACCTTCTGCTCAAGTCTCTGTTACTTCAGCTAACCCTTCTGGGCCCTCTGCTTCAGCACTAGTTGCTAACGCCTCTTCTTCAGTCTTGCCCTCTGTTTCTATCCCCTCTGTCTCTTTTATTTCAGCTATCCCTTCTGCTGCCAAGCCGTCTACTTTAGTATACCCCTGTGCCCCCTCTGTTCCAGTCCCTGTAGCTCCCACATCTGCTCCCTCTACTTTAGTAGGGCCCTGTGCCCCCTCTGTCCCAGTCACTGTCTCCTCTGTTCCAGTCCCTGTAGCTCCCACTTCTGCTCACCTTGCTTCAGTCTTGTCCTCTGTTTCAGTCACGCTTCTCAGTCCCTATTGCACAGCCATTTGCAGCTACCCCTTCAACCTCTTCAATCGCGCCAGTCATGTCCGTGGTTCTGTGGTATCTAAACCTTCACCCTCGTCTACTTTAGGCATTGCCGGGCCCTCTGCTGTCTCTAGTAATGACGGTCGGACATTTTCAGCAGATCGACAGACCTGCTTTTAACACATTGAAATAAGACACCCCTTAAATTTCGCCGATGCCTATGAACTAGAGTCTTACGAGGAGGTGTTTAACAGTATTCATGAGACGTTGCAAAGAATTCTGGATAGTTTTTCAGGAACTTTAAATCCGCAAGATGTTGTACAGCTAGAATTGCGTGCTGATTCATTACCTATCAGCGTTTATACAGTTGTAGAGTAATATTAATGTAGACGGTTTTCTTCAGCAGATAGAGAATCTTCTTCAGAGTCATGCGAGTGTGCTGGCTGATCAGTCTCTGATGCTAGTCACCCAGATTGTTCGGTCACCTAGTGGGGGCTCGTGGCGCGCACAAGGTATCATCTCTACTCAACCATGAAATAGTTAGAAAGAAAATGAGGCATTTAATTATTTCTTATAATTACGTAATCAGCTCTGTTTTGCCTTTTGTCTGCTTAGCCTAATGGATGACCGGTACATGCAAAATCCACAGTTATGCATGCGTGAAGCGTATAACCTTCAGAGCAGGGCTGGATTATCTGAGCATGAAAAAGTGTCCTTTGTGGACGTTGCATAAAATTTGAAAACTTGCTGGGTTTAAAATTGTTGTCTGGTACAGGTGTCTAAGAAATGAGAAATTTTAAAATTTGAAAGCTCCGAGGTAGAAACCCCAAAACCTATTTTATGTTTTACACGATAACCATTACTACGGTATTTTGAATTTAAAGGGGTTTTCTGGGGTAAAATACTTGTGCGACTACTGTTACACAAGCTACCACTCAATCCTTAGCCATCGTTGTGAAGGCCACTGCAACGTCTGTTTCTCCCCCGACTGCCGTCCGATCCCTGAAGAACTTGTCAAGTGTGGTGATTGCAACCGTTACTGTCGGTCCCAATTTTGTTTTATTCAGCATACGATTCCTAAATTTAACGACAAGACCAACGATATGGAAGCGGCCTGTGACACTGCAAAATGTGTCCCCTGTGTTACAAAACTTACACAGTGAATGCCTCCTCAAAACCCCATAAATGTCGGCCCAAAGAATGCTGTGTTTGTAAAGCAAAATTGAAAATGATGCAGAAAACCATCAGTGCTTTATAGAAACCTTGAAGTCTGAGGATCGTTGTGAGAAATACGTGTTTTATGATTTTGGAAGTCGGCAAGAAACGGGGGTGCACATTCCTAATTACATATACTGTAAGTCCTTACAGGGTAAATCCTGGTTCTGGGTGGGTGAAGATTGTGTACAACAGTTCTTTGCCAGATACCGTCGCCCCAAGTATCATGGCTATACCTTCATAGCTCACAATTCAAAAGGTTACGATGGGTACTTTTTAATGAAGTATCTGCTTGAAAATGGTGTGAACCCTAGTGTTACTACTCAAGGAAATAAGCTGATGTGTTTCACAGATGATGGTTATAAATTACGTTTTATAGATTCTTTGAATTTTTTAACAATGAAATTGAGTGCCATGCCTAAAGCCATGGGGTTTGAAGCGCAAAAGGTTATTTCCCCCATTTCTTCAATACGGCTGAAAATCAGAATTATATCGGCCCCTACCCCGAACCTGAATGCTACGGTGTTCAGAGCATGATGACCAAAGAAAAGGAAGAATTTTTACCTGGTACGAGTGTCAAGCATGGTGTTTTTAATTTTAAAGAGGAGATGGCTTTTTATTGTAAAATGACGTGAAATTCTTAGAACAGCGTGCATTAAATTCAGAGACGAGGTCATCAAAATTGGCAACATTGACCCGTTTCAATGCATGACCCTGGCATCTCTATGTATGGCCATGTACAGGCAAAACTGTATGCCTCCAAAGTCTGTAGGTATAATTCCTTCTGACCATTACAGTAGTAGTCAGAAAAACTATTCGAACGCATCTATTCAATGGTTATTGTATCTCTGTGAAACAGAAAAATTGAACATTCAACACGCTCTAAACCTTGGGGAAGTAAAGAAGGGTTCCTTTTATCTTGACGGCTATGCCGTAGTTAAAGGTATTCCACGCCTTTGAATTTGCTGGTTGTTTTATCACGGCTGTCCAGAATGTTATGATTTAAACAGTACCCATCCTTTAACCGGTATGACTTGTGCGGCTATGTATCAAAAGTTTATGAGAAAATTGGAAATACTTAGGACAAAATTTAATCTAGATGTGCGCGTGCTCTGGGAGCATTCTTGGGAGATATGAAAAAACAAGACCTCAGGCTACAAAGTTTCTTAAAACACTGTGATTTCCCCCAACGTATACAACCCAGGGACTCTTTGTTCGCGGACGTACCAACGCCATAAAATTGTACCACAAGGCCGTGGGCCGAACAGATTCACTATTATGATTTCACTAGCTTGTACCCGTTTGTGAATAAAACAAAAATGTACCCGGTCGGTCACCCCACTATCATTTTTCGGCAGTTTGGGGATCTCAGGCAGTATTTTGGATTAATTAAAGCCACCGTCCATCCTCCACGTGGTCTCAATTTTCCAGTCCTGCCTCTCAGGTTTTGTGGGAAATTAATGTTCACCCTCTGTCGCACCTGTGCGGAGACAGAAGCTCAGATTGTGGACTGTCGTCACACAGAGGATGAGAGAGCTTTAACCGGTACTTGGTGCAGTGTGGAAATAGCAAAGGCCATTGACAAAGGGTATAAAGTTTCAAAAGTATACGAGATTTGGCATTACCCCGACGTACTTCTGAGTTATTCTCAGATTATATCAAGCTTCATCTAAAAGGCAAGCAGGAGGCCTCGGGTTATCCTGCCTGGTGTACGGATGAAGCTTCCTGCGACCGTTATATTTTAGATTATTATCAGAAGGAAGGTGTACATTGGACGCGATAACATCACCGTAAATCCAGCCAAGAGACAGATTTCAAAGTTGTTTTTAAATTCTCTTTGGGGTAAATTTGGGCAAAAACCTCTCCATCTCACTACTAGCTTAGTCAAGGATGGTGAGGAATTCTTGCAATACATTTTCTCCAAACAGTATAATGTTTCTTATTTTGAATTTATCGGCGATGAGATTGCTCAAATACAATGGAAGTACACCGATGAAAAGTATACCCTACCTGGTAGCGTTAATGTTGTCATTGCTGCTTTCACCACGGCCTATGCCCGGTTAGAGTTGTACGATTTACTGGACAGTCTGGGAGAAAGGGTGTTGTACCACGACACCGACTCGGTCATTTTTACTTCTCAGCCTGGTCAGTACAATCCTCCTCTGGGTGACTATTTAGGAGAGCTCACCAGTGAGTTAAATCCTGGTGATTATATTACTGAATTTGCTTCAGGCGGTCCAAAGACGTACGGGTATAAAACGGCACAAGGCAAAACATGTATGAAGGTAAAAGGTATCACCATCAATCACGAAACCGTAAAATTATAAACCCTCGAGTCACTAACCAATCTAGTTCAGAATTTTGTGACGTCTCATGAAGCCCCTACTCAAGAGTTACTGGTTCACGGTAAGCAGATCCATCGAAATTTAGAAAACAGACCACTCAGGAAGAAATTCAGAGTGGTGTATAACAAGAGGGTTCTCCTAAAAGATTACAACACAAGACCTTATGGCTACTAAAAGAGATTTTGACGCCTTCAACACCCCTTCGCTAAAATTATCTCTGGACCCTCTTGTTCCGTAAATCCTATTATGTGAAAAATTATTGGAACATTCGAATCACGTTGTGTCTCACCCTTTTCAAAATATATTTGGTTTTATAGTTGTTGGCAGAAAATGTACGACGAGTTATCGGCTAAATTTCAGCAATTAAAATTTATTGAGGGGCTCCCAAAGTCTTTATGCGACGATGAACTTCTCCCTCCTGAGAAAATAAATTTGGTCATTATAGATGATCTGATGGAATCGGCTAGCGAAAGCCAGGAAATAGAAAAAGCTTTCACAAAATATACTCATCATCGGAATCTGTCTATCATTTACTTGGTTCAAAATTTATTCTTTCAAGGAAAGAAAAGCCGAACGATTAATCTTAACGCCAATTATATTACTCTTTTTAAAAACCCCAGGGACAAATTGCAGATTACTACCTTGGCCCGCCAAATGTATCCGGCGTGTTAAGTTTTTTGGAGGCTTTCAAGATGCTACAAAACTACCGTCGGCTATCTCTTAGTGGATTTAAAGGCACAGACCCCGAAAACTGCGATTAAGAACAGGTCTGTTCCCCGACTGGCCTGTCGTGTACACCGTGAAAAGATAAAAGAAGGTGTTCTGAGTCAAAGTTACATATTCTGTTAGCATGTCGGCCAGAATAAGCAGAAACTTAAAGCCTCTCAAGGCCTTACTCCGTTGCTCTTGTCGCTGCCGTAAAAATCTTATCAACGCCTCTTCTGACGATTTAATTAATGCTTTGTCCGAGATAGCCTGTAATACTTTAAAAGGTAATATACCTCTTTCCCCCAAACAGTTTAAGCGACTCAAGAAGCATAAAACATCTGTCCGAAAAATAAGTGACAAAAAACTAACCTTAAAAAAGAAGAAAGCTATTCTGAACCAGAAAGGAGGCTTTTGGGAGCTCTTTTAAGCGTCGCCGTGCCATTCATATCCAGTTTACTAGCTTCTAGAGCATAAACATGGAATACGCTCAAAAAATGTATTTGGTCCCGCGCAACAAATGTCTCTTTTTCAGCAAAAGAGTGCTACCCAACGAACTCTTGAGTGCCACGGAAACTGAACTGGACAAAGAAATGAGAAACATCCTGCAACGCTGTGATATAGGGGCTGAGAGAAGGTGAAGCTTTACACTTCTATCTTGCAGAGATATCTGACTCTAGTTAAAAAGGCCGATAAAGAAGCTGGCAGTCTGACGCTCGTATTACCAAAAGAAGAAAGTGGCGAGGGGCCTGGAACAGTCAAGGTGTCTGAGGACAAGGTTTGGCAAGAGGTTTTGAGAAGCGCGCCTGTAAAATCAAAGAAAAATGTTGAATTTGTTTTACATAAAATGTCCGTTAATCCCCATTGCTTCTGGAATAATCGTGGAGAGCTGTTGTTAGAAGGTAAACCTTTGGTCGGATCCAACATGGTGGATTTGGTCCGTAATCTGACCGCTTCTCATACAATACCTGAACATAGGAGACCGCGGGGGTGGAAGGAATTTGTAAACGCCATGGCGGTTTGAACATTCCATTTTCTGTGTACCTAATGATGAAATGAGAGAACTCCTTGAAAGTTTTAAACCACCCGCCGCCCCCTCCCTGCTCATCAAACAGAAGTTAGCCCCTACCGACTGAAACCGAGAAAAAAAAGACTGGAATGGATTGCTTATTAATTTGTAAAATTATTTGTTTATTAAATACAATTTTATCTCATTACAGAGTGTCGTCATCCTTTAACCGTCTATTGAAATATTTATAGGTCTCTGATCTTTGCACGCAAGGGTACTGATAAAACAGAGTCCGGTGAAGGAAGCCAGGAACGAACAAATTTAGAGACCATAGAGTCATTACTGTTCACGTCCTCAGAATACTTTTTTATTACAGAGGTGTACGGGAGACCTTTTCCTCTCTGATGCAGATAGAAGAGGCAGTGATGACCGCATTTGTCCGAGAACCAACTTTGAAGCTGTCGGTTATTGTAAATGATTTGTTTACAGTTTTGCTTAAGAAATGGTAAATGTCTTTCGAAGTAGATAAAGTCCGGGGGATTTCCATAGGAATCAAAAACTCCCCTTTCCGTCTTCTGTGAGGTAAATCCCCAGCCAGTGTTCTCCGGGTTGGGTTTGACGGTGAGTATTCACTACAAACATGGCCGGCAAGCCGTTATTTTTTTCCGGTAGTTGATCACACGCCAACACACGCGGAAATATCTTTCGTGTAGGGGTCTTGGGACAGTAGTTCTGTTAATTGTTTTGTATTCATGGTGTTTATTAGTAGTCATACAGAACATTACGTCTCTGGTTGATTTCAATGATGTTGTCAAAGACCGCATATACTATTAGATTGACGGTCCGAGGGAGAGGGAGCGGAGCGTAATTCAAATCTCATGTTTCCAGTTTTAACTAATGAAAAATGATTGCCGCATTCTTGATCGGGGGTTAGATCAAAAGCGAAAAGAGTATATCCTTGCGAGAACTCTGAACGGCTGATAGCCAGAGCTTGATCCTTCAAATGCTTACCAGTGGCCAATACCAGGTTATAATATTCTCTGGCACTATTGCCGCTTACAAAGTCTGGTTGAAAGGTTTGGCAGGAATCTGTTCACCGTCCATGTACAGAGCCAGGAACTCTACATCATTGTGTTTGAAATTGAACGGGTTCCGTGTATAAGACCCGAAAAGGCCTCATTATCTACCATGCCAATCACCACATACTTTGGTAGTTGGCCCAGAAACAGGTTTTCTTGATTGCATACTCGGATCCCGGGCATACTGAATACTTTCATATTCACCCTTTCCACAGGGTATTTAGCATTGGCTGATGTAAGGGCATGAGCGTGTCCTAATTTCACGGCCGGTGAAACTTTTACTTTTTTTACAAACAGGGAGGCTGATGTTATGATTACTCTGTAACGTTCGCATCCCGACATTAAGCAGAATTCATCTTTGTTCGAACCATTTTAATCTTCACGTCTAGACCGTTCAATAGTAGTTTTTCCTGGAAAAAGATCTGTATGAATATGTGCCCCAGAAGTTCAACAGTCCTGCTACCGGCTGTATAGGCGCTTCTGTTTTAAAACCGATGTTTTCTCCGTCGGGTCTGTCTCTTCCAATTTGTTAAGTGTATCTTTGTAAAAAAGTCCTGTAGCAAACTGAGAATGAAGAGTCTCTTGGCTGTAATTTAGCAGGCCTTCTAAGACAGCTCGGTAAGGATAACAATTTGAACTCTGGGATATTAGACGGTCCCCAGGGTGACATCAACTTGGGAAAACAAACTGGCTATAGGGTAGTTGACAAATCCGACCTTTGCCCGGCAGGTATGTTAGTCCGTCAGCATTCACTATCTTTCCCTTAGGTGTAGAAGAGTGTTATTCAAATCCAGGTAATCTTCCTCATTTCCGGCTATGAGAAATTCTAGCGGGCTACTTCAGAGAGGGCTGAGAGTGGTGGGACTTCAACGTATATACTTTTATCTACACTCGTTGAGTGAAAGGCACCGTAAACAGATCCAGTTCAGATTTGACACACTCTTCGGACATTCTGTGTACGAAAGCCATCTTTTCTTAAAAAATGTCTCTCTTCTTTTTGCTTGCTTTAGTCTTGTTCCTCTTCTGACGACGTTTAGAGAATGCTGCAAAAATAGTGCACCTGGCCTTTTTGCTGGCGGGGCCTGACGCGACCCGGTGGTCTCTTGCGTTTTGTCTTTCTCATGACCATCAAGCTCCCTCCTGCTTTTCTAGGACTCCACCTGCAGCACTGGATATAGCCCGTGATCACATCTTTTACAATATTTTTAGCCGGATTTGATATGTGGTTTTGCGATGTCAAAGCCTTTTTTCAGGAGAGGTAAAGCTCTTCTAAACAATCCTCGAAATATACCTCCAATCCCCCCACCATACATTACAGGGGATCCAGAGAATCCCGGTAAGCCATTACCCGCTTGGGTCTGATAATATTGGATGTAAGGTGTCGGGTCCTGGTAAGACCTCATTGTATCAGTCGTGCATACAATGTCTGACGGGTCTGAAATGCAACTTCACTATCACCTTACCAAACTGAAATGGCATGTTTTTGTTCTGGTCCGTCTTTATTTCAATAGTCACTGTGTCAAAATGATTCTTGCTGGCTGGGCATAATGCGGTTTGTCATATGTGATGGTTGTAATTTTATTCGCCTGATCCTCTATATGAACACACCTCAAAAGGTGCGTAGCTGTCTCCGACTCTCTGATGAGATACCATATCCCATACACGCATACAAAGTGTAAAAGCCGGCCCTGATGTCGGCGGGGAAAGGAGCCTTATAAGTTAAACCCGAGTCTGATCAGGATGCGCTCCTAATATTCGACCCAGCTGTCCTTTTAAGTGTATAGTTTCATCCTTTTCACCCGGTACCACGTAGACTCTTCTTTCCACAGCATTATAACTGAATTTCGCAGGGTTCTCAGAAGGGACAAATCCAGATGCAACATCGGTCAAAGTGGGTAGGCTTAAGGTTGTCGAATTCATAAAAGACAGTAGGTCGTGAATACCTTCGTAATAGCCGCATGGAATGTAGTAATGTTTTTTACCGGGCTGAAACGTAGAATTCATTATCTGGTTTGTCTATGGTATTCCACGTATGTGGGTACTGAATTTCTGCTAGACCGACTTTTCAAGAACCTTCTAATTCTATGGGTTTAGCAAGCTTCGTCATGAAATTGGAAATGGTGTTGTTAGGGAAAATGTCTGAGGAAGCGTTGCTCGGAGTGTCACAAAAACTTTTGCGCTCCATTGTATACCGCTAGAGAATGAAGAGTCGATTAGGAGCCCTGTGGATTTTATTGAACATCTTGGGCAGCTGTTACATTTTTCTGGCCAGCTGAGCCATTTGACTAAAATGAGTCGTTTTTTATTCTTAACTTTCCTGGCCAGTATTTTTTCGATCCTGTAAACGTCTGTGGATCCGACTTTAATTTTCTGTAATTCAGGGTCGTAAAAGGATCCTACAATCTCTTCACCATCGTAGTCTTTCAGTTTGTACACCGCCGGTGCCCTACACTGAAAAAAGTATAACCTCCATTCAACTTAAAATAATTAAGGCAATAATTCACACTTAATATTTTCAATCTGAACCAATATAATTCTTTTTATCTTATTGAACCCACAATTTTTAAGTTGAGGCAAATCATTTAGAGTGACTGTGTGTAATTCACTTGTTTTATACTGAAGTAAATCTATTTTTTAAGTTGCTGCAATTTAAAATGGTTTATTGGTCGTAACCAGTTTTTATGCAATTAGAAATATTATGAACATAACACATTCCAATGCTGTACTTTTTATATTTATTTAAAAATCTATTGCAAATACACACGCATTTTGCAGTGTAAATCTTAAATATACAACAAAATATTATTAAATGTTTCTACAGCTTTGTTGAAAATATGTTTTATTACGAGTTTTTATACTTAAAATTAACAGCTGAGAAAAAGCGTTACTTACCAGAAATCCTCCATTATAAAAGTCTGCTACTGAAAATGACCAGACCTGTATAACCATGTCCACTCCACACGGGAAAGCATTCTTCTTTTTTGGCAGTGGAAAAGCCAGAATGCTGGAAAGCTCAACTGGAAGAAAATACAAACGGCCCCTCCCACACAGCACACAAATACACTAAAATATTAGGTTAACTGAAATAGGATTTTTATGTTTATTCCCTCCACCATAACTTACTTTGGTACAAACAATTTGTTTTACTTTGATTGAGATCTGAAACCAAATATTCCAAGCTACAACACTAAATGACTAATCTTAAGTTGCTTGAAAGAGAAAATTTATGTTGAATGAGCAACATCAATGTTATACTTTTTTCAGTGTAGGTACAAGTTCAGATACGGTAAAGATTTCATCTGAAAATGTTTGTTCATAACCTTTCTCAAAAGGATGTCTGGTTTTAGACACCCTAACTGTGTCTCCTACTTTGAACTTAAACAACAGCGGACCCGGGGGTTGGCTACGCCGTATACATTTTTGAAAACTTTCCAGGAATTTAACGTGTTTACATCAGAATGAGCCATTTTTATGCTTCGATGATAACTTTTGTTGTAAGAGTATACTAACCGGCAATTTATCGATGTAGGTTCTCGTGTTATAAGCGCTGAAATATTTCCACATTTTAGATTTTAGCGTGCGGTTAAATCTCTCCACCACGGAGGCCTTTAATTCGTTTCCTGTGGTGAAATGTTTTATTCCGATCTTCTTTAACAGCTTTTGAAAATCTCGGTTGAAAAACTCTTTCCCCTTATCGGTCTGGAGCTTCTTTGGAGTACGCCCGGCACTCAGAATGTCTTGGAAGGCTCTTGTCACTTCCTTACCCGTTTTGTTCTTCAGGGGTTGTACCCACGCGTACTTAGAAAGTACGTCGATACATGTTAACAAATATTTATAACCCAGATTATGCTTGGACACATTTGTCATGTCCGCTAAATCCATCTGCCATTGCGAGTCTATATCGGATACATAAATCTTATTTCTCCTAAAATGCCTTCTAGCGGGTTTGTGAATTGTATAAGCATATTGAGTGGATAACCAATCCGACACCTGTTGGTCATTACTTTTCTGACCTGAAACCTCAAGAGCTCTTTTCAAAGAGTCTTTTCCCCAAAGCTACCAGGATTTGCCGGGTTATAATAAACTTTTTTCAAGTAACCCTCCATCGCCGACGGTGAAAGAAAAATGTCAATGGTTTAAAAATCAAATGAGGCTTTATTGGTAATTTTCAAAACATTATTAAAATTTCAAAACAGCAGTATTAAAAACATTATAACATTTCATAGCACCGGCACATTGAGTTCAGACACTTTGTCTGATTTTTCTTTGTCGTACTCCCCGTAAAACCCCAACGGTGCATTGGTCATGTCAGGTACAGAAAAATGCCTTTTAGAGGAAGCATCGGCTATTTCACGTATTTTTGAGTAAGAGGGATCGTCCATGTTGTGAAAGGCTTGCACAATAGCCTCGCTAATAGAATGTTCATTTTCCAGTTCATCTACAGCATTTTGAACAAATGAATGAACCTTGTGAAAAGGCGGAAAGATGTTGAAGCATCCCAGAGTCTTTACGACCAGGCTCCTGAGCCACGGTTTGCAGAAAACAGTCAGAACCTCTTGAAAGCGGCCAACCTGATAAACAGAGTCAGGCTCAAACAGACACGTATGCTGCTGACTGGGGTGGTCTATGAAACAACCTTGACAGGTGCTTTTTAGGTCCCGATCGACTATTATGTCCAGCAGAGCCGCAATCAAACTCTTGATCAGTTTCAGAGTCTTTCAAAGTGTTTCACCCAGGGGCCTGTCAGTTTGTTCAATGTCCATGCCCTCATAATCAGAATCCTGGGAAGATGGCTTCCAAGCGGCCAGAGCATCTACCAAGTCATCCACAGTCTCTTCTTGATGCATGGTCTGCATTGCTATCTCCTCAGTGACCGTCATCCTCAGCAGGGACAAAAAAAGTCAGGTACTGTACGGTTCTCCAGGAGACTGTCCAGCCAATACATATCATCAGGGGTGGGTAACTGAGGTTCGGGCCAATAGATCTGGTCATTTGAGGGCATCAGAAGATCCGACCAAGGCGGTGGGTCTGAAAGAGAATTGTTAGGAGCAGAGTATCCGGAGTTAGATGCGATGTGTGTGGCCAAAACATAGACCAACAGGCCTAATCAGGAATATATAGCTGGCGGGGTGCTGGTTATTACCCGCCCAAAACACATCGTTGTCTGTCAGCATCTGGTCTGCAGCAGAGTAGCGGGGCTGTAGGTTAGTGTCGATCATCTCGTCGGGAGTAGAGTAGGTGGTGTTGACTTGAAGATTAGCCGGCCAAAACACATTGTTGTCTGTCAGCATCTGGTCTGATGCAGAGTAACGGGGCTGTAGGTTAGGGTCGATCATCTGGTCGAGTAGAGTAGGCGGTGTTGGCTTGAAGGTTAGCCGGCCAAAACAGGTAGTCAGCGGCGGGCGTATGTTACATACCCCGAGACTTGGTTCTTGAGCGCATCAAAATGTCGAGGACTTCTGCCACCTCAGAGGCCGAGAGAACAGGAGACCACCGGCCCAGCTAGCACCAGCTTCGAAAGGGTAGTTAGTTGAAGACATCTCAATAGGGTTTTAGGTTAATGTAGACTATGGAAAAGACCTCTGTATTTATCTCCGCTCACTTAGGGGGTGGTTGACTCCCAGTTTTCTTCCTCAAATCGGAGAGAGAGATAAAGCGTAACTCAGGGCGTGAGTATTGTTAATGGGGAGTGATAAGTGTCCGGTTTACGAAAGACCCACCCTAAAAGGCGGTCCAACCCCCCAGGGGCGGGGTATAGTTCATATCTTTATATTTTCATATTTTTATATTTACATATAATTATATTTTCATAAATCTTATTTTCATATTTGGGGGGGCTTAAAGTCATCGATCATATTTTGGGGCGGGGCTTAAAGTCATCAATCAATCTAACAGTTCTTTTGACAGATGCTTTCTGATAGGTGTCATCCCAATTGACTGGAAAATGGGACTTGTCATCCCTATCTAGAAAGTGCAGGGTTATCGCAATTACAGGGACAACACTGGTCTCGGTGCTGGGTAAGGTCTTTGCTAGGTTCATCTTCAATAGCATCCAAGATCACTTGTTCATCTAACAGTGACCGGAGCAGTCTGGTTTTAGACCTAAGAAGTCTACCATTGACCACATCCTGGCACTGAGGCTTTTCATGGAATGCAAACACGAATATTAGGAAAGTTTTGTTGCAGCCTTTGTCGATTTTCGTAAAGTGTTCGACTCAGTTGTTCGAGCTACCCCATGGAACATCTTGAGACTTTGTGAGATCTCCCCAAGGTTGCTGGATATCATGGCTGACCTGTACACTGGTACTGTGAGTGATGTGCAAAGTGGAGTCAGAATCTGCATTTTTCTCAGCTTATTCTGGGGTTCATCATTTCTCCTACTCTGTTCAGTGCTTACATGGAGTGGGTGTTGGGCAGGGTCGTGGGCCATCTGTTGGTGAAAAAGATTCACTGATCTTGACTTTGCCAATGATGTTGTGATCTTCACGGAGTCAATGGAGGCTCTGATCAGGTCTCTTGAGAGACAGAGCCAGGAGTTTGAGTGTCTGGGCCTGTGAGTGTCCTGGATAAAAACCAATGTCCAGGCCTTTAATGACCTCTTGGGCACAGCCATCCGCAGTGTGTCTATTTGCAGAGAGAGTGTCGACATTGTCAAGAGGTTTACTTACCTTGACAACAACATTCATGTCTAAGGTGATTCTTTCTATGAAGTATTTAGACAGATTGGGAGAGGATGGGGGGGTCATGAGGTCACTGGAAAGGGGAATAACATTCAATAAAATACTAAAAATTAATCAAACAGAATGCAATTTAAAACTATTCACAGATCTTTACTTGACAAAAAATAAGAACACATTCTTAAACCTTAATATGAAACAAATATACAGAAATGTCAATGGTCATTTTGAAATTATTTGAACAATTATTACACTTATAACACATAATCCCAGGTTTATTTCATTTTTCCTTCTCAGAGTGGACCCACTTTATAATTTAAACAGTTTACACCCTACCGTGCAGGTCTGAGATGACTCTTTCCTCTGGTGTGGCAAAATTCATTTAACAATGTCTCTTTGCTTACAAAAAGTACAAAAAAATGAAAAGGGGAAAGAAAAGTATCTTCATTAGAAAAATTAGATATAATAAAGCCCATCACTATCCTCTTCAGCAATACTTCTTCCAATCCCCTTTGCTGTCCAATCACAAAAATAAATTTGCTAGCGTTCTTGTCTCTTTCCACCTTTCTTTTGAAAAAGCGTCAGTTGAGGTGGTTCAGGCATCTTGTCAGGATGCCCCCTGGACGCCTCCCTGGGGGGTGCTACGGGCATGCCCCACTGGGAGAAGGCCACGGGGCAGACCCAGGACACGCTGAAGGGATTATATCTCCTGGCTGGCCTGGGAATGCCTCAGGTCCTCCCAAAGGAGCTGGAGTAGGTGGCCAGGGAGAGGGAGGTCTGGGCTTCCCTGCTTAGGCTGCTACTCCCGCGATCTGACCTTGGATAAGCGGTGGATAATGGATGGATGGTCAGATGAACAACTGGTCCAATTTGCCACTTTTGTGATTGCTCGCCTACTATTTCTGCCCCAATCATAATGTATTTTATTTCTAGTATGATTTTGACAAGCAACTTCAGTAGCCAATTGGTTGGCTCGCTTCAGGTTTGATTTTAAATCCACCATATTTTGATGTTGTACCTTAGACTTCCCTTCAACAGACACCCCAAAACAAATGTCCACAGGTAGTATTGCCTCCCTCCCAAACTTTAGATAATATGGAGAGTATCCAGTAGCATCGTTTTTGGTGCAGTTCTATGCATGAACCAAATTACATACCTGTTGTCTCCAACACTGTTTACTTGTGGGATCAAGTGTACCCAACATTGACAAGAGTGTCCTGTTAAATCTCTAAGGTTTGGCATCCCCTTGTGGTGGTATGGAGTTGTTTGAGACTTACCAATTCCAAACATATTCAGAAAGTCTTTAATCAAGCAGCTTTCAAAGTCATGGCCTTGATCTGCGTGAATCTTAGCAGGTACGCTGTAGACCACAAATACTTTTCCCAAAGTACTTTAGCCACCGAGATATCCTTCTGGTTCTTAGTTGGAAAGGCTTGAGCATCATATGTAAAATGATCTGTGATTACTATTATATTATTTGTCCCAGTACCATCAGTCTCCAGTGAAATAAATACACACCAAATCCAGAGGACCTTTACTGGTAAAATGGTATGATGTTGCAGCTCTCTGTGATAAGGTCTTTCTGGTGGCACATCTCATATAATTTCTGATGTACTGTTCTGTGTTGGATGGCATTTTTGGCCAATAAAACCAATCTTTAATCAGAACAGTTGTGTTGTCCACCCCAAGATGCAATGTACATTTTAAATCATTCCGAACAATAAGTTATCTTTGAGCATTAATCAATTTTTTTCTCACATTAGGCAAAACAACTCACGATCTTCCTGTCCCTTTGCACAGCAATGAAACTGAATGGTCTGAACAAATCCTCTTAACTTCTGAAAACTGGGATCACATTCTTGAGCTTGATACAGGTATTCTTTACTTAACTGTGGGAGGTGTTCTGATCTACTGTCAGGATAACATAGTATTCTGGAATTATTTCATCAGATGTTCCTAACTGGTCTATTAATTGGTTTATCATTTCTAGATATTCTTTTGCTTTAGTCTGCTAAAATATAGCTTTGATTCCTACCAGTGGTATTTCCTTCCATTTATCCCCATTTTTGGGTGAGCATGGATGCCTTGATAAATAATCAGGAATTGTTTGACATCTTATTAAGTAGCTTAGTGAGGCACTATTATTTCACAGGATGCTGCTTTTGTTTTAATGTGGCCTGCTTGCTTACTTTTCACTTGCCTTATTTTTAAGGACCAAGGATGCTGTGTTTTTGTTTTGGAACATAGCTAATGTGACAAAGGCACTATACAAGTGCTCAACCCAACACTGACAGACACAGGAGGCAGACTTATAAAACAAATAAATGCTTTATTTCTCTTAGCCTGTGGGCAACACCTTTCCTGTTCCCACAAGTACAACACGGTTCCAATAAGCACCAAAGACAATCACCACTATACTTTTTCTTCTTTTATCTCCTCCACTCCTCTCTGGCAAGCTTTGTCTCTGGCTCCCAGAGCGGTGGCTGCTGGCTCCTACACTGCCGCAACCCAGTGGGGCTGCCATCTAGTGTTCCGAGGGAGGTACTGTCCTGACCAGGCTTGCTCCCCCAGTCCATACAATAAAGAGGCGCCCCGGCCGGACAAGAACCCCAGCCATCTGTGACACTACTCTAATGAGGATTTTGACTCACCAACGTCTAAATAAGTTTTTGGAAATACCTTCAATGCTCCCAAACTTAAAGGAAACTAAGAAAACTTGCATGTTAGCGCATAAACACTTTAAACTCATAAACATTTGAGCATTTAAATTTATATATTAAGGTTTAAGAACATTTCAGATGATCAAATTAAAAGAAAGCTCTATTGTGTTAGTTAGGTTGGATTATACAGAAGTTTTAAGAAATTGATTATCAAGCTTAGCCCCTGTATTGGTAAGTCAGACTTGGCTATGTGTCACTGACTGATGACGCAGCTGACTTTGCTCAAAGCCTGCAACATAGGCACCTATACATTCCTTTTAGATAGCATTTTAGTTCCTATGTCAATGCTTCTTCATGAATCAATATCTTAATATATCAAGGTAAAACAACATGTATTATATACGTTGGCTTTGAGCAATATGAAAGTTTAAGGGTTTATTAATAAAGGCTTTTGCACTGTTCTTTCTGACTCAAGGCCTCTCACCTGCTTCCAGCTGCAGCAGCTTAGCTCTTATCAGTAAAGCTGAGTGCTGTGCTTACCAGCATAGCTGGCAATGATTTTAGTCTTACTGGTTGCTGGTGCAGCAAGCAAATATTCAACAGTTCAGTTTTTCATATGTGGATCATCCTCGTTCCAACTTAACAATTAGGGCTTATTAATCAAAAGCTCTCCAAATTTTATTAGGTCAAGAATTGGAATGTGAGTTATGTAAAACATGACCAAATGATGGTTATCTCCGGGCCAGGCAGCAAGTACTACCTTCGAGTCCTAATGATTGTTATGAAAAGACTGATTATTATTGGGGAAAGAAGTTTACAAGGCAAGGTAATCGTTCAGGTACAGCCCAAGGTACAGCACAAAGTCGTTATTACAAAGATAACATGTAAAGTGGATGACGAGAATTATGTACAAAATAGGGATGTTTTTATGATTAGAACTGAAATAAAACTGAACTGCACCCAAACCACCAGGGTTTGCTCTGCAATTGTTTTTTTATGCTGTGCAATAAAGTCTAAATTCTGACTGCCTTTCTGAAGACTCTGCTCATTTATTCTGAAGATTTCTCCGCAACACTACCACTATAGGTGATGCATACAAACTGCAAGACTCTTTAATGACTCCAGTGGCCAGCAATTCCTGAAGGTGTCTCCATACATCATTAATATCAGCTGGACTCGATCAATGAGTTCTCTTTCAGAAAGTGTTTGGACCTCTAAGTCTGGTATGATGTGCAACCCTTTTAGCCAGTCCAACATCCCATTCAACCAGGGAAAATACATTGGCACGGTTAGATGATTTCTAACCGAGTCGCTTCTTCCAACTTTCCAGAATTGATGAGGCCACAAAATCAAAACACCTAGGGTCCAGGTCTGGCTGTTCCATGCTTTTGTCTCAGTGACAACATTGGTATGTAATAAATAGGCTGTACTTCTGTAAAATCTGTAGATCTTTACTAGATTAATTTTTAATAGGAACAGTGCTGCTTTTAGAATCAAAAACAGAAGACAGAAATACAATCAGCTGCACCATAACACCAGTGAGTAACGTTAATGAAGATGGTGTCTTTACTAGAATGGGGCTTTTGCTTGATTTATAAGAACAACTGAATCGATATGTAACATATCTTTCAATTCTTGGTTCCATAATTAAACATATTAGTCCAGGCTATATTACTTTTCCAGCCAAATCATCTTGGATTTACTTTTCCTAATGCAAATGATTTATATAGGCCTGACAGAACAAAAGGTGTACCTGTGAGTGAACATTGCTAATTACATCATTCCTTTACATAAATGAGCCAGCTTATAGAAGAAACTTGCATTTATTCCAATAATT
Organism: Polypterus senegalus; assembly: GCF_016835505.1. Lineage (NCBI taxonomy): Eukaryota > Metazoa > Chordata > Cladistia > Polypteriformes > Polypteridae > Polypterus > Polypterus senegalus. The sequence goes on from NC_053161.1 coordinate 143,695,579, forward strand.
GGTCAGGACCACAAGGGCTCAGGACAAATCAGAGCCAAAAAAGACATATCAGCTTCAACATCTGTCACTTCTTCAGGAAGCCCTAAGTTAATCACAATGTGCCCTTTGTAGGGATAGCTTGAGTCAAATTAACCCCATATGGCCAATCCACTTATAGGCTGCATGGGTACCTCTCTCTTGTTAGCTACTATCAAGTAAAGCTTTGCACAGGTGTCCATTAGTTTTCACAAAAACAACTGAAGAAGGTCGCACAAGCCCCTTTGGAAGGCAATTATGTTCCTGTGGAAATACACCACTCTTTTAAACAGAACAGTTAGTTTCTTAAGTCATAGGGAAGCTAGGGTTGTGTCGTATCTGGTTACTCATTGCCTTTTTCAGTGCCTTAATTAACTTTTGAGTCACCTTGGGTAAATCTTCAGAAACATCACACTTAGGGGCTATATGTCCATCTTCTTCACATCTATAGCAGAAGTAATTCTTTGATACCTGTGTCTGTGTGGGTTTTGCACCCTCAGAAAGACAGGGACTTCTGTTGCCCATCTGAGCTGGCTTTCGTACATTGGAAGCGGACATGACATTCATGACTGCCATCTGTTCCTGCAAAACTTGAAGCTGACATTTCAGAGTTTGCACTTTGTTGCTAGCATCTGGCACTAAAATGTTATTTCTATTAGGCTGGGGGTCAAGAGCACTAATCAACCTCTGAGCTTGGAACTCTTCCTTCAGATTTTTTAAACTGTCACGTAACATCTTAATTTCTGCCATTAACTTGTGTGCCTCAAATTGTTCAAAGTTAACCATTTTACTTTTATTTGGTTTTACATTAATGTTTAAATTGTGCCTGGAGGTTTCATATTCTTCTTCCTCTCGTATCTCATTCAACAAAGTCAGAAATGATGGTGGGCTCCTCCTTCTTTCACATAATTGCAAGTGTAACAACAACATATCAGATTCTGTGGCCCCTCTTTTAAGCTGTTCAATCAGGGCTTTTTCAGCTGCCCCCCTCATGTAACCCTCCTCTTTTTCAACTTTTTTTAAAGATTCAAAATTCAAAATAGGGTTCTTCCCCACATACTGTTTCACCAAATGTAGATTCTAAAGCCTATATAACATTCCACAGGGCCAGCATCAGCATTTGCAGCCTTCACAGCCTGTCTAATTTCTAAATCCGGTCCTTTCACACTTTCTACAATTCATCTTTTTTCTCTGTCAGAACAGTCACATTCTTCTACTAAGAGTTGTACTTGTTCAATCCAATTATCAAAACATTCTTCTCCCACTGGAGTAGGCATGCATCCTGAAAGTAAGCGAAGTCTACGACAGGCTGCATTCTCATTATAAGGCTACATAGTCTTAGCTAATAACTCACCCACAACTCTAATAATAGACTCAGGAGAACTAGCTTGACTTAGTCCTAAACATTCCTTGCTTTCCAGAGGTTGTCTTTTATTATCATCACCAGGGGCATCATGTATAACACTGTGTGTAGAATTCACACTAAAACATGGTGTACAGACAAAAACAGAAATGTGCATACGCACAAAAAATCCAGATACATAAATCTGTGCGTATGCCAGCTTCCACGTTCTTCCACTCCATAAATCCCGGTAAGCGTGAAATGTAACGTTCATGCACACACCTGCTGCCCCACCCTGACTCCTCCCAGTATTTAGCATATTTTAATATGCAAATCAATATAAATAGCCCTTTCTGTTCAGTGTTTGGTTAAAAGACAATGGAAAAAGCACGTGAAAAAAGAATTTCAGCTAATGCGAAGTTGAAGCAAGAAAAAACATACTATTTGTTGGCTTAATCAGTGGCATAAACAACAAAAGGAAGTCGATCGAATGATACAGAGTGCAGAGAAATTCGAAAGTTCAAGTTCATAAAATTGCACAATATCTGAAAAAAAAGAAGTGGTCAGATATCAAAGTTGCTGTAAAAAGGCGAGTCATTGCCCACTGTCTGAGTGTCATACGGCAGAATATTAGGGTACATAGGAAAGAAAAAAAAATAGGGACATAGTGAAAGAAAGGTCAAATGTAGACTTCAGGATCTTAGTTTATTTTGTCATTAAAGTAGAACATAGTAAACTTAATCTTAAAATCATTTAATTTACTAGTTTCTTAAGAGCCAATGTAAGCATGTTAAATGCTTCATATTCTATGTTTTTTTCTATGTACTCTGTGTGTGAATCACTATGTGCTTCTTAAACAGACTTTCTCTTCCACCGACATGACACACATTACATTCATGATATTACAGATCTCTGAACAATTTAAATACTAAGATGTATACTTGATATCATTTTCATGGTAATAGAAATTAAAGCATGTATTAAACATGAGGGCACGGTGGCAAAGTGGTAGCTAAGTGCTGGTGCCCCATCCAGAGATTGTTCCTGCCTCCTGCAAGATGATTTCAAACATACTAACTTACAATTCCTTTCCTTCCTTTTCTTTCTCCAAGTAACCATTCACCACACAATAAGTTCTTTAATAAATGTAAAGTCATCTCTAAGCTTAGAACGCTGATTCTTCAAAACTTTTAAGGAACATTGAAATATCTTTGTAGTAGATGTTCAATTATTCCAGTCCCAGCAAGCATATGTGATGTAGGAACAATCCCTGAACGGGGCACCAGCCCATCGCTGCCACTGTTCACCGTGCCCACATGTTCAATTATTAACAGTATACATTATTTAAATTAAGTTAATGTAATAAACATTACTGCATTTCACCTTAAAAATTATATCAAGAGCTCCAGGAAGATAACACTAGGAAATCTAAATCGATTTAGAAGCCTAAGTTGTACAAATTTTTTATTAAATGCTAATTTGGACAGGCTTTCTTCGTTGTTATAAAACTGCTAAGCCTTTTTTGAAACATTAAAATGGACTAGCTGACTTATCCTTAAAAAATAAGTTCAGTATTTTTCAAGTCAAAATAATTTTTTCACAATCATTATATATATTAATTTGCCATATTAAATTGTGTTCTGAAGTGAGACTTTTTTTATAAATTTTAAAAATACTGCAACGACCCGATAGCAAGGAAGACTGCTGAAGAAGCACTAGCAATTGTTAAATGCTTTCTTTATTGTATGCCCTGCTGGATGCTAAATCACTGTCTTGAACTACCATTGTATGGTCATATGCTGCCACCAGCGATTGAAAGGCTCCAGGCTTCAGGCGCTGTCTGGTAGTGCAGTACCAGTCTTGTAATCTTTCCTTCTCAGAACCTCTTCTCCAGGTATCTGTTTTGTTCCCTTTTTATGTCACTTATCAGCCACAGCTCCATCCCTTCCTCAGCTGCTGTATGGACCTCACCTGTGTGGTTACCTTTATAGTTCTTGCAGCTTACAATGGGCCTTAAGGGTACACAAGTCCTTAGATGAATGCAGAAGCCTTAAAATAACTGAAGCAGCAAAGGTTTTGATTCAAGAAAACATGCCTTTTCCATTTAAATGGCATCCTTGTGATAATGAAAGGAAATTTGAAATAATTATTTTATCACAGATTCTTGGAACAGCTTTTCTTGAGTAAAGAATACATTTCCTACTCATTTGTCTGCTCACAGCCTTCGCCATGAGTGGAGTTATGACAACCCAAAAGCTCCCAGGGCCAAGCTATATTCCACTTATAATCTTACTTTGGCTTCTGCAATTTTCTTTTTGCAGTTGTTATGTTCTACTAATGCTTGTAACAAAAGATAGATGGTTAAAGGAACTCTTGAAAACACATCAGATGTCAATGGGAAAAAAATCATGCTGGATATCTATACTGATATGGATTGGGAATGTGTTAGGAATGAAAGGATGCAACATCATTTGATGGAAATGAAAAGTATCAACCTACAAACAGCTGAATTCAAAGACATCCGAAAATCAAATGATGCATCAGGCTAGTCCATTTTGCGAAATTTCACTGCAGCAACTCCAAATCATACTCAGTAGTTTGTATGGCCCTCACATGCTTGTATGCATGCCTAACAACATTGGAGCATGCTCCTAATGAGACGACGGATGGTGTCCTGGGGATCTCCTCCCAGATCTGGACCAGGGCATCGCTGAGTTCCTGGACAGTCTGAGGTGCAACTTGGAGGCATAGGATGGACAGAAACGTAATGTCCCAGAGGTATTCTATTGGATTTAGGTCAGGCGAGTGTGGGGGCAAGTCAATGGTATCAATTCCTTCATCCTCCAGTAACTGCCTGCATACTGTTGCCACATGAGATGAGCATTGTGGTGCACTAGGAGGAACCCAGGACCCTCTGCACCAGCATAGGGTCTGACAGTGGGTCCAAGCATTTAATTCTGATACCTAATAGAAGTCAAGGTGCTGTTGTCTAACCTGTAGAGGTCTGTGCATCCTTCCACAGATATGCTTCCCTAGGCCATCACTGACCCACCACCAAATTGGTCATGCTGAATGAAGTTACAGGCAGCATAACGTTCTCCATGGCTTCTCCACACCCTTTCACATCTGTCACATGTGGTCTGGGTGAACCTGCTCTCATCTGTGAAAAGCACAGGACACCAGTGGCGGACCAGCCAATTCTGGTATTCGATGGCAAATGCCAATCGAGTTCCATAGTGCCGGGCAGTGAGCACAAGGCCTACTAGAGAACGTCAGGCCATCAGGCCATGCTCATGAAATTTGTTTCTGAATGTTTGGTCAGAGACATTCACACCAGTGGCCTGTTGGAGGTCATTTTGTAGGTATTACCTCATGCCACCAGTAATGACACTGACCATAGTCAAATGCAAAACTAGTGAAAAAACAGTCAGAAAAGATGAGGAGGAAAAAATGTCACTGGCCTCCACCTGTTAAACCATTCCTGTTTTGGGGGTCGTCTCATTGTTGCCCCTCTAGTGCACCTGTTATTAATTTCATTAACACCAAAGCAGCTGAAACTGATTAACAGCCCCCACTGCTACTTAACTGACCAGATCAATATCCCAGAAGTTTCATTGATTTGATGCTGTACTCTGATTAAAAAGTGTTCCTTTAATTTTTTGAGCAGTATATAAGAATAATATTCTTAGTAGCATTTGCCCCATGTTGAAGCAGGGTTTTGTTTTTTGGCATGTGATATCATTCTCCAGCTGTTTGAGGCATCATTTCTTTGGGCCACTATTCTTGTCAAATGAGGCACAAGGCTGTGTTTGCCACAAATTGCTTGTTGCTGCAGATGAAGTAACCATACCATGGGACATAAGGAAAAGTTTATAGTTTGCTCATTATTTTGGAAACTAACCACATGGTTTTATATTTTGTATAGCATTCCAGTATGAGCTTTTAGTATCTGGTTGGTAAAGAAAATAATGTTACAAAGATGTGCCTCTTTCCTGTGTTCTTACCTGCAGACTCTGATGATCAGTGTTAATCAGCATATTATAATTACAGTAAGTAATGCTAGAATGTAGGATAGATTGTACCAGCTCCCTGTGAGCATAAAAGAAGTGTCACATCTACTGGTGTAATAGTGGGGCTTGGTACTTTTTCTACACAAGGTATGACTCAACTACCAGATAAGGTCAAAAGACAATGTCATCAGTGTTATCTTTGTTTTGACACATTTAAAATCAATTTAGTATATTTTTTTAAATATTTGTGTGCATTCTTCTAATTATTTTTCTTTATATCATTCAGACAGAAACATTGTTTTATGAGCATTACAGATGCCTGTCTACTATTCGCTTTGCCGGTCATGTGACACAAAGACCATCTGACATGCAATTTGGCTGCGTACCTTTTTTCAGTGTGCAATGTACCACTTGTGAACTGCCACTCAAAACTTCATGGGGACCCCATAACTGATTGAATAAATCAGTTTTAGATGGAAAATTCTGGCACATATGCAATTAGCATATCTGCTAACAAATAAAAAAATAAATAAATAAAGAGTCAACTTTGGTGAAATGATGTATCATCCCACTGCACATATAAAACATGGTGGCACCAAATAGCATGCTTCTGTGCATTCAATTCCTTTCAAACCAAACTTCAGACTTACAGTATACTGATACAGCATAGCAAAAAATTAGTAACAGGACCTTTCGAAACATTTACTTTAACTTAAACTTCTGTTTACCATTTTTTGGTGTCCAAGCCTCAGCCTGTCCTTAGACAACAAATTTGCTTGCTCCTTTTTATTCGTCCTGGTTCTAGTTAGGGTGGCACAGTGGCGCAGTGGGTAGTGCTGCTGCCTCACAGTTAGGAGACGCGGGTTTGCTTCCCCGGTCCTCCCTGTATGGAGTTTGCATGTTCTCCCCGTGTCTGCGTAAGCTTCCTCAGGGTACTCCGGTTTCCTTCCACAGTTCAAAGACATGCACGTCAGGTACATTGGCGATTCTAAATTGTCCCTAGAATTGTGTGCTTTGTGTGTGGGTGTATGTGCGCCCTACAGTGGGCTGGTGCCCTGCCTGGGGTTTGTTTCCTACCTTGTGCCCTGTGTTGCCTGGGATTGGCTCAAGCAGACCCCTGTGATGTGTAGTTAGGATATAGTGGGTTGGATGGATTTTTCTGGTTATTTTCTTTAAGTCTTTAGTTTCTTTCTTGATCACCAACTTTTTTCATAATGGTCACAATAACCAGAAAAAATGAACTGCTCCAAATGGTTCCAAAATAAAGCCTAAATAACCTATAATAAAGGATTCAGTTAAATCAGGCACATGGCCATAGTGCTGTAACTGATGCTCCCTCACAATGCAGGTAATGTGCCTCATTCGGGATTAGACACAAAGTCAAACCAGCGGTACCCAAGGATTCTCTGAAGAGACACAGTACCAAAGGAGTTCAGTCTTCATCTCAGGTCACTGGAAAGTGCCCATGTCTCGCAACCATATAGTAAGGCAGGAAGTACCAGGACTCTAAGGACTTGGACCTTCTTCCTTTTGCAAACATATCGAGAGCACCACACACCCCTTTCCAGGAACCTCATGACCACCCATGCTCTCACAATCCATCTACTGATCTCATAGGAAGAGTCACCAGAGACATGAATGTTGCTGCCGAGGTAAGTAAACCTCTTGACAAGGCCGACATTCTTTCCGCAGATAGACACACAACAACATTTATTTATATAGCACATATTCATACAAAATAATGCAGCTCAAAGTGCTTTACATGATAAAGAAAGATAAAAAAGACAAAATAAATAAAAATTACAATAAGGGAACACTAATTAACATAGAATAAAAGTAATGTTAGTTTCAGCAGTGTTTTAAAGTGCTCCACTGTATTAGCCTTGCGAATTCCTATTGGCAAGCTATTCCAGATTTTAGGTGAATAACAGCAGAAAGCCGCCTCATCACTTCTTTTAAGTTTAGCTCTTGGAATTCTAAGCAGACACTCATTTGAAGATCTAAGGTTACGACTTGGAGTGTAAGGTGTCAGACATTCCGATATATAAGATGGAGCGAGATTATTTAAGGCTTTTTAAACCATAAGCAGTATTTTAAAGTCAATTCTAAATGACACAGGTAACCAATGTAGTGACATCAAAACTGGAGAGATGTGCTCGGATTTTCTTTTCCTAGTTAAGATTCTAGCAGCTGCATTCTGCACTAGTTGCAATTGATTGATGTCTTTTTTGGGTAGTCCTGAGAGGAGTGCCTTACAGTAATCTAGTCGACTGAAAACAAAAGCGTGAACTAATTTCTCAGCATCTTTCAGTGATATAAGAGGTCTAACTTTTGCTATATTTCTGGAGAAATGCTGTCCTAGTAATCTGATTAATATGTGATTTAAAATTCAGGTCAGAGTCAATAGTTACCCCTAAATTCTTTACCATCGTCTTGACTTTAATCCTAATGCATCAAATTTATTTCTAATAACCTCATTATATCCATTGTGTCAGTGAATCAAATCAGGGTCGTCAGGCACTATTGATAAATGCAGTTGTGTGTCGTCAGCATAGCTGTCGTAGCTCACGTTATGCCCCGAGATAATCTGACCTAACGGAAGCATGTAAATTGAAAACAGCAGCGGACCCAGGATAGATCCTTGTGGAACACCATATAGAATATCATGTGTCTTTGAAGTATAATTACCACAATTAACAAAGAATTTTCTACCTGCCAAGTAAGACTCAAACCAATGTAAGACCCTGCTAGAGAGGCCCACCCATTGACTAAGGCGTTTTCTAAGAATATTGTGATTAATGGTATCAAATGCGCCACTCAGATCTAAGAGGATGAGAACAGATAAATGGCCTCTGTCTGCATTTACCCGCAAGTCATTTACTACTTTAACGAGTGCAGTTTCTGTACTGTGATTTGTTCTGAAACCTGACTGAAACTTATCAAGAATAGCAGGTTTATTGAGGTGGTCATTAAGCTGCATAATGACTGCCTTCTCTAGAATTTTACTTAAGAAAGGCAGGTTAGAAATAGGTCAAAAATTTCAAAAGCAGAGGAGTCAAGATTATTTTTCTTGAGCAGTGGTTTAACTATAACAATCTTAAGACAGTCTGGGAAGACCCTTGTATCTAATGGCAAGTTTACTATGTCAAGAACACTATCAATTAGCACGCCTGATACTTCTTTGAATAAATTTGTTGGTATTGGGTCAGTGATGCAGGTGAGGGGTCTCAGAAATTATTTTATATAAATCAGGTAAATCTATCCTGGTGAAAGAATTTCATTTGTTTGAAATGGAGTTCCAGGGTTTAAGTGGTTCAGTATTGGGGAGATGTACTATATTATTTATAATATCATTCATTTTTTTGATTAAAAAATACAGAAAAAGCCTCACAAGTTTCACTGGAAGTTTTTTGGAGGCATTCCATTGAGTGACCTGGATTTAACAGACGATCAATCATAGAGAATAAGACTCTGGGATTACTAGCATTATTATTTATAATTCTAGAGAAAGAACAGCGCCTCTCAAGACAGACTATGTTGTTGTATTCTGTTATTTTAACCTTCAATATTTCATAATGGACAGTCAGTTGATGGCTGTGCCCAGGAGGTCACTAAAGGCCTGGATCTTGGTTTTTATCCAGGACACTCACAAGCCCAGACACTCAGACTCCTCTCTCAGTCTCTCAAGAGCCCCGATCAGAGCCTCCATTGATTCTGCGAAGATTATAGCATTGCTGGCAAAGTCAAGATCAGTGAATCTTCCTTCACCAACAGATGTCCCACAGCCGCTGGATCCCACGACCTTGCCCAACACCCACTCCATGCAAGCACTGAACAGAGTAGGAGCAAGAACACACCCCTGACGAACCCCAGGATTACTCTGCACAGCACTCACAGTACCAGTGTACAGGCCGGCCATGATAAATGATTGACTGAATTATAATAAAGGTATTATAAAATAGGTGGCCTGGTGGTGCAGTGGTAGCACTGCTGCCTCACAGTTAGGAGACCCGGGTCCTCCCTGCATGGAGTTTGCATGTTCTCCCCGTGTCTGCATCGGTTTCCTCTAGGGTGCTCCGGTTTACTCCCACAGTCCAAAGACATGCAGGTTAAGTGCATTGGCAATTCTAAATTGTCCCTAGTGTGTGCGTGGTGTGCATGTGCCCTGCGGTGGGCTGGCGCCCTGCTCAGGGATTGTTTGATGCCTTGCACCCTGTGTTTGCTGGGATTGGCTCCAGGAGACCCCCGTGACTCTGTAGTTAGACTATAGCGGGTTGGATAATGGATGGATGGTATTATAAAATAAGTATTAAAAATATTAACAGAAAAAGACAACATTAGCTATATCAGGGAACACAACACTGTAGCGTAAATTTTCAGAATGAATGCACAATCAAAACAATTGTATGTTTATCATCTCTATTTATTCAACAGTTACACATAATTACATTTGTGATATGCATTCTTATAAAATAACTGGAAAGCATGATGTTTCCTGCTGTGCATATTTGTATACTTGAATTAAAGAACGCTTTTAGACTCTCAACAGAAATCCACTTTTACAAGATATGACAGAATTTTATAAACTTCGTTCCAAATGTTTAGTAGGCTACTGTTAACATTAACAAAAAATAAATATGGCAGTGATTACTGTCTGAGAGGAGTCCAAATAATTGGCAAACTCATTTGACTAGTTGTTAAGAAATAAAAAAAAACTAAACTAAACTAAATATACAGTAAGTGAACCTTTGAACCTACTCTTCTCATTAAAAACGCCATCCCTTAAAAGGAGATACTACAAATTTACACAGATCCTCAAATAAATTTGTTTGTCCTAGATCACAACTTACAACATGATTCTTTTCTTGAGCTTCTCTTTGTATTCTGATTCTCTCTTCTTCGAGTCTTTTCTTCTCATTCTTAAGTTGTTCTTCCATCTCTTTTTTCTCCTTTTCTATTCTTTCCATTTCTTTTTGATGTTTAACTTTTTGCATAAGAATCTCTTTACTTAGTTCCTCTTCCTTCTCCTTCATTTTCTGCTGAAACTTTTGTTGTAATTTTTGCTCCCTCTTCTTGAGTGCTTCTTCTTCCTTCTTTCTTTGTTCTTCAGCTTCTCTCTTTATCTCCATCTCTTTCTGCTTGATAAGCCGTTCTGCCTCTTGGTACATAGCATGAGTATAATGGGTACCATTGTTCTTTTTCACCATTTCCTTTATTTTCTTCAAGAGTTCTTTGACCTGCTCACGGTTATTAATGTCTTTATTATTGAAGGCAAGATATCTGTTATCACATTTTTCAAGCAGGTCCTTGAGGTCTTTTCCTGATGACTCAATAAATTCGTTAAGAGTGATGTCCTCTTCTAGGTTGTCCGCATAGGTGAATAGCACTATGACATATTCCAAACACTCCTTTCCAAAAATTTCCAGAAGTTGGTTGACAGTTTTCTTTTCTTCTTCAGTGAATCTTCCAACCTGAATCACCATCAAAAATGCATGAGGTCCTGGAGAAGACCTCTGAACACATTTTACAATTTCCTCTTTTATTGAATCGTGAAGCTCTGTGTCAAACAACCCTGGGGTGTCAATTACAGCAACGTTGGTGCCATCAACATTAGTTTTTTTCTTATCACACATAGATGTTACAGATTTGCTAGAGACTGTTGATTTAAACTCCTTAAACCCCAATATGGTATTCCCAACAGCACTTTTTCCAACTCCAGTCTTCCCAACCAGTACAATTCTGAGGTGCTCATCATCATGACTAAAGGGGTTCTGGTCTGAAAAAAAAAATAAAAACATAAAAACTTAAAGGTATACCCACTGTATAACATTATTGTAGCTGTATACTGTATATTAGTATCTTATAGCTGATTGTCACAGTTGGACTTCTGAGTTAATCAAAAAAGGCAGAAAGGAGCACATTTATTACATTATTTTTCTAGTATAAATAGCTCCAGTTTGTAAAGCCTCTCCTCTTAAATTGTCTGCACAATGACAGTAATGATGCACTAAAAGTGTCAGTCATTAAACCTTTACTTAAAAAGTCAGACCTAGACCCACACATACTAAATAATTATAGGCCTATTTCAAATTTACCATTTCTCTCTAAAATACTAGAGAAAGTAGTAGCCAGTCAGCTTCAGTCACACCTTACGCGTTACAATTTATTTGAGAAATTCCAGTCTGGCTTTCGCACTGGCCATAGTACAGAAACGGCACTAACACGGGTTGTAAATGACATTCTGATATCCTCTGATGAAGGAAATTCCACTGTAATTATGTTGTTGGACTTAAGTGCAGCATTTGACACCATTGGCCATTCTATTTTACTGCACAGGCTAGAAAACGATGTTGGGCTTACAGGCCCCGTGCTCGCTTGGTTTAGTTCTTATTTATCAAATCGATTCCAGTATGTACAGAAATGTGCAGACAGTACTCCATCATTATACACAGAAGTTCAATATGGTGTCCCGCAGGGCTCAGTACTGGGACCTTTACTGTTTTCACTTTACATGCTTCCACTGGGATCTCTCATTAGGAAACATAATGTTAATTTTCACTCGTATGCAGATGACACCCAGTTATACCTTTCATTTAAATCAAATGAAGTTTCTCCGATGTTGTCTTTAATTAGTTGTGTTAGTGAATTAAAGGAATGGATGAATGAGAACTACTTGTCTTTAAATACAGATAAAACAGAGATGTTAATTGTTGAGGGAATGACGCTGATCACAGCAATATTTTGTCGTCATTTAACTCAGTTGGAATCCCAATTAATTTTACTGAATCAGCCCGCAATCTAGGAGTTATCTTTGACTCTAGCATGTCATTTAAAGCACTTATGTCATTTATTACAAAGTCGTCCAAAACATGTTTTTCCATCTTAAAAATGTTAGGAAATTAAGGCGCTTTCTAAATAAACAGGATTGTGAGAAATTAATTCATGCATTTATCTCTAGTAGGATTGACTACTGCAATGCGGTGTTCACTGGCTGTTCAAACTGTTCTCTATACAGCCTCCAGTTAATCCAAAATGCACTGCAAGAATTATTACAAGAACAAGAAAATATGAACACATAACCCCAGTTCTTAAATCTTTACACTGGCTCCCAGTTAAGTTTAGGGCAGATTTCAAAATCCTCCTTTTAACATATAAAGCATTAAATGGCCAAGGTCCGCTTACTTGTCTGAACTTATCATGACTTACAAACCTGAGCACATTAAGATCTCAAGATGCCGGTCTGCTTAGGATTCCAAGGATTAATAAAATAACAGTGGGAGGTCGAGCTTTTAGTTACAGGGCCCCTAAACTGTGGAATGGTCTTCCTGCTTCCATAAGAGATGCCCCTTCAGTCTCAGCCTTTAAATCCCGGCTGAAGACTCACTACTTCAGTTTAGCATATCCTGACTAGAGCTGCTGATTAACTGTACAGACTGCATCTCTGTTGTTAGTCATTAGCACTATAACATAAGTAACATGATAATTATATTTGAATACTAACCCTCACCTATTCTGTTTCTTTTCTCGGTACCCAAATGTGGCCATTGGTGCCACGCCCACCTGCCAAGTTGTTTGCCTGCCTATGGTAAAGTCATCCCTGATGGAGGATCACAGGAATCATGGGAAAGAGGGGTCCTTTCATCGGAGCAACGTTTCAGCCGTGGCATGGCCAAATGGGGAGGCAGCTAGATGGATGAGGTCTCCAGGACTCTAAAAATATCCAAACCTAATTATGTCATATCATCTACTGTTAAACCGTACTTCTAAAATTTTTATTATTATGCTGTATTAAGGAATTGTTCTGTTCTGTATATTGTATTGTATTGACCCCCTACTTTTGACACCCACTGCACGCCCAACCTACCTGGAAAGGGTCTCTTTGAACTGCCTTTCCCGAGGTTTCTTCCATTTTTCCCTACAAGGTTTTTATTGGGAGTTTTTCCTTGTCTTCTCAGAGAGTCAAGGCTGGGGGGCTGTCAAAAGGCAGGGCCTGTTAAAGCCCATTGCGGCACTTCCTGTGTGATTTTGGGCTATACAAAAATAAACTGTATTGTATTGTATTGTAATGAATGGCGCAGTAACACTGTGCTGAATAATTCCAGTATCTTGAAAGCACTAACCTTTGTCCCCATTCATTATTCCCAGGATTGACAATAAGGCATTTTTTTAGAGGATGGGTGATGTGATTTTTCTATTTACTATTACTTTTAAAGTTCACAGTTTCCCTGTTAAAAATAAGGTGCTCCATGTTTTTCTAAATTGGCTGGTCAGCCCCAGGCCAGAAAACAATTTAAAAACAATTTTCTACATACTGTACATGCTTGTTTTTTTCTACACCAGCATTCTATGTTTCTTTGAAACAAAAACATAATACTGCCTATTTATTTTTCCTAGACTTAGGAGCAAAAGTAGGATTTCTTAGGGATTTTTTAAAATTTATCTCAGTGGTGGGTAAAAATTTGTATTTTCCTGATGTTGATCTCTTTTTTTTCAATTTTTTATTTCAAATTACAGTGGTTGCCTATATGTACATAAACAGTACTGGACATTTCATGCTTCTTCACTGGTGAATGCTTGTCTCAACTGGAAAAAGCTTGAACAGAAATCATTATGGTGTAGCCAGACCTTTATCCTTGACACAAGTACTTTTCTACTTGTTTTATTATTTCTGTTTTTGGTAAATACTACTTTATGTATTATGGCATTAATCATGATGTATATCTTTGTGTTTTGAATATTATTATTATATTTTATGTCTATTAGTTATGTATTAACGCATTTAGTTATTTGCTCTGTCATCTTTATATGGAGTTCCAGGTGAAGGGCCAAAGTGACAAATCAACTTTGGAGGACAACCCTCGGCCTTTATATCCCAGACAGAGAGGGTCAGCATTAAATGTTGTAGTAGAAGCTTTTTTCATGACCACTTTTGTGGATTTTCTGGTTTATAATTTTTTGCTTTGGTTTTGTCTTTGTGGATTTTTCAGTATTAATATTCATACTGACTGTATTTGTTCCGATTTCTATTTATAGTCATTTTTGCACTTTTTAATATTTGTAGTACAGTATTCATTTTTTTGTAATAAATGCCCACTATTTTTAAAGGGAAAATTTTGATAAGAAGATATAATATAAAAAAAATTGATAAATGAGAGGAGACCATTCAGTCCATGAAGCATGTTTGTTAATCTAATAGCTAAGTCATGCCAATATCTCATGGAGGTACTTCTTAAAGGCTGTCAAGGTTTCTACTTTCACTGTTTACCTCTCTTATTACAACTTTTGGGTACTGACAATTTAGGATTTCTGATTCTGGGCTTATCCTTTGGTTTACAACTGTGTAGGCCAAAGCCTAATTAATGTTGGGGTAAAATCATTTTGAAACCTAGACTTCAGTATAGCCTGGGCCTAGATTTTAAAAGGCTAAACTTCACTTTGGTATTTTGTAGCAGAATTTAGAACTGGAATTGCAAACATGATTAAACAAAAATGAATAGAAATGATTACCTTCAGACCCCATTGCTAAACAGGAAAGTTCAGGTTGAACACTGCACCAAGGGTACGGGGAACACTGAAGAGGCAATTGACTCAGATCTTCAGTCAAAAACAGACTTGCAGGACTAGGCATGAAGACTGTTTCACATATTAGAATGAAACAATCCTATTCTATTATTGTACATAACTAATTTCATTAAGTAAATGGTAGAAATGAAAAAAACTTGGTTGAGAAGACAAAGCTGAAGCTTGTTCTAAACATTTTAATAATAAGTTAAATTACTGAGGAAAATGTATCACTTATTTCACATAGCATCAACAAGCTGTGCCACTTGCACTTAATGCAGAAAAATCACTATATTTTTAATTAAAATACTCAATAAAATAAAATTAATTGTTTTAAATGTTGTCTCACTCCCTTGTCTCGCATGACATTAAAGTGTCTCTCACAGGACATCAAATTGTCTTCCAAGAGGATCCCGTCTCGTTTTCCTAGTCTCCCTCCCAAGATTGTTTTTATAATAGAGAGAAAACATTATTTTGACATTGATTCTTACATTTTCTTAGTGTGAGGGGGTTCATGGGTTTTATTGAAGGATTAAGTAAGGTTAGGGATGTGAACTATAGGGCGACAGAGGCTTGAAGCTTACAACAAAATAAGATGATCACCGTTACCAAGTGCTAGGCCAAGAAGTCTGAAACTGAAGGGTGAACCTAAGGGCCCAAAGATCATTATTGCCTCTACATGTCTCATGCCACAGCCTGGACAAGACCCAAACCTGGCTATAGAAACCACTTTAATTTCTGGGTTTTTAATCTCATCCGTTATGGTACAGGCAGGGCTGCTGTCCTGGCTCAAGTTTATTCCTTGGTTATTTCACCGTTTTATAATTTATTATTATTCATAAGTTGATATTAGTTCCATTTTTGTTTTTTGTTCAGCCTGTATTTTGCCGATGTAATATGATGTTGTTTATTAATTATTTTTCAATTTTGTATAATGTTAAGTGCCTGTGTCAGAGTGTTGTTGCCCTGCTTAATGTACAGTAAGTGGAACCTAAAGAGATAGGCTACTTATTTAGGCAGCTGGGGTTCTTTCCACAGCAGTATTTAAGATAAAGCTGGTGAAGGCACAACAGCTCCAGCATTAGGTTTATGATTTTGCTTTTTTTCTTCTTTTTGTTCTTGGATTTAGTGTATTTGACCCCTTTATTTAAGACACTGGATTTGGTGTCATTGAGATTTTTGCTTCATCCTTTTTTTTCTGAAATCCTTTTGAATCCTGTGAAGAAAATAATAAAATATTAAAGGAGCTTTGTTTTGTTTTTTTATTTTTAATAATTTGTCTCTTCCTCTTTTATGAAGTTTTATTGTGTTGATGTGGTTATAGAAATCATTGAGCTGGTCACTTTTAAATATGACGAATATGTCGTCAACATAGCATATCCAAGGTTTCAATGTGTACTAAGTTAGAGCCACCTTTTTGGCTGCACAACCGGTTTGAATTTTAGAAAGGTTTTTGTATTTTGGGAGGCCATAGAATTCAGGGTAGCTTGCATAATAAGATTTTATTCTGTAATATTCTGTGAGTTTATACGGTTGTTATTCCAGATCTTATTCCGAGTGGTGTTGAGTCTGTTAGTTGGGTCTCTGGTTAGTTGTTCGTAAGTAGCGGTGTCAGAGACCATTTCTCCTATTGCTGTGACATACTGTTCTTTGTCTAATACAACTGTTGTACATCCTTTGTCGGCTGGTGTAATAATAAAGCCTTCTGTTCTTTTAAAGAAACTAGGGGGCTCTGCCCCCTACTCGCTTCGCTCACCGACCCCCGGGTTTGGTTAACCCGAAGTACAATTTTAAAAGATTGTTATTTTCCTGGGAATTGTTACATATGCATTATTTTCACATTTACTTTAAAACTTTAGTAAAAACAATATTTAGAATTAACTTTTCCTCAAAATCACATTGAATTTTGATTCCTTGTTTGGACTTACATCGTGACAACGGAACGTATAACTGTCTGTGAGTGAATATCGTTTCTTTCTCTCTAATAAATAAACCGACTTTTCGAATGTTTGCCCGTGCTTTCTTCATCACTTAGTCATTGATGTGTTATCTAGAACATATAAAATTATTTTCCTGATAAAATTTATAAGAGCTGAGATTGCAGGAGATGTGTCTGCCAAAAGCATTTACACGACTAAGAGCTGAGAGCACTGGAAGTGTGTCTGACAAAAGCATTTTCACGACTGAGGTTAGATGACTATCTTGTTTGAAAATAGTTGTAAGTAGGGCATCACATGAAAGAATCTCATGTTAAAAGTCTCTGTCTCATGGGACTTCATACCACACCAATGTTTTTGGAATCTTTTCATTCTCGCTGGCAACACAAATTAGACGATCTTCCATTATCTCTAACCTGCTCTGCATGTGTACTGCGCCAACATTTTTTAATTCTTTATGACATTCTACTTTGCCATCTACCCTTTTTTCTATTATTTCCAGCCCCGGTCGTAGACTCGTCTCACTGGATGTATAAAGGCTTGGAAAAGGAGGTTTATGATGCTGTCTTCATAGTCTAGCTAGCGCACGGGCCCTGCAACCTGGCTTCTGCTTCCTCTCTCTGTGCCGCCTATGTCGTCGGCCTCCAGGGATGGTAATCCATGGGGAGCTGGGTGTCTTGGCTATATCCACCAGAATGCTGTGTGAGTGAATGAAGTCTGCCGTTATACTCCCGTCACAGCAGACTCCAATCTTAAGAAGATCGTGTTGGTACCGTAGTATATGTTCGCCCAACAGGATGTAGAACAAACTAAAATCAACACACACATACACACAGAAATAGACTCTGATGGGAAGACTGTCACATGTTCACCACCATAGTAAAACCTAATTTGTCAGAGATAGACTTCATTTGGTGCGGAATGAAAAAAATATTTGATGCTGCGGCAGAGTTACTTTTGTTTCCATTAAGATCCATGAAGGGGTGAAGAGCAGGAAACAACCAAAAATATAAGGGATGCAAAACAAAGGCACAATAGTAAGGCTTGGAGCTGGGAAAGTACACTTCTCCATCAGCCCTAGCCAAGATGAGAACTAATAGGTTAATCCTCATGTGATGTGCATTTCATCGGAGGTATGGGAGCTGTGAGTGAATTTGCTCCAAAAATTGAGGCATGGGAGGGAGAGGTAGTATTATGCTCATATAGTTCAATTGTGGTTTGTCTTTGTGTCATAGATAAATGGAAGTGAAAGGAAAAAGTAAGATTAGTCCAAGAAATGAGAGATTGTTTTGTCTTTTCCAAAATGCAGTAAAAATTTAACATGGAAATATCGTTTACAACAGGTGTTAAAGTGATCCCATGATATTTAAAGAATCTTACAGTGGGGATAGAAAGGAGGATAGGTAATGGCCCATTGGAAAAAATAGGTGGAAAAGGGCATATTTACTGTAGTTAAATTATATCTGAAGAATTTCACATATGTGTTAAAAAATTCTAAAATATAAATTGCAAATCTTCTGAGAGGATAATACTACATAATAATTATAGGATAAATCAGTTGTGATTCACTCAAAAGTGCCACAAGCAGAATAACTGAAAGAATTAACAGCATAGCAGACAGCCGGCAGCCATTTCTCATTCCCCTGAAGATGGGATAGAGGCGAGACAAGTCCAAATTGGAAAGAACTGATGCATTGGGAGTCGAATATAATGTCTTAATCATGTTAATGAAGGAATCACCAAAACCCATAACATGTAAAACCTTCCACAGATAACTTCAATTCAGCATGTCAAATGCCTTCTTGGCATCTGAGTGCCGCAGGTGCTGATTAGGAGTGATCCTTACTAATAATATGTAGCAAGCGACAAAGATTATTCACCTATTCACTGAAAATGAAGTCAGTCTGATCGGTGTGAACAAGCTTACATAGAACAGTTTGAAGATGAGAGGTCACAAGTTTGACAAGCAATTTTACATTAAAGTTCATCAAGGAAAGTAGCCTGTAGCTAGAACAATCTGTAAGATCCCTGTCAGATTTAAGAAGCAATCTGATGATGGCAGAATTTAAATAGGAAAGATATGAAAACCAAAGGGGCAACAGCTGTGCGAGCCATGACCAAACTATTAAGATCAATTCAGGCTGTATCCTTGTCAGGTGTTGGTGCCTTACCTTTAGCGAGAGAGAATAAAGTCTTTTAATTTTATCCACAGTTATTTGAGAGTTTAAGAAGTCAGTGTCACTTTTTCAGAAGTTTCACCAATACAATTGGGTATGGGTACAGTGGATTTGAAATTTAGCTTTCTTTAAAAGACAGTCATTGAGTTCTGCCTCAACCTGAGAGATACGAGATTCATATTGTGGTTCAGATATTAAGGTTTGGGCTCCCTCATATTCGTTTAAGTGATACTCAAGATCAGATATTCCCATCCTTATTTGTGCAACTGGCAGCAAAAGCAATAGGAAACTCTCTTATAAATCAATTTATAGCCATCTACTGTACACGAAGAAAAGATTGCTTTACCAGTTCACATTTACCTCAATACATTCACTCAAATTTCAAGAGGTCTATAGAATAAATTCAGTGCAGTTTAGCAGTGAAGTGTTCAAACACCACCATGCAGGCCTAAATGACAAAAATTGAAGATGAAGATTTAACATGGAAAATCTGAAGTCAGATTGAAGATGGAACAATGTGTTAAGAGAAAAAGTTCTGAAGTAAGGTTTGTGACATGCAGAAAAAAAGAATTATTTAGCAGATGGGATAAAGACTTGAAATGAATCAACCAATGTCAAACCAGAAACAAGCTTGGCCAGAGCGGGAGAGGCAGATGGAACACATTTATGGGTGGAACTCAGTCTAAAAGTGGGTCAGTGAAAGAGTTTGCATTGATTCCTATAATAAGTTCAAAACTAATAAATTGCAGAATGTTTTTAGCTAAGTCAAAAAGAAAGTATATGTGGGAGTGTAAATCAACTTAGCTGAAGTGTATCAGGTTCTTCTCTCACCGTTACCCCCAGAGGCAAGAATCTTAAACTGTAATGATTATCTAACTAATATCATAATTCCACTTTTACAGGTGAACACAGAGAACAAGGCAGGAACATTCTGACTTTGCTAGAGAGAATATTAAAATTAGCCATTATACCATACAAAAGAGAAAGTCATAAAAAAGAACAGAAAGACAATGAAGAAAAATTATATGAATACAAGAATAAAGAGCAGTGCACAGCAAAGTGGATCATCATCCATTTCCGAATACCCACTCTCCCCAACATTACTCAATAGAACCCCAATAAACAATTTAAAAACTAAAGTTCCCTGCCCAAGGCAGACCCAGGGAAAGTAAGGGACAAGACTAACATCACATATAGTCCTTTTTAGTTGTTTAATACAGGTATAGGGATTGAACTATTCAGTGTAAGTGTGAGGATCGGCGAGCAAATAAGGTGCATGCATTCCCCAGTGATTGTTTGTGAATGTATCTGGAAACTTGCTATGTGACCTGACTAAAAAGTACAATTGTATATTTTTGATAGGTGTTTTTTTAAAGAACATCCTTTTATTTATTCCATCACACACTTCTTAGGATTGGGGCTATCAAGACTACAGTGTTTCATAACAGTGTTTAACTTTGATTTGTATAATGCATTAACTTAGCATTTTCATTCTGGAACTGTTTTGAAATGACTTAATTAATATATCTGGATATTTTTGCTAAAGTGATTGTTTTTGGGCTGTCTAGAAGGTTAATTTATTCTGTTCAAATGTTATATGTTTATATTGATTGATATTTAGTATGAGCTTCATTAAATTCTATGTCATGCAGCTGACATTGCTATGGACGAAAAGTACATAAATACATTAACACAATGAATGGCAATTATATATTTATATGCTATTTCAAATTTCATGGTAGTAATCTCATTCTTTTTTGTGATCAACTTTTTTTTAAGTAAAGACAAATTGACAAGATATATCAATAAATGGACATAGCATACAAAGTAACCCAACCCAATCACTCCCGCCATCTCCCACCCAATGATAATACTCATTCTTGAAAGCTCTTTAAATACCTTATGGATTCCATTTTTTCTTGTGACTCAGGTGTAGAAGGTCCTTTCTGAAATTACAAAAAATACCCCCATAAAAATCAACTACATGTACAATAAAATGGATCACGGGCAATTCCATCATGTGATGAACATTTAATTATAATATTCAAAATTTAGTTCTTTGATTGCATAAAACATTACATTCTTTAAATTTGTTCATCTCATTACAAAATATTTGGTTGTGCTTGTGTCTCCAGCAGGGAACTCTTGCTCCTTCGCAAGGCATTCTTTTTTAGAAATACAGGACAAAATTGAACCCTTATATATACCCCTTCAGTAACCATGGTGTAAATAATCAGATGAGAGAAATATGTACACACGGTTCTATGGAGTCCAGGTAGCATTCTTCTTGCAGATGGCTTCTGGCTTCTAGATGGTCCCTCACCATTATAAACACTCACACATTTGGCATATTCTATGAGCTTTGTATAAAATTTGACAGTTATGGGGAAGTACCGTTTGTGTGTAATTGAATATGTTATTTATGGACTGTGCTCTTCTAAGACCCAAAAAGCACCTTTTTCCCTGTCTGTCCTCAGTACACCTGCTCTAATCCCACATGGCCTCTGCCTGAAAGTAATGTGTCAAAATTTCTTTAATCAGCCAAGTCCCTGCTTGAAAGAACTGTCTTTGCATCAGCTGCATTCAGCTCACCAATCACAATTATCAAATAATTATTTTTCAGTTCTGGTTACACTGGTGTGTTTTGTTTTCTCCACATCACAATGATACTGACTGTGTAGTCTGCATTCCAAAATTTGTGACAAAAAAAATAATACCATTTTGTGATGCCATTTTAAGTAAATTTATAGTGATTTTTTTCTTTGCATAATTCTTAAATAAAACTCTCAATATTGCTCATGGAGTCTCGAATGACGTACATTACCTGCACTGTGAGGAAACATCAGTTACGGCACTCTGGCCATATGGGGCGATTCCTAGCTGATGATCCAGCTCACACGATACTCATTGTTGAGGACCCGAGCTGCTGGACCAGTCCAAGGGGTCTCCCACATACCACCTGGTGGCAGCAGACAGATGGTTATTTCTGGGGGGTGGGACTGAACCGCGTGTCTGCCTGGACGGTTGCCAACCATTATTCTGAGCTGTTTCATCGTGTGGTGGAAGCTCCTCAATGTGACACTGACATGACCCAAACTTCTAGTATTTGAGATTCCTGGTTTCTCTTAACATAAACATCAGTTTAGATTGAAATAAAATGTTGGTATCATCTCATTAAAACTACCTTGTGATTTCTGTGACACTAGCAATCAGCAGAGGATCAGAGGTTCTATAGTATGTGTGACTGGGATACTTATTCAGGTTCTGTAAGATCCTAAACTAGGTCACATGACGTCTACTAATATAACTGGGTGTGTCCCACACAGGCTAGGGAAAATCTTTTTAGGGTAGCTACTGTAGGCCTTGGTAAATAGAATTCAGTTCTTGAAACAAAGCAAGATTGGTCTCAGCCATTGTTAAAGTATTCCAAGGTTAAGTGCTTTCAGAGATTAAAAATTGAAAGTAAAACTTGTCTCAACTGTGTGTAGCCTGCTCTTGTTACAGATTCCAGAAGTAAATATTGTGGGATATGAATCAAGCTTAATAAGCTCATGAACATTATTTAGGCATTTCTATGATTAACTTGTCCACCATTGAAAAAGAATCTTAGAAGACTAAAATGCCTTTTGTGGACACTTTCACAATAAAACAACTGAAATAATTTTTTCATCATGCTTACTGAAAGTGTAAATGTATGACACTTTATTGCAATCACACAACCTTTCATAAAAATAGATCAATTTTACATAAATAGGGTTGAAAACAAATCAGCCCCCACCCTTGAGAAAGAGAGCGTGGTCAGCAGAACAAAACTTATAGCCAGTAAAAAAAAAGTAAATAGATGAATTAATAAGTGAATAAAGATAAATGGAGAAGAAAAAGAAATGCGGAGGGAATATACTTCCTCTGTGCTTTAAGAGCTTATTCTAAAATGTTATTGATTAGATCCTGCCAGGTTTTGAAAAAGTTCTGCACAGATTCTCTAAGTGAGAATTAGATTTTTTCCAATTTCAAATAATATATAACATCAGTTACCCACTGACTTAAAAGAGGAGAGTTAGGATTCTTCCACTTTAGCAAGATAAGTCTGTGTGCCAGTAGTGTAGTAAAGGCAATCAGAGTTTGTTTGTCCTTCTCCACTTTAGGCCCATCTGGAAGAACACCAAACACAGCTGTTAATTGATAAGGAGGGATTGTGACATCAAGGCTGTCTGAAAGGCACTTAAAATGTTTGTCCAGAATGATGTTAATTTGGTGCAGGCCCAAAACATGTGACCCAGTGAGGCTGGAACTTGATTGCAGTGTTCGCAGGTTGGATCATGCCCTGGAAATATTTTGGAGAGTTTTAAGCGAGACAGATGTGCTTGATATATAATTTTGAGTTGTATAATTGTATGCTTTGCGCATATGGAGCTCGAGTGAATTCTCTGCATTGATACTTTCCACTCCTTTTCTGATATGTTGAGTGAGAGATACTTTTCCCACTGTCCTCTTGGATCTTTGAAAGGTAGGGACTTTAAAATAGTTTTATATATTGCAGAAATGCAATGCAAGACAGCAATTTTAACTTGGGCAACAGTGTTTAATAACGTCACTAAGAGTGGCAGGAGAGGATTTCTCAAGGTAAAAAGAATATGCAAATGCATCATTTACACCTGGCTACCATCGTTTAATAGGGTTTCTTGCAGAGGTAATATACAGTAGAATTTTTTATTGTAAAAATTAAAGAAAAATATCATCAATAACATTGTCTGCTTTGAATTTTATAGTTACAACAGCAACTATGCAATTGATTTTGTAGTGCAGCCTGGTCCAAGGTGGTGCCTGACATAACAATGTACAATTGAAATGGTATGGTTTTAGAGGTGTTAGCAGTTGAGGGACAGAGAAAAAAAATGCAGATGGTACATGGTAGCTTCTAAATCACGCATTCAAATGCAACCAGAGATTCTATGGCTCTCTTTGTTAGAATTACTTTTTCTGTAAAAAAAATTTTTACCCTTGCTTTATTACAATATTATTTTGCTGAACATAATCACATAAACATTTAGTAGCTTTGTATGTCTATAAGTTGGTGCAGTGGTAGCACCATTGCCTTGCAGTAGGAAACCAGCATCCCTGGTCCTCCCTGTATAGAATTTGTGTTCTCATGATGTCTATGCGGGTATCCTCTGGGTGCTCTAGTTTCCTCCCACATTCTAAAGACACGCAGGTCAAGTGACTTGGTGACTCTAAATTAAACCTAGTGTGTGCTTGGTGTGTGTGTGCATTCACTCTGAATGGTCTGGAGCCCTGTCCTGACTGACTATATCTTTATACATCATTTTCTGTGTCTGACTGTTATGATGCTGCATAGTTGCAAGGTACATAACTTGCATGCCAAGTGACTTCTAAATTCATGGAGACTAATGTGAGCAATATGTGTATAAACTTTGAAATTAAAAATAAAGCAAAATAAAATGAAAAAAATAAAATAAAAAAAACAAAATTGTTATATAAGGTATGAATTTACCTTTAAATTGTTTTTATTGTTTTAGTAAATGAGTTCATGTGTATCTATTTGACTACATTTATTATGCAGCTTGCATACCATGAAATAAAAATGAAAGTACAATATAGTTCACTTTTTAACCATCCCCTATTGCAAATTATGGAAACCGTACTACAGAGTACTAGTACTGATAAAGCATTTACCACTACACCAGCACTATTATATAAATTCATACCTTCCCTAGACATAAAAATAAATTTGATTAACAATTAAAAAAATACCTGTTGCTCTCTTTTCTTCATTCTCGTCAGATTAAGTCACCAAACAAGACTTATTGCCTCTCAGTTCCTGTGCTTCAGTGTTGCCATAGGTGTTGGATGAATGTTCTGTTTGAAGCTTATTGGGTTGTTTCACATTCTGATTTTAGGAGTTGAGGGTTGTAGGGAAACTCCTGTAGTCCATTATATTAGTTCACTGGGTTGATGGTAATGTGGACTGGGACTGTAGTGTATTTTCTTGTATTTATTTTTATTTATCATGTTTATATTTTTCTCGCAATTAATTAAAATTCAATCAATCTGCTGTTTCTTTAGCTTATTTTAAGAATGTTTTATAACATCCAGTCTGGCAAGCATATCTATTATATAGCATAGCTATTATACCAGCCCTACACACTCCATAAAAACAAGAGTGTTTGTACATAATCAGTGAGTGCTTTTTAACACAGTATGTTAAAGCACAAATGAGTGGAGGGAGCTTGCCTAGATTTAATATTCAGCAATTATCAAGACAGGATTTAGGGGCCAATGATTAAACCGATTAAATGATGTTCTGTCAGACAGCATATTCAAAAATTACAACCATTAAGTTTAAATTTAATAGGGAAAATGTTGTGCAGATACAGCAAAATCAAAATAAGGTAAACTGGGATAAGGTTTTAAATGTGTAGACTGAGGAGATGTAGGTCAGGTTTAAATGGGTTTTTTTACGTATAAGGAAGGACAAGTTTATCTCAAAATTTAAAAGTAGTAAAGAACTATAGAGATTATCAGCACATGACAGCAATTATAAAAAAGGATAATAGGCAAGTTAAAAAGAAGTTGGGGAGAAATATTGCAGAAAATGCAAAAACATTTTTTAATATCTTTGTAGTGAAACAATGGTCAAGGAGGAGGAAGTGTGCTAGAAATGGCAAAAACAAACTAAAATATACAGACTGTAGGACAAAGTAGGTATTGCCTATTCTGCTAGGCATTAGTGGCACAACAGAACTGCTAAAGCATCAGATTTAACAGAATTCCAGCTGCAAAAACAACCCACCCACTCCCCTTTACATTCCAAACTAAGTGACTGAACTCCAGCTTGTACCTGGATCTACCTGGACCTCATCTGATAACAAAGATGTACAGTATATCAAATGTTGAACTGACATCTTTCCAGTCTCCCCTCTGCAGACTTCTTGAGCAAGAACGTGCAAAATGGACTCAAGCAAGAACAAAGACATGTAAATCAATGAATGACAATAAAATATGGACAGAAGAACTCGTCTAAGAGGAGGCACTGATTTTGTCACTTCAAGTGACTTTAATCCGCTCATGAGAGATTCCACCTCTCTTCGTAAACTAATTACACCCATCCCATTTAGGGAATTCGGAATATTTGTTGGACACTCTCACTGAACTCCCTGGAAGTTTTCTTGGGGCACCCTCTCTGGGATTCTTTCACAGATGGGAAACTCTCAAAAATGACTGAAAGCCTCTGAAACCTGCGTTCTGAAACTTAAAGAAGGTGAGCTGTCCTCCGTTTGGGGAACATCCTCTTTCTCTTTGTGTATCACAATTTACAATCTCTTTGCCAAGCTAAGTAGCCTAGTGGGCTGAAAAGGCTGAGAAAGCAGCCATCACTTCAAGAAAAGAACTTCTAAATTTTTGTGCCAGAAAGAACTGCAGACAATGAAGGAAAAGGCTTAGCTGAAAGAAACTCTTCACAATACAAATAAAGGATTATGCAGCAAAGAGAAATAGTGCACTCCAATGCAAGAAGAATACCTCAGAATCTAGAACATCAACAAAGGAACCACTCCACAGAACATTAGTCATCACCTTCAGTTATCATATTTCTATAATCTTTTTATCATTTATCATTAAATTGTATTATTCTATTTCTTAAACTGAGTGTGCTTGAGTTACCTTGATATAAATTTAAAGGATTCCTCATAAAACAGAGAAAGGTTGGGCAAATAAAGTAGCAGTATTACCAAATTATTTGATTACCGGTATTGCTGAAGGAAAAAAACAGATTCATTAACCAAGGTAAATTACATCTTTCCATTTCCAACAATTGCTGGCATCCTTTTGGATGGACACAATAAAACACACTCTTTCCAAGATTTATTTGAGTCCTCCTGGGTGGGTGATGTACTGATTATTATTTAAGTCTGAGAAGGCCCTGTCACAGGCATCAGTCCAAACAATACCACAGTTCCTTCTGTCTTTTGTCAAGTCAGTGAAAGGGGCAGCCTGATGGTCACAATTTAGAATAAACCGCCTGTACTAACCAGCAAGCCCAAGGAAGGCATGAATTTGCCTCTGCATTTTGGGAAGAGGATATACAAACACCTCCCAACCTTGTCCATCTGGGGCTTGATTAGGCCATTCCCCATGGAATTTCCCAAATAATGAGTTTCCAACATACCCAATCTGCACTTCTTATGGTTAGCCATTAAACACGCTGGCATCAAACTGTCAAGCACCACCTGCAGGCGGTCGAGATCTGACCTCCAATCATTACTGAAAATGATCACATCATCAAGATATGCTCCCACATACATGTAATGGGGATGCAGAATCTCGTCCATCATTTGCTGAAAAGTCAATGGAGACCCTTGGAAAAACAAATGTTTTTTCATTATAGAGTCATCAGTTATATACAATTTCCAGGGTGGTCTGGAGTGTGATTCAGTAGAGCATTCACACTGAAGTCTCTCACATCATGAAGACCTTTAAGAGACTGGTCCTTAACTATATGAGTCCTCTCGTAGTAGGCAACCTGGACTCACTGCATTTTGTCTATTGGACAAAGACTGAAGTGGATGATGAGGTTAGCTATCTGCTCCACAAGGCTTATTATCACGTGGACAAAGCTGGCAGCACACTGAGGATTATATTTTTTGATTTCCCCAATGTCTTCAAATTCATTCTTCCATCTCTGTTAAATGGTAAACTCAAACATATACAGGTAGATGAGTCTATGGTATCCTGGATAATGGGCTATCTGTTGGGCAGACTGCAGTTTATGAGACTCAAGGACTGTGCATTTGTGTCTCTGATGTGAACAGCACTGGAGGACCACAAGGAACAGTTCTGTCTTCTGCTTTATTGCTCTCTGTACACCTCAGAATAAATATAACACCAGGTTACATCACTTGCAGAAATTCTCAGATGCTTCTGTACTTATAGGGTGTATTGATAAAAGGGATGATATAGAGTTCAGGAGTCAGGTGGAAAACATTGTTTCTTAATGCAGGGAGAATAATCTACATCTTAACATCAGAAAAGCCAAGGAACTGATAATTGAGTTTCACCGCATCAAAGAGCCTCTATGTCTGGTCATAATTCGAGGAGTGAATGTAGAGGTGATCTGTTCCTACAAGTACTTGGGTGTCCACATCAATGAAAGGTTGGATTGCTCTCGGTACACAGAGGAACTATGGAAGAAAGACTCTTTTTCCTTATGAGAATGCATTCCTTTAATGTGAGAAGTGACATCCTTCATATCTTTCATATATCTGAGTTGGCCAGTGTAATTTTCTATACTGTGGTGTGCTGGGCTTGTAACCTCACGTCAAAAGAGGCCCACCGAATCAAAAAGCTAATTAAAAGTGCAAGGTCAGTTATAGGACACATGAAGGTTGTAGTGAAGGAGATAATTAAAACAAAACTGAGTGCCATCATGAACAATGCTGCACATCCTTTCTCTGATACACTAACACTGAGGACTTTCAGCCAATGAATTATTCAGCAGAAGTGTGTCAAGAAATGCTACAGGGGCTCCTTTATGCCAACAGCAATACATCTGCATAGTGTCTCACAGGGACTGTGACAGCCAAGTCAGAACTTTTCTTTCTTTTTAACTTTCTTGCTTTATTGTCATTCTGATGTCTGTTTAGACAAAATTGTGTGTATAATTAATTTACTTATTTATCTGCTGATTTATGTATTTATTTATTTAAAGAGCCAAATTTCTCCTGAGGGACAAATAAAGATCTATCTATCTATCTATCTATCTATCTATCTATCTATCTATCTATCTATCTATCTAATTGATACAATTTTCAGCAGCTTCTGAATGCCAAATTAATGCCAAAAATTAAAAATTAATGCCAATACCTCCTGCAAATGAATAATTGTTGACATTGTTAATGAACTTTTAAAATTACCCCTTGCCCAAAATTATGTTATTCCTATCCTCACAACAGGTATCTAATTTTTGATATCAGTTCAGCCCCACCCTATGAAACTCCTTAAAAGAGCTGTTAAGAGTGTTCTTTTTACTGTTAGTTATCACTAAAGTCAGACTTTGTGACTTTTAGAACATTTCAACAATTAAACATCCAATAATTTGTACAGGTTGCAAAAATATTTACTTTTTTATGCTTATGCATTTCAGGTCACTTTTGTTCCACCTTTAACTTTAATGGATTTTCCACTACAGTTAGGGTTGTTTGTTTTTTCATAGCCCCAAAAAAGCCTCCTAAATGTCATCTTTTATGCACAGATTTCTTACGGCTTGTAGTAAAGAACCCTGACTTCACAAAAAGAAAAAATGTTTCCAAATGCCACATTTATATACAACTGTTATGTATTTTAAACATTGCCATGTCCTTGAGATCACATTTGACCATCCATATTTGTATATTTCTTGAGCTTCTGTAAATGCAACATTTCCTCTTCAAAACAGATAAAATTCTATCTATCTTAGTAGATTTTACTCTCCATTCAGGTAGTTTTTGTTTACATTCCATAAACATCCTAAATTGTCTATTATCTGTTCTAAAAGGTAGAATCATCACTAATACAAGTTAAGAGGGTCAATCAATATAAGATTTTTGGTAAAAGTTCTGACATTCACAGTATATAAAAAAGGCTGATATTGTGTTTCAGTATTGGTCTCTTCCCTAGCTTGTAATTATTTTCTATTTTTTGTAGTTTGTGCTACTTTTGAATTATTATTGTCCATATATTTATGTTATTTCTGTTATTTTAATATTTAATTTATTAATAGTGTACTGGAACTAAAATTTAGATTTTTTTTCAATTAATCACTTATTCAAATGAATGTTTTAAAGTGCTAAGTTTTTTTTTCTTGATTTTCTCAATCTCCAAAGAGGCAAAAAGCATTATATCAGTGTATTTGCAAAGAAAAAAGTGTCAACTGCACCCTATTTATACAATCCATTGATTATGTCACTATTATTTAAAAGTAATTCATTACAAATTCAGAACACGTTTAACATGATTTGGTTACAACTAGTTGCTAACGGGACATGGCAGATGTTGATACCTTAGATGACCACAACTTGATTGATAGTCCTGTTTGCCTAGGATGTACATGACAGGATAAATGTAATATTTTTATTCTTATTTTAGGAGATATGTGAATTTCACCACATAAACCCTGTTTCTCCTGGTTTAAAATAAAGAACAATGGCCTATATATATATATTGTAGCGTTCTGTTCTTTATTGTAGAGTTCTGTTCTGCAGTTTGTGTTCTGTGATTTACATCCCTCTCAGTTATTTATTCTGTTGTCCCTGTTATTTCTGATGGACTGTAATAGAGATTGAAGGTAAAGGAGGTTCCGGTGGGATGTGGGTACAGCCGAGGCGGGGAGCGCTGTGAAAATGGAGGAGGGGTGTGGGGTGAGAGAGGAGAGGAGGACGTTCTTGTCAGCCTAACTAAGAGAGTTTTTATTTTGATTGCTGTCTGTTCGGCGTGGTTGTGGCCAACAGCAACCATTTTTTTGTTTGTGACTAATAAAGAGGGAACTAACCAAGTGACCGTCTCGGATCGTCATTACGTCTGGAAGACGCTACAATATGTATATATATATATATATATATATATATATATATATATATATATATATATATATATATATATATATATATATATATATATATGTATATATAATGATCCAGCTTTTGTACAAAAAACAGGAAACAGTAATTATAGAAGAACGGTTATGCCATAAATATAACATTTTTCTTTTAAGTGGTCATATAAAATAACAAGAAATACATTTATCATAGTGAATAATAAAATAACAGCGTCAACTTTTAAGCATAAACTCAGAAGGATATGAGACTCAGACACATGCCAGGTGCACACATAGAGCAGGGTTCAAGTTTAACTCTAACAAGACATGAAATGCAAGAGAAAAACATGAAAAAACTGTACAAACAGATCACATCCAACATTCATTTTAAAATGGGCGAAAAAATCTCCTATATATTTCTCTTCTGGTTTGTCCTGCTTCCATCTCAAACCCGGTCCCGCCCACACGCAGCCGACACGGTATTTCGGGATTCCTATTGGTCGTCTTCCATGTCATGCACTATGCTGGCCTGTTGAGCGTAATACATCCAACAAGTACTCGAGGTGCTGCCACAGCGGTAAAGTAGCTTTACCACCTTTGTGGGATCCACCAGTGTCTTTACAACAGCTTCTTACACAGCAAACATCAGAAGCTAAAAATGATCGTGAACACATTTGAGAATACAACTCTTCTCTAGCGTTTGCTTCTATTGGCGCATAGATAAGTCAACCTCCTGGCCACGGACCATACTGTTTTAAAATACACGGGCAAATTTATCACCAATTTATCACGCACAATATGAATTGCGATCCTGTGGTTTACCCACTTTTATTCCCTTACGGAGATATTGGCTGGCACAAAGATATACAACATGTTCCCGATTAACAATGAGGAATACATTTAGTATTTTGCATTCCAGCGGCAAACTATTCCAACAGTTGTACACGTTGTAGATGCGTATGTTAAAAAAGAGGGCGCGCGTCTCAACTATTTTAGATTATATCAACAAGATCTGCGCGTGGAACAATACAATGTTTGAATACAGACGCACTGCAAGCAAACGCTGAAAATAACAACGTACATGTAGGCAAAATGATCATAATACCGTCCACATTCCCAGGAAGTCTAAGATACATGCAACAAAACTATCAGGATGCCATGGCCATAGTATGTAAATTCGGAAAGCCTGATTTATTTATCACTTTCACATTTAATCCTGCTTGGCCGGAAATTCCACATGTACACTGCGTCTTTCAAGAAGTATTTATTTCTTCTTGACTTCTAAATTCCTTTCTCAATTCTCATCGTTTTCTGTTCCTATTCTTACACCGCCGTATGCTACGGCAGGCGTCGGCTAGTATATCATAATAGCTCATATTTTTCTCATTTCATCTAAATGATTCTGTGGATATAAACTTCAGAGGATAACTTTTTGATTTAATTCACATGCTGCGAACGAGTAGAGTTAGAGTCATGCGCACAATTATACTTTTGAAAGCTCTACATACTGTTTGTGTAGAAAGAACAAGGAACCATGGCTTTTCAAGAGGCTCAGAATTTTCACCTTCAACACCAAAGATTGTATCAAGTGTAATCGAGGAAGACAAAGCCACACTTTGAGCAAAGGACCGCATAGCAAAAACAACAAGTACACTTTAAGCAAGCAAGATTCCTTACTTGAACATGGAACCACGTAGCATCAGGCTTCTCCTTTGTTATCTTAAAACTGCTTCATCAGGGCCATCTTAACTTAGAACTCTAACTAGCTAGTGACTTGTCAGCCAAGACTTGCTTTCAATATCATTTTTATTGTGCAGGGAGTTAATAAATCACTGTGTCAAGTAACCTTCTACCTTTTACAATTTTTTCTCTAAATAGGAGACAAAGGAGATTTGACTTGCCACATAACACTTCAACCTTATTGTATCCATCTGTAAAATTCAAAACGTGAAAGCCTAAAGCAGTTGCTCTCAACCTGTAGAACAGCCTAGTGGGGCGTGAAGAAACAAAAAGGGGGGCGCGAAGATGTGAAAACAAGAAAACAAGAATAGAAAATAAGAAAAATACATCCACTGAAACCAAAACTAATTAACTTAAACTACATTCTCATACTAGAAAAGTTAACTATAGAGTTAGATAAATGTAGATAAAAGTTAAGTAGGTATAATAAAATATACATCTATGATATATTTATATATAGTCATTAATTAAAAAAGAATTGGTATTAGTGGGCTTCTTTCAAAAAAACCTTAGGGCGGCGCGATTAAAACTGTTATAAAAACTTGGGTCGCAAATACTTAAAGGTTGAGAAATGCTGACCTAAGGGATCATTCTTGTTAAAACCAAAAAACTCCCTAAATAAAGTAAAATGACTTCTTTTCTGTTGATTGTGTTTTATCTCATCAATCAATTGTATAATTCTGTTTCTTAAAGCATGTATGATTTTTTATTGTGTCAGGGAAGTTCCATTTACAGAGGAAGGTAAGGAAAAAACAATTTGAGACTTTTTAAGTGTCCAATGGCCAAGCAAATAATTAATTGATTAATATCAACTGATCTATTCCTATTCCATCTCAATCATCTGTGCTTGAAAAATTTTCATTCAATAAAAGAGATAACAATACACATTGCTATGCTCACCTTAACATAAAATAATCCATTTAAATTTACTAAAATATAATTTTTTACATTAATGTTTTTCTTAATTAAACATTTAATTCATGCGTCACCCATCTTCAGTATCTATCCATGTACTTAACCTCCAACTTTTGACAGTGGTTCACAAGCCATATGCCTGAGTTCACTGCAGGGTACAACCACACACAATCTCATACTCACTTAAACAATGCAAGTTTAGATTCAGCAACCATCTTACCTTATAGTGCTAACCAGTATTCACACTGATGGTTTTGGAGCTGAGAGGCAGGGGAGCTAACCACCGTGCCACCTTGCTGCTCCCACATATGCTGTAGTACCATTAAATAAAGCATACAAGTACAGTCAGGCCATAAATAACTTACTAAATTTTTTTCGGTCTGCTTCTAGTAATATGAAGATGTTTGTCTAAGCAAATGAGTCTTCTGTTAGTTTAGTAAAAATATGTATATCTCTGAAAACTATAATATACAGTATTTAAAATTAAATATTCACATCTAAAATTTTAATTTGAAAAAAGTATGAATTACAAGTCAAAAGAAATGAATGAAAAATAAAAAGAAATGATTAGTTTTAGAATTATGGAAGACAAAATTTAGTATCTGGTTCATGTTACTTTTATGTACTTAAAGGACACTCCCCTTGGAAACACAACGATTGGATATGCAAATTTCATACCACCGCTTGACTTCTCAGAAATCATAGACTTTCTCAAATGTACAGCAGAAACAGAAACAAAACTACAACATCACATGGATCAGGCACCAAAGTGAAAAAATATGCCCAGTGAAACCCTCTACAATGTTCTGTGTCATATTTGAAATATTTCCTAAAAACACATTTCTTCCTGTTGAGTAGGCATAATGTTCAAGGAGTATGTTAAAGTAGAGCAGCGGGACTTAATACAAGAAAAATCATGTAACTGTCTTAAGCACTAAATGAAACGATTGTCACTCTTAAATTTTCATAAAACATTTGTCACTTTATATCGGCCCTCATATCAATTCACTACCAACTAACAATATTTTTAAAAGCACAAGTAGGCAGAGCTACTGTATGTTTGCCATCCTGTGTATGAGTTCTAGAAAAACACTTGGAAAATTAAACTTCCTGTCCAAAAGAAGCAGCTTCTCAAGGCCTAACATATTGACACATTGAAAAAGAAGAATAGTTTTGTCTCCAATTGTAAAGTAGATATAACTGTGTAACTATACAGAAAATGTATAAATCTTTTTATTAAGAATGCATATGTCCAAAATTACTTCACATATTCTATTAGCATCTTGGAGCTGATCCCAAAAGGGATGAGGCCGATTTGTATAAAGACCTGTCTGGTCACATCAGAAACAGATTAATGCTGCCTTATTATTTTCTGTATTTATTTAGACAAGTCTAGGCAGAAATGAAAAAAAAATCTTCTGTAGAATTATCTAAACCTAGAATCAAAATGGATTAATGGGTGGACAAAAAATTAAATAATTTGCCTTTAAATGTATTCACTCTCCTCCCCAATAAGTGACAATCCAAGTGGCACTGAGAAGGTGAATGAGAATGTTGCTGGTGACCAAGCTACAACCTTTTAAAGATGGGGCAGTGTGCAGTAAAAGCTGAAGATGACAGCAGCTGTCATCATTTTTCCCCTGTTGTCTGCTAGATAACTTAAGTGATTGTTTTGATGAAGATCTTTGAAACTGGCTATGCCCCAAGTTTCTGTATTTGTGTAAATTAAACTCATAGATGTCCCATTGATGACATTAATCCATGCTAAAACCCAGAGGGGTAATTCTGTTTCTTAAAGCATGTATGATTTTTGGTGTGTTCCATCTACAGAGAAATTTAAGGAAAATAAGGTGTGAGACTTTTTAAGTGTCCAGTGGCCAAGCAAATAATTAATTGATTAATATCAACTGATCTTCTCCTATTCACTCTCAATCACTTGTGTTTAAAAAATTTCATTCAATAAAAGAGAAAACAATACACATTGCTATGCTCACCTTAACATAAAATAATCTATTTAATTTTACCAAAATATACTTTTTTACATTCATTTTTTTCTTAATTAAATATTTAATTCATGCGCTGTCCATCTTCAGTATCTATCCATGTACTTAACCTCCTGCTATTGACACAAGCCATATGTCTGAGTCCACTACAGGGTACAACCACGCACAATCTCATACTCACTTAAACAATGCCAATCTAAATTCAGCAACCATCTTACCTCATAGTGCTAACTAGTATTGACACTGATGACTTTGGAGCTGAGATGCAGGGGAGCTAACCAGCGTGCCACCTTGCTGCTCCCACATATGCTGTAGTGCCATGAAATAAAGCATACAAGTACACTCAGCCCATAAGTAACTTACCAAGTTTTTTTCAGTCTGCTTCTAGTAATATGAAGATGTTCATCTATGCAAATTCCTCTTCTCTTAGTTTAGTAAAAATATTTATATCTCTGAAAACCTATGTTTGTGTGAGCATAGCAAGACTGAGAGAGAATAGCTGTTCTGAAAGAAGTCCTGTCACAACTAGCAGTTGTGCCAACAGAGGAGGTCTTTGTTTAGCTTACCATTAGAACACGTGGTTAAGGGTGGAGCAGCACTCGGAGGTGATTACTCATCAAAGACACCAGGTATGTAATATTATTTATGCTTCCCTTTCCTTTGTCTCCCAAATCACTTGTCAGCATAGAAGATTTTTTCTGTCCTCATGCTAGTTCTCTATGGCCATGTTTTAAGTTTTGAAGACGTTTTTATAAACTAATTGAAATAAATTCCTGTTTTATAAAGTCTGTAAGCTGTAATTGACCATTGAGTTTTACCTTGCTTGACACGTAACATAATCATATTCCTAACAAACAAAGGTAAAGCCAGTCGCAAAATGGCCACAAAAGCACACCTATTGGGGGCCGCTGTATGCTTTCCATAAAAATAGCATAGTATGGAGATGAGATGCACCTCAAGAAAATGCATTAAAAACTGTTCAAGAAGACTTACAGGTGCTGAAACATGTTATATTTAGGTAGAGAAGGAATGCCTCCTGGGAGTATGGGCATGTGAGAGCTTTGAGAAGTATCTGGGCAGAATGAGCAGCTTTAAACTAATCACAGATCATGAGCCACTTATTTCATTAATTAACACTAAAGGCATGGACACTGTTCCCATCCATTGCCAAAGGCTATTACTCAGATTAATGAGATTTGGGATTACAGCAGACTATGACCTGGGAAATAACTTTGACAGTACTAGATGCTTTGTCAGGGAGCCCAGTGAATGACAGAGAAAGCAGCAAAGAGGCAGATGTCAATTACTATGTGGATGCAGTTATAAACATGCTTCTGATCTCCCAACACAAATGTGACAACATCAGGACCATGACCCAAATTTATCCAGTATTGCAGAGAAAGAGAGGGCTAATTAATAAGAGTTGTCCTGAAAAAAGTACCACCAAAGCTAAGAGATGATTGCCAGTTCATATAATCTCTTCCAGAGATTGGGAAACAAACTGTCATGCCAAAACGTTTTAGACAAGACAGATTGGCATGGACACACGAAGGTCCATGTGATGGGTTACCAGCAGATCTACAAGAAAAAAAATTGAAAGGTGTAATTTTTGTTATGAAAAGAGAAGATCACAAAATTAAGATCCACTATGTCCCACATCAACCCTTTTCCTGAATATCCATATCAATGAGATATGTGAGTACAATAGGGAAATCCACCCTATAGTTTCAGGCTATTACTCACATTACTAAGAAATACTGCACTTACCTACTACAACCACAGATCAAGTAAAAAAGAAGCTGAAAGATATTTTTTGATGTTTCAGATCACAAATATAGAAATATCTGACAATGGGCTACAGATTACAGATAGCACCTTTAAAGCATTCAAGAAAGACTTTGAATTTGTACATGAAATATCTAGTCCTCACCACACATCAGGACATGGACATGCTCAACATGTAGTCCAAAAAGCTAAAAGGATTCACAGATAGAAGGATCCATTATTGGCTCTCATGCCACAGAACTATTGACACAACAAGTACAGAATGAAAGCCCAGTGGAGCAATTGATGGGACACACATTGCACACTACTTTGCCACTGTTAAAGTGTACTCACATTTCAAATGGCCAGTCAGGGATCTTATTAAGGAGCATGATGCAGCCATGAAGCACCAGCAGACTTTCTACTATAACAAACAACATGGAGTGGGGGATCTACTCCAGCTGCATCCAGGTTGTCCTGTCTTTGTAAAATATTATTGAAAGACAAGCCATCTGTAGTGTGAGAGGACATTACTTCATGCATGCATCTGCTGCATTCATCCCATGAGAAAAAAAAAGAGAGAAATCATCATCATGTACAAGAAGATTCAGAGGAATCCAACACAAGTGTAACTGGTCTGGCAAGTGAGAGATATTTTTGTACTTACCGACGCCTTCCTCTTTTGAAGAAACATACAAAAATTCACCATAAAGTTCTTTCTTTAACACTAGAATCCCTGAAGCTTATGATTTTTTTCATTGTATCTGACCTTTAATTTTCCTGACATACGTCAAAAAGCTCATACCTCTTTATCACTGCCCTAATGGCCCGCTTTTGATTTGCAAATGTGTAGATGACAAGAGCACAACCCTGTTGCAATCCTCATAGTTTAAGCCTGTGTTGAAGTGTTTATCTCATGATACGTTTGTAAGGAATTAAATAGGCATTTTAATTATTCTGTTTCTTTTTCAAGAATCAAAAGAATAAAACTGAATAAAAAAAATTTTCAAATAATGTGTTGATGTGAATGTTCGAGTTTGTGATGTGTTTGTATGTCTGCTTTAGTTCTAACTTTTACAAGGACCATAAATTTAAAAAAGATTGTTACAGGCTCACATCAAATGTATGTTTTTATTATGTAATAATAATAGCAGCTGACTCCTCAAAAGTGCTAAATCCAAGGATGAGGCAAGATTTGAACCTGTTAACTCAAGAATGCTAACCAGTAGCTTTTCCATTGTGCCATCTGCTAATCTGCACATTGGCAAAACAAAAGCGAGCTCTTAGTGCAGTGATGAGGCGCTACAAGCTTCTTGGCATATGTCAGTAAAATTTAACGAGGTCAGGGACTGTGAAAAAAATCGTAAGCTTCAAGGCTTCTAGTTTTAAAGAGAGAACTTTATAGTAAAAGTTGTGTAGGTTTCTTGAAAAGAAGAAGGTGTTGGTGAACAGACCAATTGTGTTGGACTTCTGCATGTTTGTGGAACATGAGATACAGTATGTGAGAGAGACTGTGAGTGAGATACATAGAAAACACTGAAAGAACATTCTTCCTGTTATTTATACAGTAGACTTCTGCATAAATGTACAAGTGAAGACATCAGTACATTTTCACCTCATTTGACATTAACCTGTAATAACTTAAAATTATGTGTAAGCTATGGGAATTTACAATTTAAAAAGGACCATGAATAATTAGTAGCTAGAATTCCACAAAAAGACAATATGAGTCACATATTTTAAAATATTTTTTTTATTCCTAAGTTTTCAACAGTCTACCAGGTTCATCTTCAGAGGGAAATGATTAGACGTACAGGAATCAAAGGCAATACACAGCAAATAGGGGCTGTAAGGGGGGTGAATTAATAAGGTGGAGTTCAGATGGTCCTCCCTGCGTGGAGTTTGCATGTTCTCCCCGTGTCTGCGTGGGTTTCCTCCGGGCACTCCGGTTTCCTCCCACAATCCAAAGACATGCAGGTTAGGTGGATTGGCGATTCTAAATTGGCCCTAGTGTGTGCTTGGTGTGTGGGTGTGTTTGTGTGTGTCCTGCGGTGGGTTGGCACCCTGCCCAGGATTGGTTCCTGCCTTGTGCCCTGTGTTGGCTGGGATTGGCTCCAGCAGACCCCCGTGACCCTGTGTTCGGATTCAGCAGGTTAGGAAATGGATGGATGGATGGATGGATGGATGGATGGATGGAGTTCAGATGGTTTTGGTTATTAAGTCTTTTTATTATGTGTCTCGTAGAACTTGTATGTGGGTATATCAGAGACGGAGGGTCTTGTAGGGGATTGAACAGTTTGGACATCGGCACTTAAAAGCTGGTCCTTTATATCCCACCCCCTGACTTTCTTCTCTGACTTGAGCTTCCCCTTCTGAGCATGGGCTCCTCTGTGGGGACGATCAAACACCAGGGGGGCTCATGTATGTGCGTAGAACTCACATTATAACATGGCGTAAGCACAAAAAATCCAGATGTATAAATCTGTACGAACACCAACTTCCACGTTCTTCAGCTACATAAATCCGAGTTTGCGTGAAATGTAACATTTGTGCACACGCCTGCCACCCCTCCCAGACTCCTCCCAGAATTACGCCTCTTTGAATATGCAAATCAATATAAATATTCCCTTAAGTTCAGCATTCTGTGAAAAGACAATGGCAAAAGCATGGGGAAAAAAGAAGAATATCAGTGAATGCCAAGTGGAGGCAAGGAAAAACTTACTATTTGTTGGTTTAAACAGTTGTATAAACAACAAAAGGAAGTTGATCGAAAGATCACATTCAGAAAGTCGCATAGTGCCCGAAATAAAAAAGAAGTTGTCAGATATGAAAGTCCCTGTGAAAAGGCGAGTCATAACCCACCGTCTGACTGTCATATGAAAGCTTATTAGGGTACAGAGAAAAAAAAAATAGAGACACAGTGGAAAAAAAAGTTTGAAATGCCAACTTTAATCTTGAATATTTCCACTTTAATCACATAGTTTATTTTGTCATTAAAGTAGAACATCATAAACTTAAACTTAAAATCTTTTAACTTACTAGTTTCTCAATTCCCATCATACCTAAAGTAGCATATAAAATGCTTCATATTCTGTGTGTTCTTCAATGTACTCTATGTGTGTGAATCACTACTTGCTTCTTAAACAGACTTTATCTTCTGCCGACAGGACACAGAATACATTACATTCATGATATTACAGCTCTCTGAAGAATTTAAATATTACGATGTATACTTGATGTCATTTTCATTATGAAATGAATTAAAGCATGTATTAAACATGGGGCCACAGTGGCACAATGGTAGCGACGAGCTGGCACCTCGTCCAGAGATTGTTCCTGCCTCCTGCAAGATGCTTGCTTCGCTGTGAGCAACCCTCGATGAAATAATTTATTGCAGCAGTACTGTCTCTTTCAAACATACTAACCCCCAATTCCTGTCCTTTCTCTTTCTCCAAGTAACCAATCGCCACACAATCAACTATGTCATAGACGTTAAGCCATCTGGAAGAACACCAACTCTTCCAAACGTTTAAGGAAAATTGCAATATCTTTGTAGTACATGTTTACTTATTCCATCCATCTATCCATCCAGGGTCGCGCCAGTCCCAGGAAGCATACAGCGTGAGGCAGAAACAATCCCTGAACAGGGAACCAGTTCATTGCTACCGCTGTCCACACGTTTAATAACAATATACATTTTTTAAATTACATTAAAAATGTATCTGTATAATGTAATATATATACTTGACTGCATTTCATCTGAAAAAAGATATCATGAGCTCCAAGAAGATTGCGCCAGGAAATCTAAATCGACTTAGAAACCAGTCATCATCATCTGTAAATATGTACTCTCTTCTATTGAATTGAGTTGAATTCCTTTATTGTTATTGTGTAGTACAATGAGATATAATATGCAAATCCTCCATAAACCTATTTTCCTATAAATTGGTAAAATAACAACAAAAACAGCAATAATAACAATAATACGATAAAAAAATGAAAAACATAAAATATAAAAGAAAAAGTGGCTCAGGTTATGCAATATTACAACTGTAATGCAAGTTCACGGTGAGGTAATTGTACTTATAAGTACTAACAGTTCTACTGGGAGCACCTGATAGACTGCTTGGGTGCATTTATTGCTCTTGAGATGAAACTGTTTCTAAACTGCAAGGTTCATGCAGGAAAGGCTCTGAAGTTTTTTTTTCCGAATGAGAGAAATTCAGACTGTGCACATGGCTAAGGCAGTGTTTGCTAGTAGCTGTACCCCAATAATTCTCTCCACTCTTGACGCAATCTGCGGTACAGTTTCCAATCAGCTGCTGTAGAGCTGTGATTCCACACTCAGACACAATGGGTTAAAATACTCAGTGGTGCACTGAGAGTAACAATCCTAAAGCAGTTGTAGTATTTGGAAAAGTTTGGCCATTCCATGCACCATTATATGGTTACAGGTTGATTACAATCAGATGCCTTAAACTAAAAAACGATATGCAGTTAATGTCAGTTTATTTAATAATATGGCGTCAGGGATGGGAATCTAAAAAATAAAGGTAGGCCACCCAGGAACAGTAGCACTGCTTTGATGCTGGGTGCTGCCAGTTTGAAAAACCAAGCCGAAAACTTGTGTACGCTATGGTTGGAGCTGGTGTGAGAATGTGAGTGATTTTACTCCAAGTTTAGTTTTTATACATTGCGATGTGAGTATGGAAACAGGCATATGTAACATTTTTGGGCATACACACTGTTTATACATGAGGCCTCATGGTCATCAAAGAAATCTTAAGAAATCTTTATCTTCTTCTTGAACCATTACTTGATGGAACATTCCTTTTGCATCTGCCAAAAAAGCTATTGTTTCTTTTCTAATTCTCATTAACACACCAATATGAGTGTTTGTCAGATCTGGACCTTGTAAAAGCTGTTCAATGAAATTCCCTTAAACGTTGCTGAACAATCAAACACGACTCTAAATTTCTGTTTTAATGTGGTTATTGATGCAGTAGGTACCAAATCTTATTTGACTTTTCACTAATCTATTCCTTTGAAATTTTTCAGCATAACCTTTTTTCCAGCATTTCCCTTAAAAACCTTCAGTAATAACAAGCTTTCATCTGAGATTATGGACTATTTTCAGAGCTACAGAGTGATTGTTAGGAAACTCCATTTCTCTGTTTCTCAAAGGAAGACCAATGCAATAATGACCAGTGACAAGTCTAACTGACTGAGAGATACATTTTACAAACTGTTTATCTTCTCTGGACATTTCTGAATTCCCAACTTGCTGACTCTCAGAGGAGTCATACTTTATTTGATGTTGTATAAGCTCCTCTAGCATTCCAAAAGAAATACTATGTGTAATTGGTTGAGGCCATTAAGTGTCTTCTTTTTCATCACAGTGTTCCTTCTGCATTGGTCCACAAATAGTCCATCTTAGTACAGTCTTTATTGCATAAGGACCGTCTCCCTTACTGTTTATAACTTGCTATGGCTTCAATTCTTCAGGTATGATTGCTCCTATTAACAAATCTATACTCTTTATCAATATAGGTGAGGCATATTTCATCCAAATAAGGCCATTTATTCACATCACTCTGTTGTGAGATATTTTCTTTACTTCCTGGAATGATCTTCAGGGGAAAAGACTTGTGGAAGCTCAGTAACACAATTTCCATCTAAGCTGCAAACTTCAAGCTCTCTGACAATGTCTGTACTGACCTTCCTTTCTTGCCCCATGGTACGCAGAAGAATGTTGGTTATCCTACCTGTTACTTTTAATTCTTATTAAAAGTTCTTCAGTACAGAATATTGCTCCTGGATCTAGATATGCATAAGTTACAATGAAGTGATTACTTTTTCTAGATTTCACTTTAACTGGAACAATTGCTTCATTACAGTCCCTGTATAACCATACATTTTACTGTCCAAGAAGACCAATGCACTAATTTGTGTGTTATTTTAAGCTTGACCACTTGATGGTGCCAAGTCCTTTACTTTACTATCTAAATGCAAAACGGTAGGGTGTTTCACTGAGCATTTCAAACACCTTAGTCGTTCCTGACATTTGCTTAAGTGGCCCTCTGACAAACACCCAAACTTTAAACTCTTTGACTTCAGGAAATCAAGTTTCTCTTTGTAACTTCTGTTTAAATGATTTACAACATTCCAAACTATGCTCTTTATAACTAAAGACACATTGTCTGTAATTTGCAGAATTCTTAGCAACATTATTTATTTTTGCTTCCTTTTTTTTATGCTCGGGCACAGACTTTATGCTTATAACAAAGTGTTTTCTCTTTATCATACTTTGGGCTTGTCTTGCCAACAGAGTTATCAATATCTTTTTCCACTGCAGCCTCTTGAATATTTCCATATAATGGGTATGAATTAAACTTTGCTTGCCTGTCCACAAAACTAACTATATCTGTAAATTTAGTCTCCCAGCCACTTTCCAGCATCTCATAAGTAACACCCTTCAATTTTTCTCTCAGCTTGTATGGAAGCTTAGAAACAATAGTCTGCATATTAGTTGAGCTATTTATTTTATCTGAGTATTCTGCATTGTCTGTGGTATTACAACAATTAGTAAGAAAACTGCAAAGGCTGTTAATGCTTTCCGTCTTCTAATTCAATAACTGGCCAGATCAAAGTCTTTTCAATACATGCTGTAGCAAATATGTATTCATTCCCAAAGTTGTTATGTAGCAGTTTGTTTGCCTCCTCATAATCTCTATCTGA
This sequence comes from Polypterus senegalus, assembly GCF_016835505.1. Lineage (NCBI taxonomy): Eukaryota > Metazoa > Chordata > Cladistia > Polypteriformes > Polypteridae > Polypterus > Polypterus senegalus. The sequence continues at coordinate 143,739,368 of NC_053161.1, forward strand.
ATTCCATATGTTGGCAACTGTGAACAAGCACCTTGGGCAGTCTGGTGGTGTACTGCTCCAGGAAATATAGCTCGTCTTTGTTACTTCAGTTCTGTCCTCAATTAAAAACCTTCATGAACAAACTTGCATTCAAATACTGGAATATCCAAATGAGGAAGAGAAGACAGTCTCTGCTGTTTCACCAAAACATCAGCAATAACATTTTGATGTTGTATGATTTTAATCAAGTCCAGGGCATTTGATTCACTGCGTGCTAATTGTTTGTTTTACTGTTGTGATCTGACCACAGAAAAATATCTGACGTAGCTGACACTCCTTTCTGTCTAATTGTCTGTGGCATCTCCACATGACAACCAAATAATCAAATGCTTCTCGTGCGATATTAACTTCAGAGCTCCTGTTACTTCTAAAAAACATCAGGCTCTTCCTGCAGCATTATGGATGAATTGCATGCAGATTCTTGTAGCTTAGCATTGACTGCAGCAATAGCCATTTGTAACTGCAACTCCTCTTTCTTTTCTTAAGGTGAGCCTCTACCAGTTCAATATCCTGTGTTTACTTGAACACGTTTCCATAGGCTAGCAACAATGCTAGTTCAGCAGCTATTCTTAATCTAGCAGTATGAAGTGGTAGACAATACTGAAGTCAGACAACTTATGTAACTCCTCTGTTTCCCTTTAGCGTGAGTTGAAGTCACAATCATAGAAGCAATGTCAGTCGGCCGGATCACAGCATCACATTTCCATGCCCCTTTGACATGATTTTGCCTTTGACCTTTTATCTCCCACTCAGTCTAATCCTGATTTATTTCTTCTTCAGACGTATGTGCCTTTGCTGCATTATTAATGTCACAAAACTCCACATATGGCTTTAAGAACTGCATAGTCAACATTGTAGACACAAATTCAACATTGTCAAAATGTTCCATTAAACTTTCAATTTCCGTTAGCTTTTTCCTTAACATGCCCAACTTTGCCACCTGAACTCTTATTAGCTGGTTAAGCCTGTCTTCTTTCACCTTAACAGTAAGCTTAACTACTCTTTTGGTTGTGTATCCTTCTCTTTTGGATCCATTTTAATATTTGCACTATGATCACTAATCTTTTCAACTTAATGATGGCAATATAAATGCACAGTTACACTGATGTGATCTCACAGCCTGGACACGGCGATAACCTCTGGTTCTCTCACAATGGCAACATCATGGTGCTTTAGCAAAGACGCAGCAAAAGCATTAGTACTTTTTTCTTCTGATAAGCATTTCTTTCTTTGTTATATTACTTAATATTTATAATTCAATATATAATGCAAAAAGATGTTTGTTCTTAGTATTAGATAGGAAAGTCCAAAACAAAACAGTTTTCTGACTAAACCCTGTTGAGTGCTATTTTGAGCAGGACTGAAGTATCTGACGTGTTAAACTACTCGTAACTTCTTCCATATGATTTGAAGAAGTTTATTATAAAATATACATTAATTAAAGTACATAATAATTTTATTAAGCTTGACCTTAAACTTGGCCTAATGTATTTTCAAAAATGTAATTCTCTTTCCTGTTAAACCTTTGTAATTATAGCCAGCTAAAACATTCAAAAAATTGTTGCTCCATTTCCAGCAACAATCCCTCAACCATCAATCTTTACAAAATTAAAGCTAGGCGTAGGACATACTAATACATCACCTACTTATTGTACACAAAGGCATGATTAATCAACTGATACTAATACTTTAATGCAGGCGTTTACATATTATTATATAAATGATTCTTACAGCCACTTTCTGACCAGGAAATGAAAGTCTGACAAAAAACCAAAAATTTGAATTCTTCGTAACTTAAGCAATAACACTCTGCAATATTTTGTGATAAGAGGTTCGAGGCAAAGCAAGATTTTAAAAAATAATAGGAAGTCCCAGAGCATGCAGGCTCCAAGCAGGTGCAGGTACATGTGCAAGCATGCACATGCTGCTCCAAGGTTGATTGGGGTGCTTGGCTGATTGTGTATTCAGTATAACACCTGCACCCAATGGGGCTATAAAGAGAGCTTGCATGGCAGAGGAAGGACAGAAGAAAGAAAGAAAGACAAGAAAGAAAGAAAGAAAGAAAGAAAGAAACAAACAAACAAACAAACAAACAAACAAACAAACAAACAAACAAAGAAAGAAAGAAAGAAAGACAAGAAAAGAAAGAACAGAGGTTAAGGAATAAGAAAGGGCCAGGATCAGGAGAGCCTGGGCTGGGAAGGAAGGAGGCAGGTAGTCACGAGTATGCGTAATGGGCTAGAATTCAGTGTTTTAAAGAAAATGACATTTCTGTGTGTTGCTTAGTGTAATGGGCTAAACCAGTGGTTTAAAGAAAAAACAAAATTCCTAGAAAATTCTGCTACAGGTTATTGTTGATGGCTATCCACAGGACATAAATATTTACCTGCCTTGCAAAAGAGTCACCTGCTTTGAATAATCAGACTGCTTTGATTAGTATCTCATCCACACACAATGTGGTGATACATAACTGCCTGCTTCCTTTGAAAATCAGTGAGTTCTGGGGACATTGGTTTCTAATCAGGTACTTCTTGATATCTGATAACATACTATTGTTGAACCAAAATAAATATGTTTATGCTATTGTTCTGCAGAGGAAATTGGCATGCACCATTGTTTAACTGATCGTCATGTTGATCTATGTAGAGACTTAAGCATTTATATATTTTGGGTTAATGAGAATAAAGTAGAACAGAGAAGTATGGTCTGAGACTTGTGACTGTTGCCTGCTTTTTTTTTATGCTTTTTCACCATATTGCTGTGGCTACACCCTGTAGCAACAGTGGCTTGTACCTGGCCCAGGTTCCCCTAGGCCTGAGGCCAATAACAACTGGGGTCTTGTCCGGGATCAGCACCCTGTTGTGGAGACAGTCATCAGTATGCCTGGGAATTCCTGTTGTGAAGCTTCAGGGATGTCTCCTGTAAGTGTGTCATCCAGAGAGCCCAGCTTTAGGTACAGAAGGGAGATGGCAACATCTGGACCATGCAAGATGCTGATCTGGGATATCCATAGGAAATTAGTATTGCTGGATTACAATCAACAACTTTTTGGATGTAAGTATAGAAGATGGAGAAGGAGATGAAACTGTAGAACTCTCACAACTACGTGAAAAAGAACTTTATTATTTCCTTTTTGATTCTGTTAAGGGTGATAAGTTGAGGAATTTGGAGGATGAAGGCATGTCACACCTATTTCACCTCCCGGATATGATTGCACATCTCTTAACCGGAAAGGATTTCACCCCTGCTAGGAGTAAGGATTGTACAGGTGTCATCACCACAGGACTGGATCAAGAAACTAATTTGATCTAAGCTAAATATCTAGGCACAAACTCTGAAAATAGGAGTGCTGAGGACTTGGAGAAGGGATGCCTTCCTTATATGACTTCAGATCACATTGTAAGACTCACTGATATTGCTGCTTTTCTCCTTCGCAGGGAGTTCAAAGTCCATGGTGGGCAAATCAATAAGGGGGTTCTGAAATTTCATACAGTAACCTCTGCAAACAAATAGATGCAGGACTACATGAGGGATTTATTGAGTATGAAGTAGTCAAGTCTGTACTAAAAGTAATATCACCATGTATTACAGTAAGGATGGGGAAAAAGGGACTTGTTATCCCAGCTGGTCAAATATGTCAAGTGAGATGTAAAACTAGGGTTTTGCCTAGTGGAGGCACAATGTCATTTGAGCCACTAGCAAAGAATCATTGCCCAGAGGGCATCAAACTACTGCCTGCCATTGTTGACAGTCCAATTGTTTCTTCAAAACTAATTACCATACCTCTCCAAATTTTCACCTTACTTGATATCTTCCTTCCTAGTGGAACAATATTAGGCACTCTACAAGAAATGATTGATATATGGCCAGTCCTTCCCCCATCATCTGGCTTTGTAATATTCAGCCAGCCAATTGATGGTCAAGCCAATGCTGCACACACAGAGTACAGTAGAGTTAAACAGGAAAATGACAAGCACAAGGTTACTGCTAGAGAGAAATGGAACCAACCAGTAGATTTCTCCCACTTAAAAGAGGAAGAACTAGAGATAGTCAAGCGCATGTTATATGAAGAATCAGATGTTTTTTCACATGAAGATGGTGAAATTGGTTGCATTCCAGCTAAAAATCCACTTAAAGGATAATACTCCTGTGCAGAAAAGGTACAATGTTATTCCAAAGTCCTTATACAAAGAGGTGAGAGAATACATCAAGAACCTTTGAGCCATGGTTGGATAAAGAAATCCACTTCAGCTTACTCTCATCCAGTTGTCTGTGTCAGGAAAAAAGACTTAAGTTTGCATCTTTGTATGAACTTTAGAGAGCTAAATTGTAAAACCATTCCTGACAGACAACCCCTACCATGCATTCAAGACCTGCTGGGTAACCCTGGGGGCTACCCATGGTTTTCAATCGTGGATCATGGATGTGCATACCATCAAGGTTTCATGGATGAGGACTCAAGATCTGTCACTGCCTTCAGTAACCCATGGGGGCTACATAAGGGTACGCATTCCTTTTGGCTTGAGTAATGTTCCTGCAGCATTTCAAAGATGCATGGAAGGTGTAATGGAGCAACTGAGAGATCAATGTTGCACTCTATATTTGGATGATGTACTTTGCTTTTCCAAAACATTTCATGACCATGTGGAAGACTTAAGATGGGTACTGAGTCAAATGAGAGAGCATGGAATAAAATTACATCCAGAGAAATGTGAGTTATTCAGACAACAGATCTGGTACATAGGTCATCTAGTGTCTGAAATGGGGGTGCAGATTGACCCTACGGATTTGGAAGCAGTCCAAGAGTTAATGGAAAAGGATCCCACAACAGTTGGAGAAGTCAGATCATTGCTGTGTATTCTTAGTTATTACCGCTTCTTCATACAGGACTTTTCCAGGTTGTCAAAACCTTTTTTGAACTTTTAAAGGGTACTATTGAAAATACTGGAAAGTCCAGCTTGGCAACTACAGCAAAAGGGAGGATAAAATCCAATGCACAGCTACCTTCAAGGACACCAGTTCAGTAGACTAATGAACATCATACAGTCATTGCTAAATTTGTGGATATACTCACCAATCCACCCATACTTGCTTTTTCAAATTTTGAAAGGTCCTTTGTTTTGCACACTGATGCATCAAACGAAGGACTGGGAGCAGTACTTTACCAACAGCAGGATGGCAAACTACGCGTAATTGGCTACGGATCCAGAATCCACTCTGGCAAGCTAGAATTTTTGCCCCTTAATCTGTGAAAAATGTAGAGACTATCTGTATTATACACCCACCTTTACTGTATATACCAACACAGCTCTAGCTGGTCTACCAAGTGTGACACTATACCAGTAGGTAGAGGCAATGTCTAACCAGACCTCTAAAGTACCAACAGCAATGAGGTATGGGAGAATAAGTAAACCAGCAGAAAGCGTAAACTTGTGAACCGATTCAAGAAAGAAGAAAAGTTTAAAATAAAATTGTTTTCTGTTGTTTAATGTCAGTAAGATGGTTGGTTCCTAAAAATGTTTAAAGAGAGAACTCTTTGTTAAATATTGTGTAGACTTCTTTAAAGTGTGATTGCGTCAGGGAACAGACCAATCATGTTAGACACATATGTGTATGTATGGAGCATAAGATATATGAGAGAGACTGAGACATAGAATGAAAACATTGAAATAATATTGCTCCTTTTATTTATTAAATCTATACTAATAAACGCAAAGCCCTCACTGACTCACTCACTGACTGACTGACTCATCACTAATTCTCCAACTTCCCGTGTAGGTAGAAGGCTGAAATTTGGTAGGGTTATTCCTTACAGCTTCCTTACAAAAGTTGGGCAGGTTTCATTTCGAAATTCTACGCGTAATGGTCATAACTGGAAGCTGTTTTTTCCATTTACTGTAATGGAGATGAGCTTGAAACCCGTGGGCGGAGTTTCGTGTGACATCATCACGCCTTCCACGTAATCACGCAGTACGTAGAAAACCAGGAAGAGGCCCAAAAAGCGCTGAAGAAAACATGCATTATATAATTGAGAAGGCAGCGAAACAATAAGAAGCGAGCGAGTGACATATACAACCATATTCATGAGTTCTGCTACTTCGGAAACAAAGCACGATGTAAACCTAAACTTTAAATTAAGTTCATAGACAGGCTGTCGCTGGCGTTTGTAATTTAGTGCCTACCCATATAAGGCCGTCCGTCAGCGGCAATCCAATAGCAAACTGCCACGGGTAAATATTCACGGGTGAAGGACTGTCCTTATGCAGAGGAAAATGAGATGGTCAGTGTGGTGTTTGGCACAAACTCAGCAAACTGCGAGAGAAAGTTTTAAGTGCCGGACTTCGTAACATTAGATACAGCCATGGACATAGCACGACATGGCACCAGCACAGCTGGGAACCTTCGATGCATGTACACCGAAGCTCACGGAACTGACGCAGTGCACAGACAAAAGCAACAGTTCCAAAGAGCGCTGAACAAAAAACGAATTACACAATTGAAAAGGCAGCAAAAATATGAAGCGTCTGATACATACAAGCATATTCATAAATCCAGCTACTGCGAAACAAAGCACACGGTGGAAAAGTCAATGTCCCGCTAAAGGAAGACAGTGTAAAAAAACCCGTGCATGCAGTGTGTCGGGTCTCAGATAAAGAAGAAGACGAGCTGTTTATTGATACAGTAAGAAACGAATCGATGAATGAAACCTGTCATCTTTACAACGATTGACAAACACGGAATGTAACTTGAACACAACACATCCTACAAATACGAACCTGATTGAAAGAAATAATGATAATCAAATCCTTGATGACAGCAACACTCAGTAAAACTCACAAAACAATTACTGTATATTGACAGTCATGTTACTTTATTTTAAAATGTTCCCTTTTCTTTTCATAGCTTCTTTAACACACTACGCTCTCGCTACGCTGGGGTATATAAATATGTATATACATACCCGATCTACATACTCAAATAATGGATACTTTATTCGCCATCAATGATTGTCATACTCAGTGTATTCATTAGATGAACGGTAAAAAGTAGGAGCGAGGAGGATGACTTATTGAGGCATGCAAGCAAAACCACAATAGCACGCTGGCTCGATGTACGAAAAATATATCTTTTCAAGTTCTATTTACTCCATATGTGTCAAACTCAAGGCCCGTAGGCAACATCCGCCCGCGCGTAATTATATCCGCCCGCGAGATCATTTTATATACTTTATTATTGTTATTAATGGCCCGGGGATATGAAGCACTGGTAACACAAAACTACAGATCCCATAATGCAACGCTTCAGCTGCCTTGCGAACACTTACAGCGTCCCCCGCCTCTTCGGTCGCTTCCTTACTTTATGGCGAAGCAGCTTTCTCAGAGCTTCTGCACTGTTTAATAAACGAACGATATATAAGAAAGTCCTTTTCCTTGCTTCGCCAACAAAGCAGCCTTTTATTTAATCCACGGGTTCTCCGCTCTTTCATTGTTCATTTATTACGATTTTTATAGTTATTGTGTAGGTTTTATTTAATCCACGGGTTCTCTTCTGTGTTCACTGCGTGTCTTCTTTCGCTTACGACCTTCGCCAAGGAAGCAGAAACTTACAACCACGAAACTTTGTAACGGCACAAGACTTCAGGTCACATCTCTACAAAACAACCTAATTGAAGCAACTATATTTACTGGCAGTGCCTCAGGTGACACAGTTTTTATTCCTCGCATCCCGTTATACCATCTAATCTCCCATTTCAATTCAAACGCTGCTCAATTTCCAGTAAGGCTCTGCTTCGAATGACAATTAATAAGTCTCAGGGACAAACACTACAAAAGGTTGGCATTGATTTGAGGCGGATTGCTTTTCACATGGCCAACTGTATGTTGCATGCTCAAGAGTGAGCTCAGCACACAGCTTAGTCATATTACAACCAGAGGGCAACTGACAACGTGGTATACAGAGAGATTCTTAACAATTAATTTTTGCATATTTTCGTTCAGTCTAAAAGTTTACTTTTTATTAATAAAATATTCAGACAGTATTTCACCGCTGCAAAGTGGTATTTTGCTAGTACTGTATAAAAATACAATTGAAAACATCAGTAGACTTTTCCTCTTATTTGACATTAACCTGGAATAAATTAATCCATAAAATAGGGAATTTACAATTAAAAAAACATGCCAATGACTATTAATCACTAGTGATCACATTATCATTCTGGGTTCTGCAACTTTGAAGAAAAATAAAAATCTTTATTAATGAAATGGGCTCCTGTGATAAACTGGCATCTGGTTCAGGGCCATTTCCTGCTTTCTGCTAACCCAGAATGGGATTTCTGCGTATTTCAGAATAAATGAAAAAATTGTGAAAAAAGTAATAACAAGCAGTTATGGTAAAGTGTATTGAGTCAACACCTATTAGTAGAATTTAGAGAATACATACTCCTTTATAGATAAAGATAATTTTTACATTTTATTTTATTGAACTCAGTCCAAAAGATGGTATCTGCCTCTTGGTTTGTAATTGGGGCCAACAGCAACTTTACAACATTGTGGCTTAACCATAAGACTTCCCCCACGGAAGAAATATTTTTTTGGTTTGGTTCACAAACCTGCATTACAAAGGGTGTGCAATACAGCTAATACATGCTGCATGTATGCTCCTCAGGTGCCAGAACAAACGTTCATGTCATCCAGATAGGCAGCACACTACAGGCAGTCCGTTCACCAGACCGCTGAATGTAACTGATGTCCTGTGCTGTCAATTTCCACTAGAGGTTCTGAATTTGCTCTTTCTTTGGTGGGGAATCATTTATGGTAATATGCAGGTACCCTTTGGCCATATTTAAGGTTGTCAGATATTGAGTTTTACCTAGTTGCTTGAGGAGAAATATTACAATGGAAATGTTACTGTCCGAGCCGACTGGAGCCAATACCCTTTGGTTAATAATTACTACACTTGCATAAAGAACTGATGGAAAGTTGGCTGTGGGTGGTTTTAGAGTACCTTCCCTTTTGTGCCCATCCACAATCTATAGGCTTGTCCAGTTTGGGATACTTTGAAATGGTGTACTCCAATTTTCTACACTTATAACAGCAGAGAAGAAATGGTTAATGTTCCTTTCGTCGGGCTCAAATTCTTATCATCCAGATTCTGATTTTGTCATTCGACTTGATTAGATTTTCTTCTGACTTCTTTGTAGCTATTTTGGCCAACATAGTAATTCGATTATCTCAGCAATTTACTCCACACCATTTTCCCCATTAAGATCTAGTTAGCCATTTGGAGTCAAATCATCACTCCAGGATCTTCCAATCCTGTTGAACCAAAGACAGGCTGTAACACATGAGTATTTCATTTTGCAAATTTTATAATATTCCATGGTCCTCCTGTCAAGGTCATAATACACCTTTTAGAATTCTCCAGTCAGTAATAAGGCAAGGATATGCGCCCAGTCCCCTTCTATCCTGGGTATGACGCTAAACTGTATCCACCCTGCAAGTGGTCCTCCAACTTGTAGCAAAACTTGGGGGATGGTTGGAAGATTGGCACTACAGCCATTGTAAAAATATCACGCAGCTCTGAAACGGCAGACTGGACTACTTTCTGTTCTCCATTGAAATAGAACTACTGCAGCTGCCCATATGAAGTATGTGCATTATGAAGGGGATGGGGGAAAGCCCTCAGGAGCTGCATCCCCAGAAGAGTCAAAACTGTCCGACAGCCTATGGGTTCAGACCTGTTGGGGATTGGAACTGGTGTGGTGCTGAGGCACAGCAGCACTCAGGTCCCATTTTGAGGTGACCCAACAGGTAGGTGCGTGGAATGTCTTGTCTCTCCAGGATGATGACCATATTCCTCTACTGTCGGAGGAACTTCGTACAGTTTGGAGAAGCACTTCAGTGACGGCACTCTCTGAAGTGCAAAGACCTTGTATTGACCAGATCTCTGTAGGTAAGTACAACTTTTATTGGCGTGCTTGCTCTGATGGCTGTCAAACCCAGGGAGTAGCTTTTGCTGTGGCAGATCGGCTCCTTCTGAAGTTATCCAATGTCACTCCTTTTAATGAGCGTATTACGAGACTTATAATAAGGCACTCTCTGTTGTCTCAGTCTATGCTTCAACCACAGTGAGTGATGTCTCGGTGAGGCAGACATTTTATTCGCAACTTCACTGGATCCTGGGTCCAGTGGCCTGAGCTGCATTGTTGGACTTGGTTCTCAAATACTGGTGGTGCGGTTAAAGAGATCTATCACATCCTAATCGGCAGACACTGGAGGCTCTTTCAAAACTGTAGGGTCTACTGAAGTGCCCAGTTTGTAAATTCTGACTACAGACTTGTTGCTAATCTGAAGATCCAGCTTAGGTCCAGTAGGCTACCACCTACTAGGAGAATGAGGCTGGACCTGGCCAGACTCCAAGATCAGACTGTTTCTAATGAGTGTGCATGCAATTTGTGTGAGGAACTTGCACACTTGGGTGTGACTGCTGATCCTAATGTGATGTGGGAGACCTTCCATGACAAGACCCTGAAGGCTGCTGAGGGTTGTGTTGGTGTAACCAATGTTTCTAGAAGGAGGTGTTTCATCTCATATCTTTAAGCAAGTGACACACCATCTATGGTATAGTGACCCACATCCTACTTACAGAGGAATTAAAGCATTACACACATCCAAATCTGTTCCAGTTGCAGTAAGAGTGGGTGATGGAACGGTCCTTACTGATGTTGCTGTAATTGTGAACCGCTGGGCTGGCTGCTTTCAGCAGTTGTTTAAAGCTGAATGCCCAGCTTAGACATTGGATATCTCTGGGTCCACGGTTCTTGAGGCTGATCCTCCAATTAGCTGTGATCCATCCTGAGATTGCACTGGTGGTGAACCAGCTGAGGGGAGAGTTAGCTGCAGGGATATGTTGTATCTGGGATGAACTTCTCCAGGCTGGTAGTAAGGCTGTCATCCTTTCAATGCAAGCAATCTTTGCTTCCATTTGGGAGATGGGTGTCATCCCAAATGACTGGAAAATGGGACTTTTCATCCCCATCTGGAAAGTGCAGGGTGATCGTAACTACAGGGGATAACACTGGTCTCGGTGCTGGGTAAGATCCTTGCTAGATTCATCTTCAATAGCATCCATAATCATTTTCTCACTTAACAGTAACCGGAGCAATCTGGTTTTATACCTAAGAAGTCTACCATCGATCACATCCTGGTACTGAGGGTTTTCTTGGAGTGCAAACGAGAATATTAGCAGAGTTTCATTGCAGCCTTTGTTGATTTTCATAAAGTGTTCGACTCAGTTAATTGAGCTGTGGAACATCCTGAGGGTTCGCGGGATCCCCTCGAGGTTGCTGGATATCATGGCTGGCCTGTACACTGGTACTGTGAGTGATGTGCAGAGTGCAGTCAGAATCACTGCATTTTTCCCAGTTGATCCTGGGGTTCGTCAGGGTTGTGTTCTTGCTCCTACTCTGTTCAATGCTTGCATGGACTGGGTGTTGGTAAGGGTCGTGGGTCATCTGTTGGTGAAAAAAGATTCACTGATCCTGACTTTGACAATGATGCTGTGATCTTCACGGAGTCAATGGAGGCTCTGATTGGACCTCTTGAGAGACAGAGCCAGGAGTCTGAGTGTCTAGGCTTGCTAATGTCCTGGATAAAAACGAAGATCCAGGCCTTTAATTACCTCTTGGGCACACCCATCAGCAGTGTATCTACCTGTGGAGAGAGTGTCAACCTTGTCGAGAGGTTTACTTACCTTGGCAACAACATTCATGTCTAAGGTGATTCTTCCAATGAAGTCAGTAGATAGATTGGAAGAGGATGGGGGGGTCATGAGGTCACTGGAAAGGGGTGTGTGGCACTCCCTATATCTCTGCAAAAGGATGAATGTCCAAGTCTTTAGAGTCCTGGTGCTTCCTTTTTTACTATACGGTTGTTAGATATGGACAGAATCCATTGACCAGAGACAAAGACTGGACTCCTTTTGTACTGTTTCTCTTCGGAGAATCCTTGGGTACCACTGATTTGACTTTGTGTTGAATGAGCGGTTGCTCATGGACTCCCGAATGAAGCACATTGTCTGCATTGTGAGAGAGCGTCAGTTATGGCTGTACACCCTTTCAATGATTTCTTTAAAAGTGGCTTTGTGAGTTCCCTTAAAATACTAATCTGAAATTAGGTTGTTGAACTAGTAACTAATTCCAGAGTCCTATGGAATAACATTAAACCTTCAATAAAACATTAAAAATTAATCAAACACACGCGATTTAAAACTATTTGCAGATCTTTACTTGACAAAAAAAGAACACATTCTTAAACCTTAATATGAAACAAATATACAGAAATGTCAATGGTCCTTTTGAAATTATTTGAACAATTACACTTATAACACGTAATCCCAGGTTTATTTCATTTTTCCTTCTCAGAGTGGGCCCACTTTATAATTTAAACAGTTTACATCCAACAGTGCAGGCCTGAGATTATTCTTGCATGTGGTGTGGCAAAATTAATTTAACAATGTCTCTTTGCTTATATAAAGTACACAAAATATGAAGATATAATAAAGCCCATCACTATCATCTCCAGTAATACTTCTTCCAATCCTCTTTGTTGCCCAATCACAAAAATAAATTCGGTAGCGTTCTTGTCTCTTTTCTCCTTTCTTTCGGCATCTTCAACCACACCCCTCTGTTTCCACTCTCGTAACTGAGTTATTTCCTTCTCTCACCTTTTTATTCTACCCATATTTTATTGTAATGAGAGCACTAATAAAACTAAGTATTCACTAATACCTAAAGCCATCCCTGTCTCTTTCTCTCTTTATTTAAATATTTACCATGGGTTACATTCTCCCCCACTTAAATGTCTTTTGTTGTCAACAGGCTAGATTCTCCTGACAGTCAACTAAGATGACATGTAAACAATGTGCAAATGTCAGTCTTCACAGCTGTTCAACTGATCATCTATCATGGGGTTACCATGTAGGGCATGCACCTGTGTATTACTGATTAAGATTTGTCAGTGGGTTTCCCAATTTCACCATAAGTCAGGCAAACACCTGGTCTAATTTGCCACTTTTGTGATTGCTCACCTACTATTTCTGCCCCTTTGGGTTCAGCTGCATTAGGGTTTTCTGGGGTTAAGTCCATATGCATGCTAGTTTCCTGGCATGAAGAGTAAGAGTTCCCTACTTGTAATCCCTTTGGAAAAGGGCCCTATGTTGCCATCTCCCTCACTTATCATTTCAGTTTCATGCAACACATGGTCGCCCTGTGTCATTACATAATTCCCGATAGACTTTGTGGGCCAGTCTCTTTGAGTGTTACGTGCAGAGCTATGGAAATAACATTAGTCCTCCTCTTCTGATTCAGGATTTGAGAACTCTGCACTAAAACATTTTTGTGGCATACTTATTTGTCTCTGTCTTCTCCTTTGTTCAGTTTGGGAATGAGTCATTACTCTTTAAGGACATTGCCCTTTTGTTTGAGAGGGTAGCCTGACCAGATACCCAATGGGCAAAAAATGGTCTGTATGAATAGTTTTCACACTTCCCTCTCCATTTTCAGGTTTCACATAGTACACTGGCAAACTTGGTAGCTTACTAATTACTCTATAGGGTATGGACTTCCACTTATCTTGCAATTTGTCTTCCAGCTGTTCCAAAATTGCGAATTAGCACTGGATCACTTTCAGCCACTAGCTGGTGAAGGACTGTCCAGTCAAAATGTGTTTTATTTCTAGTATGATTTTGTGGAGAGAGTGTTGACCTCTACCTTGTGATGACTTTCCTATGAAGTTGTGGATGGGGGTCATGAGAGTGTTGCTCCTGATATCTATGCTGAAGGTGTTGAGAGGTTTACTTACCTTGAGATGAAGACAGTGACATTCATGAGCAGTCTCTGGTGACTCTTCCTATGATAGGCGCTCAGTAGACGGATTAGGAGAGTATGGGGGTCATGAGGTCACTGGAAAGGTGTGTGGTGCTCCTGATATGTATGCAAAAGCATGAAGGTCCAAGTCCTTAGAGTCCTGGTGCTTCCTGTCTTGCTATATGGTTGTGAGACATGGACGCTATCCAGTGACCTGAGGTGAAGACTGAACTACTTTGGTACTGTTAATCTCCGGAAAATCCTTGGGTACCATTGATTTGACTTTGTGTTGAATGAGCAGTTGCTCATGGAGTCCCGAATGAAGCACATTACCTGAATTGTGAGTGAGCCTCAGTTACAGCATGGCTGGACCAGGCCAAGGAGTCGCCCAGATAGAGGGTCATTTCTGGAGGGTGGGACTGGACCATGTATCTGCCTGGGGGGTTGCAAACCAGGATCCCGAGTTGTTTCGTCATGTAGTGGATGCGGCAACATGCTGTACCAGTGCATGCTCCCCAACTTGACTTGACTTGATGATTTTGACAAGCAGCTTCAGTAGCCAATTGGTAGGCTTGCTTCTGGTTTCATTTTAAATCCACCACATTTTGTTGTTGTACCTTAAACTTCCCATCAACAGACACCCCAAAACAAATGTTCACAGGTAGTATTGCCTGCCTCCCAAACATTAGATAATATGGAGAGTATCCAGTAGCGTCATTTTTGGTGCAGTTATATGCATGCACCAAATTACATAGATGTTGATTCCAATGCTGTTTACTTGTGGGATCAAGTGTACCCAACATTGAAAAGAGTGTCCTGTTAAATCTCTATGGTTCGGCATCCCCTTTTGGGTGGTATGGAGTTGTTTGAGACTTACCAATTCCCAACATATTCAGAAACTCTTTAATCAAGCGGCTTTCAAAGTCATGGCCTTGATGTGCGTGAATCTTAGCAGGTACGCTGTAGACCACAAAATACTTTTCCCAAAGTACTTTAGCCACTGAGATAGCCTTCTGGTTCTTAATTGGAAAGGTCTGAGCATAATGTGTAAAATGATCTGTGATCACTAGTATATTAACTGTACCAGTAATATCAGGCTCCAATGAAAGAAAATCAATACACACCAAATCCAGAGGACCTTTACTGGTAATATGTTATGATGTTGCAGCTCTCTGTGATAAGGTCTTTCGTGTGGTACATCTCATACAATTTCTTATCTACTGCTCTATGTTGGATGACATGTTTGGCCAATAAAACCAATCTTTAATCAGAACAGTAGTGTTGTCCACCCCAAGATGCCCTAGGTCATCATGCATGGTTCTTAAGACTATATGATGGCACTTCTTAGGCAGAACTAATTGTTGGACCTCTTTTCTATGTATATTTTTAATCATTCTGAACAATAAGTTATCTTTGAGCATTAGCCGATTTTTTTCTCGCATTGGGCAAAACAATTCGGGATCTTCATGGACCTTTGCACAGGAATGAAACTGAATGGTCTGAACAAACCTTCTTAACTTCTGAATATTGGGATCAAATTCTTGAGCTTGAAAAAAAGTGTCAAAATTAGAAATTACTCGATTATGTTTCTGTACTGTTTTTGGACATATTTGTTTTTTATTTGAACATGTTTTTGTTTTTTTCTTTATTTTTCTATATGTTCTACATTTGTATATAGGATGAAAAGATAAAAATATTTTCAGTGTGTAAAAGTGATGAAATATTTTGTAACTGATCCATGTTTTACTCATAACGTTGTACAGCTGAGTATGCTCCCTGTTGTGCCAGGTCCAATCAGACTGTGTTTACTTTTTGTTATTTTCTTTACTTTTTTTTATACCCACTACTTTGGGTTGCATTGATTATGATTGCCAGATACTCATAAACATTGAATAATGGATCACTCACCAGCTTCCTGCATCCACATTCGTTGACTCAGCTTGGTTGCATAAGATCATTCAAAAAAAATGGCAGCAATAACAGCAGATGCACCCAAAATAAACACCAAGGAAGATGTACCAGACAGTGAAAGATCTTAAGGGCAAGAACACAATGTCCACCAATGCCCAATGTTCTGCTAGGCAAAGTCCATTCACTGGAGGACAAGCTGGACGTTACCAGAGCAAGATAAAGTTCCAGTGAGATATTTGCAACTGCAACCGCTTTGCCTCACAGAGTTATGGCTGACTTCAACCATACCGGATGATGCTATTTGGCCTGCTGATTTACTTTCCATATACTGTTTGGACAAAACAGAGGAGTCTAGTAAATCTCAAGGTGGAGGTGTGTGTATCATGGTCAATAACAAGTGGTGCAACAGAAGGAACGTAACAGTCTTATCACACTACTGCTTGCGTGATCAGAAGCTCCTGATAATTAAATTTAGGTTATTTTATCTTCCTTGGGAGTTTACTTCAGTCATTGTTAGAAGCGTGTACTGTATATTCAACCTCAAGTAGACTCTGACACTGCCCACGCAGAACTGTATGAGACACTCAGTCACCACCAGAATGTTTGGTCTCAAAAAGTATAACCTGGGCTAGGTTTAAA
Source organism: Polypterus senegalus (assembly GCF_016835505.1). Taxonomy (NCBI): domain Eukaryota; kingdom Metazoa; phylum Chordata; class Cladistia; order Polypteriformes; family Polypteridae; genus Polypterus; species Polypterus senegalus. Next base: position 143,755,821 of record NC_053161.1, read on the forward strand.
AAAATATATATATATCCGAATTCAGGTTTTGTGCTAATAAAGTTTATTGACTGAAATGGGGGTTGGGTAAGGTTAAGTTTAATAATGGGGGTTGGGTAAGGTTAAGTTTAATATGTCCAGGTAAGATAATGGGGGGAAGGGAATAAAGGACAAGTTGAGGCAGAATGCCGAAACAAAAAGGGAAAAGAGAAGGACAGTTTCAGGCAGAACGCCTAAACAAGACGGGGAAAAAAAAAGATGAAAATTTTTTAGCAAACCGCTAAAACATTAAAGGAGAAGACGCGAGAAGAGAAAGATTTAGCAACACGCTAAACTGATTAGACAGAAACACGCGATAGAAGAACGCTAAAGGGAATCTGAAATATACAGTGTATTGAAAAGTTGCAACGAGTGAGAAAGAACAGTTTAGTCAAACGCTGATGCACAAAGTGATGCACCGAAGCGATAGATACTTCAGAGAGGAGAAAGCAAGTGGGGAACACTGTAGGAGTGCACCATCAAATAAAGGGTGTCTATAGCCAATGGAAAGGACACGTAAGTGTGCCAGTGCAGGATGCAAAGAGAGTCGAGAGAGGAGAGGGCCTGACACGTGGTGGACGGAGTGATTTGGTGACCTAAATAATAAAAAGATGGCAGGACACGAGTTCAGCTCTGGCAAACCACGAGTGAGGAGGTTGTTCAAGAGAGAGGGAGACGAAAGGCCCAAAGGAAGTACCCGAAGAATAAGTAGAGTACATTCAAACAAGGTTTGTGTGGTTCTATTTGTGTTTGTTTTAAGTGGCTTGAGTTAAATCCTCAAATGAAGAGGCCAGTTCTATTTTGTTTGTTGAGTGAGTAAACTTCACAGACTGTGGTAATTAATAAGGGGGAGCTCACCAGTAGTATCGGAAGGACGATATATGTATAGCTGTAAATAATTTAGTGTTTGTGTTTTATTATTTATTGTATATATTTGTAAAATGCCAAGATTGGAAACCTGTATTCATTTTGCATTTAAGTAAAGAGAAAGTTTTTTGTTGCTTAAATTTGGAGTAAACTGTGATTTGAATATGTGTTCAAAGGCTGAAGGTGGCATATATTGTACATGCCAACCATAGAGGTGGCGACACCATAATAAAAGCTCAGAATCTTGCACGCTGATTAAAGGAAGGGTAGTGCAAGGGGGTTACAAAAGTAATTCTGAACTTTATTCAGCACATTAGGGACAGGAGGCTACCAGAAGGGACAGGATACTTGACCTTTGCTATACTCAATATAAAGATGGCTATAAGACAAAGACACTACCTCTGCTTGGCAAATCTAACCAAAAACAAAAGTTAACACATGAAGCTCCAGTCACATATGAGGTCATGTGTTGGACAGATCAATCAGTGGCTATTTCACGGGACACACTGAATGTTGCTGACTGAGAAATGTTCAGGGGAAGCCCTAATGACCATATCAATGTGTTTACGGAAACTGTGACATCTTATTTTGGGTTTCTCATAAAATCGCACCAAATTCAACATTAGGACTTACCCAAGCCAGAAACCTTGGGTTGACAAAACCATTTGAGATGCATTTGAGAATCCCACACTACTACATGGACACACAGCTCATGTCTGGGAATATGGATGATTACAAAAGCACCTCATAAAATATAAGGAGGGCTATGAAAGCAAGTAAGTGATAATATGGGGAGAAAGTGTAAGGGTAATTTGAACAGTTCGATCCTAGGACCATGTGTCAATGTCTGCAGACAATAATAGACTGTAAAGCAACTACTCCCAGTATGGTGAGTACAGACATCTCTATGGCAAATGAGCTAATAACTTATATATGTAATTTTATGTGAAAGCAGCTAATACCAGCTAGCAGTCCAACACAACTGCAGCAGGAGAACCACTCAATAAGGAAATAGAGCTTACCTTGTCAGAACATGACATAAGGAGAGTAAACACCAGGAAGGCAGGATGTGTTTTCCAGATGCTGGTCACTTTGCACCAGTGTTCACAACAATATTTAATTTTGCCTTAACTCAGTCTATTGTATCAACCTGCTTTAAAAGATCCACCATTGACCCTGTACATAAGAGATTAAATCCAACTTGCTTGAATGACTACTGTCCTGTTGCACTAACACATATGAAGTGCTTATAGAAATTAGTCAAAAATCACATATGCTTTTCTCTGCCAAAAGACCTAATCCATTACAGTTTGCATATTGCTCCAGTGGATCCACAGAGGATGCCATCACTGTGATCCTTCATAAAGTACTTGCCCACCTGGACAACAAGAGTAGGAACTATAAGCAAATGCTATTTAAAGATTATAGCTCTGAAATTAACACAGTAATCCTTTTTAAACTCATCAGGTGCCTAGGTGTCTACCTCATGGAAGACCTCACTGGATCCAAGCACATCGACACATTGATGATGAAGTCAAATCAGCATCTTTACTACCTGAGATGCCTCAGAGAATTTAGGCTGCCCTCCCAGATCCTAAAAAGCTTCTGCTACTCCACTATTGAAAGTATTCTGTCAGGAAGTATCACTGCCTTGATTGGAAACAGCACACAGTGCACACAGCAAAGAGTGGCATTGGTCAGCTGAATGCATCATTGAGTGTACACTTCCTAACTTCCAAGACATCTACACAAAGCAATGACAGATCAGGGCAAGGAAAATTGTCAGAGACACCAGTCATCCTAACAGCGACGCAGTCCATCTCCATGTTGAATAAAAAAAAGTGTCAAGAATTACATGATGCCCAATTGTAAACTCTGTAACATTATTTAAGTTATTTTATTTTTATCACATATTTATAATTCTATTCATTATTTTATTAAATATTTATAAAGCAATATATTGTTATTGTTCCTTTTGTCTCTATTATAAAAGGAAATCTATGTAATGAATAACTAGTAGACAATACATGATCTTCACGTTAAGATCACGAAAGACAAATAAAAGAACCACGAGACAAAGAGAATGGGCAAAAAAACAAAAACAAAAAAACAGTAGGGGATAGGGAAGCAGCACAAACAGATACAGGTGTCTCAGTGCACATCATTCAATGCATAAAACGTAGATTTACACAATAATGGAACACACTATGAGAATCTGTGGACCCAAGAATAGTTAAAGCAACGACAAGTGTAATTTCAAAGAAAACACATTTCGTCAGGTGTATATTTATGATGACGGAGAAACAATGAGAACGCTGAGCAGCAGAGACACAAAGTAGGAAAAAGGACAGTGGCTGTAAAGGCTTTATTTTATTTATTTTATTAATTTTATTACAATCCATACAAAGCAATCAAGTTTTTACAAAGAGAAGAATTAAGTTAAGAACAGATCGATCCCCACCCCTGAGAGAGAGAGCAAGCCAAACGCGTAAAATTTAAGGCTTGTAAAAATACCTAAATTAATAAATTCTCTGTGCTTTATAAACTTATTTTAAAATATTACTGATTAGATCCTGCCATGTTTTGAAAAGTCTGTATGAATCCTCTAACTGAGTATTAGGCTTTAAAAGATCGAAGGGCAGCACAACGCCAGCAACCCCGCAAGCGAGCGAGCGAGCAAGGGCAGCGTTATACGTCCTGCAAGAAAGAATTTCAGCATGCCCGAGCCATAAATAAAAGGGAGGGACAACTATTGTTTTTAGAACGTCACGGAGACCAGCCAGTGAGCCATCATTTAAAACAGGTCCTCAGGCATCTAACCTAGCAGTTGTTGGATTGCATCTGTCAGACAAGCATCATGTGCTCCTAGCTCTTAAAACAACGACAAGAGACAAGCAAAACGTGCAGCTTGCCAACAGCAGGAAGACAGCAGATGACGCGACGGCATATCCTTAGCGTACGTTCAGACGCACCTCCCTTCACAACGCTGCATATTGCCTGGCTAAGGTAAAGTCATCCCTGATGAAGGATCGCAGGAATCGTGGGAAAGAGGTGTCCTTTCATCTGATTAGTGCTATTTCAGCTGTGGAATGGCCAAATGGGGAGGCAGCTTGATGAATGAAGTATCCAGGACTTAAAACAAATCCAAAGCACATTATATGATATCATCTAATGTGAAATTCTACTCCGTACTTCTAGAATTTTATTTTTATACTGTATTGAGGATTTATTCTGTTCTATGTATTGTACTGTATTGTATTGACCCACTTCTTTTGACACCCACTGCACACCCAACCTGCCTGGAAAGGGTCTCTCTTTGAACTACCTTTCCCAAGATTTCTTCGATTTTTTCCCTACAAGTGTTTTTTTGGGAGATTTTTCTGGTCTTCTTAGAGGGTCAAGGCTGGGAGACTGTCAGAGGCAGGGCCTGTTAAAGCCCATTGTGGCACTTCTTGTGTGATTCTGGGCTATACACAAATAAATTGTATTGTATTGTATATCCGTAAACCAAACACGGGGTGGGTGAGCAAAGCGAGCAGGGGCGGAGCCCCTAGTTCTTCTTAAAGACACTGCCATTGTAGTTGAGCTACTAAATGTATAATGTGTATATGACAAATAAAACTTGATTTGATTTGAGAACTGATAATTGGTTGGTTATTTGAAATTAGATCCTCCTTGAACCGTCACCTTATCGTGGTGGAGGGGTTTGCGTGTCCCAATGATCCTAGGAGCTATGTTGTCCGGGGCTTTATGCCCCTGGTAGGGCCACCCAAGGCAAACTGGTCCTAGGTGAGGGATGAGACAAAGAGCGGTTCAACAAACCTCCAATGAAGAGCAAAACTTTGGACGACGCTTTCCCTTGCCCGACGCTGGTCACCGGGCCCCTCTGGAGCCAGGCCTGGAGGTGGGGCTCGATGGCGAGCGCCTGGTGGCCGGGCCTGCACCCATGGGCTCGGCCGGGCACAGCCCAAGAGGTAACGTGGGTCCTCCTCCCCATGGGCTCACCACCTATGGGAGGGGCCAAGGAGGTTGGGTGCAGTGTGAGTTGGGTGGTTGCCGAAGGCAGGGACCTTGGCGGTCTGATCCTCGCTACAGAAACTGGCTCTTGGGACGTGGAATGTCACCTCTCTGAAGGGAAGGAGCCTGAGCTAGTGCGCGAGGTGAGAGGTTCCGCTAGATATAGTCGGACTCACCTCGACGCACAGCTTGGACTCTGGAACCAATCTCCTTGAGAGGGGCTGGACTCTCTACCACTCTGGAGTTGCCCCGTGAGAGGCCAGCAGGTGTGGGCATACTTATTGCCCCCCACTTGGAGCCTGTGCATTGGGGTTTACCCCGGTGGACGAGAGGGTGGCCTCCCTCCGCCTTCGGGTGGGGGGAAGGGTCCTGACTGTTGTTTGTGCGTATGCCAACAGCAGTTTGGAGTATCCACCCTTTTGGAGTCTCTGAGGGGTTGCTAGAGGGCATACCTTCTGGGATTCCCTCGCTTTGCTGGGAGACTTCAATGCTCACGGGCAATGACAGTGAGACCTGGAAGGGCGTGATTGGGAGGAATGGCCCCGATCTGAACCCGAGGTGTTTTGTTATTGGACTTCTGTGCTCGTCATGGATTGTCCATAACGAACACCATGTTCAAGCATAAGGGTGTTCATATGTGCACTTGGCACCAGGACATCCTAGGCCTCAGGTCGATGATCGACTTTGTGGTCGTGTCGCCGGACTTGCGCCATATGTCTTGGACACTCGGGTGAAGAGAGGGGCGGAGCTGTCAACTGATCACCACCTGGTGGTGAGTTGGCTTCATGGTGGGGAAGATGCCGGTCAGACCTGGTAGGCCCAAACGTGTTGTGAGGGTCTGCTGGGAACGGCTGGCAGAGTCCCCTGTCAGAAGTAGCTTCAACTCCCACCTCCGCAGAACTTCAACCACGCCCCGAGGGAGGTGGGGACATTGAGTCCAATGGGCCATGTTCCGCCTCTATTGTTGAGGCGGCTGACCGGAGCTGTGGCCGCAAGGTGGTTGGTGCCTGTCGTGGCGGCAATCCCCGAACCCGTTGGTGGACACCGCGTGAGGGATGCCGTCAAGCTGAAGAAGGAGTCCTATAGGACTTTTTGTCCTGTGGGTCTCTGGAGGCAGCTGATAGGTACCGCAGGCCAAGCGAACGCTGCTTGTTGTTGCTGAGGCAAAACTCGGGCATGGGAGGAGTTTGAGAGGCCATGGAGAACACTTTGGACGGCTTCGAGGAGATTCTGGTCCACCGTCCGCGCCTCAGGAGGGGAAGCAGTGCAGTGTCAACACCGTGATATGGTGGGGATGGTGCGCTGCTGACCTCACTGACGCTAGGGTCGGTGGGAGGAGTACTTCAAGACCTCCTCAATCCCACTAACATGCCTTCCAATGAGGAAGCAGAGCCTGGGGACTCTGAGGTGGGCTCTCCCATCTCTGGGACTGAAGTCACCGAGGTGGTCAAAAACTCCTTGGTGGCAGGGCCCCGGGTGGATGAGATACCGAGTTCCTTAAGGCTCTGGATGTTGTAGGACTGTCTTGGTTGACACGCCTCTGCAACATCGCATGGACATCGGGACAGTGCCTCTGGATTGGCAGACGGGGTGGTGGTCCCCTCTTTAAAAGGGGACCGGAGGGTGTGTTCCAACTATAGAGGGATCACACCTCAGCCTCCCTGGAAAAGTCTATTCGGGGTTCTGGAGAGGAGGGTCCGCCGGATAGTCAACCTCGGATTCAGGAGGAACAGTGTGGTTTTCGGCCCTGGTCGCGAACAGTGGACCAGCTCTTCACCCTTAGCAGAGTCCTGAGGGTGCATGGGAGTTTGCCCGACCGGTCTACATGTGTTTTGTGGACTTGGAAAAGGCATTCGACCGTGTCCCTCGGGAATCCTGTGGGGTGCTCCGGGAGTATGGGGTACCGGACCCCTGATAAGAGCTGTTCGGTCTCTGTACAACCGTGTCAGAGCTTGGTCCGCATTGCCGCAGTAAGTCGAGCCCGCTTCCAGTGAGAGTTGGACTCGCCAGGGCTGCCCTTTGTCACCATTCTGTTCATAACTTTATGGACAGAATTTCTAGGCGCAGCCAGGGTGTTGAAGGGGTCCGTTTGGTGGACTCAGGATTGGGTCACTGCTTTTGCAGATGATGTTGTCCTGTTTGCTTCATCAGGCCGTGATCTTCAGCTCTCTGGATCGGTTCGCAGCTGAGTGTGAAGCGGCTGGGATGAGAATCAGCACCTCCAAATCCGAGAGCATGGTCCTCAGCCGAAAAGGGTGGAGTGCCCTCTCAGGGTTGGGGAGAGATCCTGCCCCAAGTGGAGGAGTTCAAGTATCTCGGGTCTTGTTCACGAGTGAGGGAAGAATGGAGCGTGAGATCGACAGGCGGATCGGTGCGGCATCCGCAGTGATGCGGCTCTGCATCGGTCTGTCGTGGTGAAAAGGAGCTGAGCCGTAAGGCAAAGCTCTCAATTTACCAGTCGATCTACGCCCTACCCTCACCTATGGTCATGAGCTATGGGTAGTGACCAAAGAACGAGATCGCAATACAAGCGGCTGAAATGAGTTTCCTCCGCAGGGTGTCTGGGCTTTCCCTTAAAGATAGGGTGAGAAGCTCAGTCATCCGGGAGGGGCTCAGAGTAGAGCCGCTGCTCCTCCGCGTAGAGAGGAGTCAGATGAGGTGGCTCGGCATCTGATCAGGATGCCTCCTGGACGCCTCCCTGGTGAGGTGTTCCGGCACGCCCAACCGGGAGGAGGCCCGGGAAGACCCAGGACACGCTGGAGGGACTATGTCTCCCGGCTGGCCTGGGAACGCCTTTGGGATTCTCCCGAAGAGCTGGAAGAAGTGGCCGGGAGAGGGAAGTCTGGGCCTCTCTGCTTGCTGCTGCCCCGCGACCACCTCGGATAAGCGGAAGAGGATGGATGGATGGATGGATGATTTCTAATTATATTCCTCCTTTTTTGTGATAAAAATTGGGATAAGCATTTCATTTATTTAAGTAGTTTCAATTTTTGGTAAGCAACTAAAACATTTTCTTAATTATTCAGGGAAATATTATAGCCACATTTATGATTGCTGGTGACAGTACTAGGCATTATTTTTCTCCAGGAGGAAATTTGGCTTTTTACAGAAGCTAAATAAATTAATATACTGTATATACAGTATGGTATATATGGTAAATGGTATATATATTGTGGCCTTTTTCAGGAATGGTAGGACGGGCAATGTTGGAAAGTTGGGACATCAACTTGGTTGTCCCATTTAATTACAGCAAGTCCAACTCAAAATACTCCTTAAGGACAGGTCAGGTTAGGTTGGGAGGATGAACTGATACAGTGCGTTGCTGCAACCACCACGTGACTAAACAGGTTGGGATCCTCATTGTAAACCTCTCAGCCAGACATGCGCCCAGTCTCCCTCTGGAAATGACCGTCTATCTCCCGGATGTTACATGGGCATCCCCTTGGCCTGGTCCAGCCACTCAGGTCTTCAATAATGAGTATCCTGTGAGCTGGATCACCCTCAGAGAATAATGTCACATGGACATAGCACTGTAACTGACGCCACAATGTAGGTAATGTGCCTCATTCAGGACTCCATGAGCAACCACTCATTCAACACATAGTCAAACCAGCGGTACTTTGGATTCTCCAAAGAGGCACAGTACCAAAGGAGCACAGTCTTCGTTTCAGGTCACTGCATAGCATCCATGTCTCGCAGTCATATAGCAAAACAGGAAGCACCAGGACTCTAAAGACTTGGACCTTCATCCTTTTGCAAAGATATCAGGAATGCCACACACCTATTTCCAGCAACCTCATGACCCCCCATGCTCTACCAATCCATCTACTGACTTCATAGAAAGTCACCAGAGACATGAATGTTGCTGCCGAGGTAAGTAAACCGATCAACAAAGTCGACACTCTCTCTGCAAACAGACACACTGCTGATGGCCGTGCCCAAGAGGTTGTTAAAGGCCTGGATCTTGGTTTTTATTGAGGACACTAGAAAGCCCAGATACTCAGACACCTCACTCAGTCTCTCTCTTGAGAGCTGATGAGAGCCTCCATTGACACCGCGAAGATCATAGCATCGTCAGCAAAATCAAGATCAGTGAAACTTTCTTCACCCACAGGGGATCAGAACTGGTGTGGTGCTGAGGCGTTGCCCGCAGCACTCAGGTCCCAATTTGAGGCGGCCCATCCAGTTAGGTGCATGGAACATCTTGGAACTCCTTAAGGCAAAAAGGAAAACCAGCCACTCGGTTACAAAACATTAAATAAGCTCTCGGATTTCAAAGAAAAACAAAGTTCATTCACTTGGGAGTTCCATTTGGCTATTTGCTCTCAGGGGAGAAGCTGGGCTTCTTTAGAGCACGAGGAGTTCCTCAGATGTGCATGTGTGACTATATACATACAGTGATCCTTCCTCGATCGCAGGGGTTGCGCTCCAGAAACCCCGCGAAAGGTGAAAATCTGTGAAGTAAAAATCATATGTTTATATGGTTATTTTTATGTATTTTAAGATGTTATAAACTCTCCCACACTCTTATAAACATTTCCTGCTCAGTTATACAGCATAAACCCTTTCTATTATTCTCTTAGATATTAGGTATGGTTCATTGAAATTATGTATGTAAACACACTGTTTACATACAGTAAAACCTAAATATTATTTTAAAGATATCAAGCATCTCCGATATCACATATGCTACACCCATTACGATAGACAGGCCACCAGCAATAAATACGTACAATGCAAGAAAAATTGTATACAGTAATCCCTCGCTATATCAACGCTCGACTTTCAGCGACTTCACTCTATCGCGGATTTTAAATGTAAGCACATCTAAATATATATCACGGATTTTTCGCTGGTTCGCGGATTTCTGCAGACAGTGGGTCTTTTAATTTATGGTACATGCTTCCTCAGTTTGTTTGCCCAGTTGATTTCATACAAGGGACGCTATTGGCGGATGGCTTAGAAGCTACCCAATCAGAGCATGTATTACATATTAGCAAATACCAAGCTTCAGCGTAAGTAGTGCATTAAAATTTTTATTAAGAAGAAAATTAAACCTTTTTAAACTGTGGGAAAATATGCCAATAATTATTTGTTAAGGATCTCTTTGTATACCATGTTGTCAGTTCGGCCCTCCGGTTGTAATCTGACCAAGCTGTGCGCTGAGCTTACTCTTGAGCATGTAACGTACAGTTGGCCATGTGAACAGTAATCTTGTCTCAAATCTCACAGCTTGGATTGCTGCTGTCATAATCGGTTTGAGTTTCATGGTTTGTTTCAATTACGACAGTATTTGTAGGACTTGTGTTGAAGTGACATTTGGCATCTGTCAAGCGTTGTAAGGTTTCATCGATAACTTCACATCCAGCTTTTGAGAGTTTAAACATTCATAAACATCAAAGTGTCCACTACTGAAATTGTCACCTGTCAGTCTAAGATGTTTAAGAGGCATTGGCGGTTGTCGAAAGGTGTAAAATATTTGGCCTTTTCGGTACACTTGAAAGCGACAACCGAACAATTCAGTGGCAGCCATCAACTCACATGCAAAACCATAGGTGAAGGCCTTAAGCATTTCACTCTTATAAAGCTCATGTGTAGTCTAATTATCTCCTGTACCGTCATCAGTCCACACCTTGAACCTGTCCCAGTCATTCAATACATAAGACACAATGTTTCTCCAGATATTAAGAGTGAGCCTGATATGGCCGCGGCAATATGTAACAAAAGAATGGAAAAGGTAGGTGGTATCTCGGCATGGAAACCACTCGTAAGTGACAGTTCTTTGATCGATAGTGATCATCTCGATAGACATGGTAATGGGGGTTGGAATGATAAAGGAAATGGGTACCTGAGCAATGTAAAGTAAGTGTAAAATACCTACACAATAACTATAATCGTAATAAACAAACAATAAAACAGCGGAGAAGCCGTGGATTAAACAAAAGGCTATAGTTATCAGTAGGGAGACGTGAATCCCGTGGCAAAGCAAGGAAGGGAATGCAGAGACCGGAACGACGGACAGCCTTATATAGGCAGGCAGCCAACAACGTGGGAGGCGTGGGAATGGGGGCCCCAACGCCGCCTCACACGGTGACTGAGCTGCAGGCTATGGACGTATATATGTACGTAAGTAGGATTCAGTTAGCGCTGGGAACCCGTGTACCAAATTTCTTGATGATGGGCCCATACGTAACAAAGACTGTTGAAAAGTTCAATATGGCGGCCGACAGTGGCATCATACCACCGAAATAAGTACACACATTTGTTTCGTTAGTGCAGGAAAGCCGCCTACCAAATTTCGAGAAGATGGGGCCATAAATAAGAAAGTTCAACATGGTGGATGTTGTTGACCGTTATGACCATTACGCGATAGAATTTCGAAATGAAACCTGCTTAACTTTTGTAAATAAGCTGTAAGGAATGAGCCTGCCAAATTTCAGCCTTCTACATATACGGAAGTTGGAGAATTAGTGATGTTGGAAAATTCAATATGGCGGCTGACAGTGGCATCATACCACCGAAATAAGTACGCATATTGGTTTCAGTTAGCTCAGGCAAGCCACCTACCAAATTTCGTGAAGATGGGGCCGTATATAAGAAAGTTCAACATGGCGGACGTTGTTGGCCGTTATGACCGTTACGCGTAGAATTTCAAAATGAAACCTGCTTAATTGTTGTAAGTAAGCTGTAAGGAATGAGCCTGCCAAATTTCAGCCTTCTACCTACACGGGAAGTTGGAGAATTAGTGATGTTGGAAAGTTCAATATGGCGGCCGACAGTGGTGTCATACCAACGAAATAAGTACAGACATCAGTTTCGCTAAAGTTCAATATGGCGCCAACAGTGGCATCATACCACCGAAATAAGTACCAAATTTCAGCCTTCTACCTACACGGAAGTTGGAGAATTAGTGACATTGAAAGTTCAATATGGTGGCTGACAGTGGCGCCATACCACCAAAATAAGTATGTACAATGGTTTCAGTTAGCGCAGGAAGCCGAATACCAAATTTCGTGAAGATGGTGCCATGAATAAGAAAGTTCAATATGGCGGACGTTGTTGACCACTATGACCGTTACGCATAGAATTTCGAAATGAAACCTGCTTAACTTTTTTAAGTAAGCTGTAAGGAATGGGCCTGCCAAATTTCAGCCTTCCACCTACACGGGAGGTTGGAGAATTAGTGACGCTTTGGAAAATTCAATATGGCGGCCGACAATGGCATCATACCATCGAAATAAGTACGCATATATGGTTTCTACTTATGGATTTTCATCTATCCCTAGGGTTTCTGGAACGCAACCCCGCTGATCGAGGAGGGATTACTGTACAGTAAAATGTGTACAGTGACAGTAAATGTAATGTATATGTACTAAGTAATGAGAAAATTAGTTATGGGTACTCACCAAGAATGACACGACAACTTGTCCGATAACTATGAGTTTAATTTACTGCACAACAAAGGAGAGCGCTACAGTTCTTCTAAAGGAGCTCTTCAGGCGACTGTGTAGCACCGCCGTTGTTCTTCTGGCAGTCTTCAAACCAAATCCCTAAAGCAGATTCCATTCGACTACCACCTTAATACGTCCACTTACAACTCGCTTTGCACCCTGGTTAAAGGACACTGCGGTCGTAGATCTTATATTCTTTTTCTCCTTTTTAATATAATGAACCATGGACTCATTGATGCCATAATGGCGTCCTACAACGGTGTAGCTGTTCCCTTCCTTCAACATATCCAAAACTTTTACCTTTTCAGCAATCGGTAGCATCTTCCTTCGCTGCTTGGGCCCCTGAAGCAGTAGCAGGAGCAGATTGTTTTGGAGCCATAACGAAGATAAACACAAAAGTTAACTCTTTACACAGTGAAACACGTTGATGCTGAATGAGCGAGACAAGACTTCCTGGTCAACGAGTGGAATCGAATTCAGCGCTTGTTGCTGAGCCAATCAGCACACAGGAACTTAACCGCGTGCTCTGATTGGGTAGCTTCTCAGCCATCCGGGCAACTGGGCAAACCAACTGAGGAAGCATGTACCAGAAATAAAAGATCCCATTGTCCGCAGAAATTCATGCTATATATTTAGATATGCTTACATATAAAATCCGGATAGAGTGAAGCCGCAAAAGTCGAAGCGCGATATAGCGAGGGATTACTGTATATAAAACCAGTAGGGGGTGCCACTGAGCCACCGAATGCCAGACACAGCAACACCAATTACAGTCCCCACTTCAAATAAGGGATCTTTATTGATCATCAATATTTTGAAAATGCACATAATTTCATGTTAGGTGGACTTTTTCTCTCGTTCCTCCCTCCTGGTGAGTGTCACCCAATGACACCGACTCTGACTCCACAAGTTGAGACGATGGGCGCCTTTTAAGCAGGACCTGGGAATGTTAATCAGTCCACAGTTAAGTGTCAAGAGGACTGCCGTGAATTATACATCGGGAAACCAAACAACCACCGCTAAGCGGATGGCACAACACAGAAGAGCTACCTTGTCAGGCCATGACTCCGCAGTCTATTTATACCTACAGAGCAGTGGTCACTCTTTCAGTGATGAAGATGTGCACATCCTGGACAGGGAGGAACACTGGTTTGAGCGAGGAGTCAAGGAGGCCATTTATGTGAAAAAGGAATGACCATCTCTGAACCATAGAGGGGGCCTAAGGGTACATCTTTCACCATCTTACAATGCTGTGATTGCAGCCATTCCCCAACTCTCTTTGCATATCATTGATCACATGGCCCATTGTTAATCAATGGTGCTAGTTTTGGTCATTAGGTACTGTTTATAAGGTTGGAGAAACCTGCAGTCAACTGAGACTGAGGAAGTCACTTGGATGAGTGATGTAATGTATCTCCCTGGAAAAGAACTATGTCCAGATGAACTGAATCAACTTTCTAGAAATCACTACTATACTTTTTCTTCTTTTACCTCCTCCACTTTTCTCCGGCAAGCTTTGTCTTCCTCCTCCCGACTCTGGCTCCCAGAGTGGCGGCTGCTGGCTCCTTTTATAGCCCACCCGGAAATGATCCAGGTGCTCGTTAACCTACTTCCGGCAGCACTTCCGGGTGTGGCGGAAAACCTGCCCAAGCAGCAGCACCCCCAGATCACAACAGGGCTGCACCCAACTCCAACTCCCATGAAGCCCTACAGGAGTCCCAGGCACTGCTGCAACCCAGGAGAGCTGCCATCTAGCATTCCCGGGGAGGTACTGTCCTGACCAGGTTTGCGCCCCCTGTCCATACAATGAAGAGGCGTCCCGGCCGGACAAGTATCCCGGCCATCTGTGACACTACTCTGCTGGGCCTTTTGACTCACCAAAGTCTAAAAAAAACCTTCAACGCTACCATACTTAAAGGAAACTAAGTAAACTTGCACGTTAGCGCATAAAACACTTTATAAACACATAAACATTTTAGCATTTAAATTTATATATTAAGGCTCTTGAACATTTCAGATGATCAGATTAAAGGCAAGCTGTATTGTATTAGTTAGTTTGAATTATAGAGAAGTTTAAAGAAATTGATTATCAAGCTTAGTCCCAGTATTGGTAAGTCAGACCGTATGTGGCTGTGTGTCACTCGCTAATGACGCAGCTGTCTTTGCTCACAGGCTGCAACATAGGCACCTATACATACATTCTAGATAGCATTTAAGTTCCTATGTCAATGCTTCCTCATGAATCAATATCTTAATTAATAAAGGTAAAACAACATGTATTATATAAGTTGGCTTTGAGCAATATGAAAATTTAAGGGTTCATTAATAAAGGCTTTTGCACTGTGCTTGCTGACTCAAGAATTCTCACCTGCTTCCAGCTGCAGCAGCTTAGCTCTTATAAGTAAAGCTCCGTGCTGTGCTTACCGGCATAGCTGCCAATGATTTTAGTCTTACTGGATGCTGGTACAACAAGCAAATATTCATTAAACAGTTCAGTTTTTCATATGTGGGTCATCCTGGTTCCAACTTAATGATGAGGGCTGTCCAATTTTGTAATGTAAAACATGATCAAATGATGGTTATCCACAACTTAATACCGGAATGCCTATTAAACATCTTAGATTCACGAGTACCGATTTGGTAGTGATCACTTCGTAATGAAACCTGTTCAAAAACGCATTACACAATTGAGAAGGCAGCAAAACAATATGAAGCGAAAGTGACGCATACAAGCATATTCATAAGTGCAGCTACTGTGGAAACAAAGCATGGTGTAAACCTTAAGTTTAAATTAAGTTCATAGACACGCTGCGCTGGCATTTGTCATGCCTATGACTAATACGATATTCGCGAGATACAAGTTTACTGAGAAGACGCAGGGTATAAATGAGACTTTTGATCATTTTCTAATGGAGTTAAAATTGCTGGTGAAGGGCTGTGCTTATGCAAACGAAGATGAGATGGTCAGGGATAGACTAGTGTTTGGCACAAACTCAGCGAAAAGTCGAGAGAAACTTTTAAGTGCCGGGTCTGAGCTAAAATTAAATAAAGCCGTGGATATCGCAAGATCGCATCTAAATATTCGCGAGATACAAGTTTAATGAGAAGACGCAGCGTATAAAGCCTCGATGCTAAAGACCTGAAGTCATGGAGAACATGGAAGGATGAGTTCACATTATACACAAAACTTGCAGAGGCAGAGTAAAATACTAAGGTCAGATTATTCCGTTAACTTATTGGAGAGAGTGGCAGAGAATTGTGTCAGGCGCTGACCGTGATGTAAGACCTGATGAGTTAACCATGAGCTTGAGTGGTGAGCTGTGAGGGCCTGCAAGGCTTTCTGCTGGCCTAAAAATATCTGAATTACAAACTGATGTTAATTATATCTTGTCAATGAATACTTATTAAATAACTCCAAATAGTCTGTCCGCTTCCTTTCATAGCTTTTCCGATGGTTGTGCTGCTTCCAGACATGTATTTTCATATTAAATCATTTCTGCTATGGCGGGCGCGTGCGTCACGCCGAGGCTCAGCGCTCTTCAGATTTTGCAAAATAGCAGTGTTATTCCTGCTCATCTCGGTCTGTTCGTTCAGAACAGCTTCGCTTTTACATCCTACACCCGACAAGAGCTTTTGGATATTGATCTACACAACTCGGACTGTTTTATTAGCAACCTTCATCTCATCCCTGAGATAAGAAGAACACCCGACGCTTCGCAGGCTACCCGGCCGACTGGAAGTACTCGAAGACGGGAGAGACCGTAAACAAAGGCGGGGGAAACGCGGAGGGCTAACAGCTAAGCTAAGGCTAACACCACATCGGCTATCCTTACCCAGTATTTTCCTTGCTAATGTGCGGTCCCTGGCGAATAAAATGGACGAGTTGCGACTTTGGATCACCGACAATAGGAGAATACTGGACTGTAACATCATGATATTCACAGAAACATGGCTACACAGCGGTATACCTAACGATGCTATAGAGCTAGTCGGGCCACATTCTCGGGCGGACAGAACAGCTGATGATTCCGTAAGACAAGAGGCGGAGGATTGTGCATTTATATTAACAAGGCTTGGTGTACAAACTCTGTCATTGTTGGAAAACACTGTTCAGCTGACCTTGAGTATCTCATGGTTAAGTGTAGACCATTCTATCTGCCGAGGGAGTTCACCTCCACTATAATAACAGCTGCATATATCCCACCGGATGCTAATGCTAAGCTTGCTATGAAAGAACTCTATGCAGCCATTAGCAAACAACAATCTGCTCACCCTGAGGCTGCATTTATTGTAGCAGGTGATTTCAACCACTCCAACCTAAAGACGGTGCTACCTAAATTTCACCAACATGTCTCCTGCCATACCAGAGGGGATAAAACCTTGGATCATGTTTACACTAACATTGTTGGAGCCTACACAGCTACACCCCTCCCCCACCTGGGACAGTCTGATCACCTTTCTTTGTTTCTCACCCCCAAATACTCATCACTTATCAACCGTGTGAGACCAACAGTGAAGACCATCAAAGTGTGGCCAGCGGGGGTTGACTCTACACTCCAGGACAGGTTTAAGGACACAGACTGGAGCATGTTTGCCTCTCAGGCCACCTTCGACTCACAAATAAACATTGACTACTACACACACTCAGTACTGGAACACATCAGCACCACAATTGACAGTGTTACCACAGAGAAGCGGATCACAATGTACCCGAATCAGAAACCATGGATGAACAGGGAAGTGCGGCTTCTGCTAAAGGCACGTAACAATGCCTTCAGATCAGGTGACACACAGGCCTACAGTACTTCCAGGGCAGAACTGAAGAGGGGCATCAACAAGGCCAAGCTTAGCTACAAACTGAAGGTGGAGGGGCACTTTGTCAACTCTGACCCCCGACGTATGTGGCTGGGCATCCAGGCCATTTCTGAGTATAAGTGCGGCACTTCCACACAGACAGCCATGGATATGTCCTTCCTCAATGAGCTGAACGACTTCTACGCTCGCTTTGACAAGGACAACAAGGAAAAGTCCACCATAACCCTACCCTCTGATGACTGCCATACCATCACACTCACCCACACGGAGGTTCATAACGCACTAAGCGCATCAATGCTCATAAGGCTGCTGGCCCTGATGGCATCCCTGGACGTGTCCTTAGAGCATGTGCTGAACAGCTGGCAGGGGTCTTCACGGATATTTTCAACCTGTCCCTTGCCCAGGCAGCAGTGCCAGCATGCTTCAAAACCACCTCCATAGTGCCAGTGC
This sequence comes from Polypterus senegalus, assembly GCF_016835505.1. NCBI lineage: Eukaryota > Metazoa > Chordata > Cladistia > Polypteriformes > Polypteridae > Polypterus > Polypterus senegalus. The sequence continues at coordinate 143,773,439 of NC_053161.1, forward strand.
GAAACACTCATCACCAATGTGCCTGAATGACTACCGCCCTGTAGCACTCACGCCCATAGCTATGAAGTGCTTTGAGCGACTGGTACTGGCACACCTCAAGACATGCCTGCCCCCCACACTGGATCCTCACCAATTTGCCTACCGTAACAATAGGAGTACAGAGGATGCTGTATCCACAGCGCTTCACGGTGTACTCTCACACCTGGACAATAAGAACACCTATGCAAGATTGCTGTTTGTTGACTTCAGCTCAGCATTTAATACAGTCATCACTTCCAAGTTGATCACTAAACTTGTGGATCTTGGTATCAATAATTCTATCTGTAATTGGATCATGGACTTCCTGACCAACAGACCCCAGCATGTCAGGTCTGGCCATAACTGCTCTACCACCATTACACTCAACACTGGCGTTCCACAGGGCTGCGTGTTGAGCCCGCTCCTCTACTCCCTTTTCACTCATGATTGCAGGCCCATGTATGGATCCAATTCCATCATCAAGTTTGCAGACGATACCACGGTGATCGGTCTCATCAGTGATAACGATGAGTCTAATTACAGGGAGGAGGTAAAACACTTAGCTGCGTGGTGCGCTGAAAATAACCTGCTCCTGAATACCACCAAAACCAAGGAGCTCATTGTGGACTTCAGGAAGAAGAAGGGAGACACCCACCACCCCATTCACATCAATGGCATGGCTGTCGAACGTGTTTCCAGCTTTAAATTCCTGGGGATACATATCTCGGAGAACCTGTCATGGACAAACAACACCTCCAGCCTGGTCAAGAAGGCCCATCAGCGCCTCTTCTTCTTGAGGATACTGAAGAAGAGCCAACTATCTGCTGTCATACTGGGCAACTTCTACCACTGTGCGATAGAGAGCATCCTGACTAACTGTATTACAGCCTGGTATGGGAATTGCTCTGTTGCTGACCGCAAGGCACTGCAGCGGGTGGTGAAAACCGCACAACGCATCATAGGGACCCCACTTCCGGTCATTGAGGACGTTCACAAGAAGAGATGTTTACGCCGAGCTCGTTGCATTCTTAAGGACTCCTCTCATCCAGCCAACAAACTCTTCCAGCTCCTCCCCTCCAGAAGGCGCTACAGGAGCCTTCCAACTAAAACCAGCAGGTTTAGGAACAGCTTCTTCCCCACAGCGGTCACACTTCTGAACTCAGTCCCCCGTTGAACCTTAACATCCATCCATCCATCCATTTTCTAACCCGCTGAATCCGAATACAGGGTCACGGGGTCTGCTGGAGCCAATCCCAGCCAACACAGGGCACAAGGCAGGAACCAATCCTGGGCAGGGTGCCAACCCACCGCAGAACACACACAAACACACCCACACACCAAGCACACACTAGGGCCAATTTAGAATCGCCAATCCACCTAACCTGCATGTCTTTGGATTGTGGGAGGAAACCGGAGTGCCCAGAGGAAACCCACGCAGACACGGGAGAACATGCAAACTCCACGCAGGGGAGGACCCGGAAGCGAACCCGGTCTCTAACTGCAGGCAGCAGCACTACCACTGCGCCACCGTGCACGCCTGAACCTTAACATCCACACACTTAATCCTCTACACTACTCCTCTTCCCTTCCTTGTACATATCTGTACATACCTGTACACACAGCACACCTGTACATTGTACATCATATATCATATATTGTACATCTGTATATATTACAATACTCATAGTATTACAGCACATACATATCACATCTGTATATTGTACATCTGTGTATATATATAATAGTACTTATATTATTACTGCACATACATAACACACCTGTATGTTGTACATCTGTATGTATATGTATATATATATATATATAGTACTTATAGTATCATAGTACATACAGATACATGTATAGGTACATAAATGTATATTGTAAAATATGTATATTTGCCATCCGCATTTAGAACATTTGTATATCTATTTATATATATCTATATATCTATTCCCATCTTCACTGTGCTCTTAACTGTACATATCGTATTTAACTGTATATATCGCATTTAACTGTAAATATCGTATTTAACTGTACATAATATGCACATATTATATTTATTGTACTTCTGCTCTTTGCACTTCTGATTAGATGCTAAACTGAATCTCGTTGCCTGTATTTATACATGTGTAATGACAATAAAGTGAATCTAATCTAATCTAATCTAATTTCAGGCATAATTTGTTGCCAGCCAGAAAGGCCTTCACAATCCGTTCTGCAGGCCCTGTAACACAAAATAAATGTTGATTAAACTGTTGCTTCAACCAATCAGATTTTGAGTTGGTGTCAGTAGGGCCCTCTAGCAGGCGACGGCAACGCCACCATATTCAGACCCATTGTTTGGATAAAGCCGATATGAGGAACACTACAAGGCCACTGAACGCACCGCAGGCACTCCGAATGCAAGATCCGTGGCGCACTACCGCCAACTCTATGGCAGGATTCTGGACAATATTATTTGCCAGACACAGACCAGATTTCAAGACCACGAAAACTGATGTTTGTCACGCCCTCAACCCCAGAAGTTTCGGGAATACAAGAAAAATTTCCGCATGCAGCCTTCTGCAGTTTAACACTGAGCCATGGAGCCATGGAGCCACAGAGCACTTTTGATCTGTCTCGGCTAAAAACAGAACTGACTGTAATGTATGCCATGGATGATTTTGCAGCAAAATCTTCCACTGATCTCCTTGACTTCCTTCATCAGAAAAATCTGAATTAGAGCATGGGGCAGCTGTACACATTGGTATATTTGGCGGTGACCATTCCTGTGTCCAGTGCTTCTGTCGAGCGGACATTTTCAGCCCTAAAGCAAAGTAAAAACTTATGCCAGAAATACACAGGGCAGGTTCGACTTTCAGCATTAGCTTCGATGGCAATAGAAAGGGACTTTTGATGGAACTGAAGCGCACGGATAATCTATAATGACAGAGTAATTAAACTGTTTTTGAGGAAAGAGAGGAGGATGGATTTTGTTTACAAATAATCCGAATTTTTGGTGAGTAAAATGTTACGATTTTCCTAAATAATATTGCAAGTTTATGAGTTATTATTGATGTTTTTATGTGTCGCAGGTGTAGCTGCAGTAGAAAGGAACTTGTTCACCCCTGGTTTGTCTATTCAATAAAGGCATTTATTGTGGCTACAGGAGTTATCTGTCTGAGATGCAGCGGCTCTTTATACTGTATTTCTGCATATTAAGGTGGTTTTAAAACCATAAATTAGATTTTGAGGGGGGTTGATTCAGACGGAGCACTACTGAAGGCCTAGGTGTGAAATGCACGGTCCGCCACTGGTCTGGTCACCAGATGATATGTAAATTTGATGAACATTACAACCGAAAATAAACGAAACTGTAGAGAGGTTCAGATTATACTTCTCCCAGTGCGTCTCTCTAAACCTTCCGTGCGGGAACATTATCATAAGGCTTAACAATCTTATTGCTACACCTTCTACATGCACCCAACCATGCTTATTACGAGGTTTTCCTTGCTTTACCGCTGGCTGCTTCTTTCCATTCACCTTCCTGGCTCTTTATTTAAACAGTTTTCCTTCTCACTTTTCCACTCCTTTGCTGTCTTCTCCTTTTCGTTCAAAATACGTGCCTCCTTGCCTTTTACAGTCGGCTCCCCACGCCACAAAATGGTACGTTTAGCACAAGTTAATACCGGGAATGCCTGTTAAACATCTTACATTCACGAGTAGCGATTTGCATAGTGAACACTTTGATGAATGAAACCTATTATCTTTACAACGGCTGACAAACACGGAATGTAACCTCAAAACAAAACGTCCTCCAAATACAAACCTGATTGAAAGAAATAATGATAATCAAATCCTTGATGACAGCAACATTCATAACAGTGACAAAACAATTACATTGACAATCAGGTTATGTTATTTGTAAAATGTTTCCTTTTCTTTTTCATAACTTCTTTAACACACTACTTCTCGCTGCGAAGCAGGCATTTTGCTAGTTGTTAATAATTAAACATGTGAGGACACAGTGCCACAGCTCTAGTAAGTTCACAGATTGTTCCTGCCTCAGGCTGTATATTTGCTGAGGCTGGCGACACTGGAAAGATAGACAGATAGAATAATTAAACACGCATACTATGAAGATATTTCAATGTTCCTTAAAAGTTTTGAAGAATAGTCGTTGTAAGCTTACAGATGTCTTAACGCTTTATTACAGAGCTTATTGTGTGGCGATTGGGTATTTGGAGAAAGAAAAGTAAGCACAGGAATTGGAGGTTAGTACGTTTGAAAGAGACAGTACTGCTACAATAAATTATTTCATCGAAGGTCACGCATATGCAGCAGCATCTTGTGTGAGACATGAACAATCACTACGCCATCATGTTCGCATGTTTAATAATATGCTTTCATTTTAATCATCATGAAAATGATATCACGTATATATATCAGTATTTTAATTATTCCGAGAGTTTTAATTTCACAAATGTAATGGATTCTGTGTCCTGTCGGAGAAAGGGAAAGAACGGAAGCACGTAGTGATTCACACACATAGCACATAGAAGATCAAAAACAAAACAAAGCATTTAACATGCTACTTTAGTTACTGATGGGATTAGAAAAATTAGTAAATTAAATGATTTTAAGATGGCGTTTATGATGTTTTACTTTAATGACAAAATAAACTTCATGATTAAAGTGGAAATTTCAAGATTAAAGTTGACATTTCATGCTTTTTCCCCACTGTGGGCCTATTTTGTTTTTCTGTGTACCATAATAAGTTTTCATATGGCACTCAGACGGTGGGCTACAACTCACCTTTTCACGGTGACTTTGATATCTGACAACTTCTTTTTTATTTCGGGCACTGTGCGACTTTGTGAACTTGAGCTTTCAAGTTTGTCCAATATGCTATGTCACTCGACCAACTTCCTTTTGTTGATTATACCACTGTTTAAATCAACAAATAGTATGTTTTTCCTTTGCCTCCACTTGGTATTCGCTGAAATTCTTATATTTTGCCCCGTGCTTTTCCCATTGTCTTTTCACAGCACACTGAGCTTAAGGGCTATTTATATTGATTTGCATATTGATAGAGGCGTAAATCTGGGAGGAATTGGGGTGGGACAGCAGGTCATGTTATAGTGCGAATTCTATGCACGGCGTTATGCATGAGGCCCTGGTCTGGCTGTTCCATGCTTTTGTAGCTAGTCTCAGTGACAACATTGGTATGTAATAAATGGGCTATTGCAGCCCCTGCAGGAATCTGTACTTCTTTACTAGATTAATTTTTTAATAGTAACAGTGAAACTTTTAGAATCAAAAACAGAAGACAGAAACACAACCAGCTGCACCATAACACCAGTGAGTAATGTTAATGAAGATGGTATATCTACCTGAATGGGGCTTTTGCTTGATTTATTAGAACAACTGAATGATATGTAACATATCTTTCAATTCTTGATTTTCATTAATTAAAGGTCCGGGACAGACCATATTACTTTTCCAGCCAATTCAACTTGGATTTGCTTTTACTGATGCAAATGATTTATATAGGCCTGATAGAACAAAAGGTGGACCGCTGTGAGTGAACATTGCTAATTACATCATTTTCTTTACATAAATGAGCCAGCCTATGGAAGAAACTTGCATTTGTTCCAATAATTGGACAGGAGCACAAGGGCTCAGGACAAATCAGAGCCAAAACAGACATATCAGCTTCAAAATCTGTAAATTCTTCAGGAAGCCCTAAGTTAACCACAATGTACCCTTTGTCGGGATAGCTTGAGTCACTTGACCTCATATGGCCAATCCACTTATAGGCTGCATGTGTACGTCTCTCAGATACTCTTTGTAGTAACTTGTTAGCCACTATCAAGTAAAGCTTTGCACAGGTGTCCATTAGTTTTCACCACAACAACTGAAGAAAGTCGCACAAGCCCCCTTGGAAGACAATTACGTTCCTGTGGAAATACACCACTCTTTTAAACAGAACAATTAGTTTCTTAAGTCATAGGGAAGCTAAGGTTGTGTCATTTCTGGCTACACATTGCCTTTTTCAGTGCCTAAATTAACTTTTGAATCACCTTGGGTAAATCTTCAGAACCATCACAATTAGGGGATATATGTCCATCTTCTCCACATCTATAGCAGAAGTAATTATTTGATACCTGTGTCCATCTGGGTTTTGCAGCCTCAGAAAGATAGGGACTTTTGTTGCCCATCGGAGCTGGCTTTCGTACATTAGAAGCTGACATGACATTCATGACTGCCATCTGTTCCTGAAAAACTTGAAGCTGACATTTCAGAGTTTGCACTTTGTTGCTAGCATCTGGCACTAAAATTTTATTTCTAAGCTGTTCAATCAGGGCTTTTTCAGCTGCCCCCCTTGTGTAACCCTCCTCTTTTTACAACTTTTTTTAAAGATTCAAAATTCAAAATTGAGCTCTCCTCCACATACTAAGTCAATAAATGTAGACTCAAGTCCTATATATATTCAACAGGGCCAGCATCAGAATTTGCAGCCTTCACAGCCTGTCTAATTTCTAAAGCCGGTCCTTTCACACTTTCCACAATTCATCTTTTTTCTCTGTCAGAACAGTCGCATTCTTCTGTTAAGAGTTGTACTTGTTCAATCCAATTATCAAAACATTCTTCTCCCACTGGAATGGGCATGCATCCTTAAAGTAAGAGAAGTCTACAACAGGCTGCATTCTCATTATAAGGCTGCGTAGTCTTGGCTAATAACTCACCAACAACTCTAATAATAGAATCAGGAAAACTAGCTTGACTTAGTCCTAAACATTCTTTGCTTTCCAGAGGTTGTCTTACACTATCATCACCAGGGGTATCATGTATAACACTTTGTGTAGAATTCACACTAAAACATGGTGTACCGATAAAACCAGAAATGTGCATATGCACAAAAATCAGATACATACATCTGTGCGTATGCCAACTTACACGTTCTCCGCTCTATAAATCCTGGTCAGCTTGAAATGTAATGCTCATGCACACACCTGCTGCCCCACCTGACTCCTCCCAGAATTTTGTATATTTTAATATGCAAATCAATATGTGGTCAGATATCAAAGTTGCTGTAAAAGGCAAGTCATTGCCCACTGTCTGAGTGTCATACGGCAGAATATTAGGGTACAAAGGAAAGAAAAAAAAATAGGGACATAGTGAAAGAAAGGTCAAATGTCCACTTCAGTCTCATAGTTTATTTTGTCATTAAAGTAGGATGTTGTAAAATTAATCGTTAAAATCGTTTAATTAATAAATTGTATCCTGAAGTGAGGCTTTTTTCTAAATTTTAAAAATACTGTAATGACCCAATAGCGAGGGAGACTGCTGAAGAAGCACTAGCAATTGTTTTTTCTTTTTTTCCATCTAATGTGTTTCCATTGACACCTGTGTTTATTTATTTATTTATTTTTATTATTTTTATTAATTTTATTGCAATCCATACAAATCAATCAAGTTTTACAAAAGAATAATTGAGTTAAGGACAAATCGATCCACACCCCTGAGAGAGAGAGAGACCAAGCAAACGCGTGAAGTTTAAGGCTTGTAAACATACCTAAATTAATAAATTCTCTGTGCTTTATGAGCTTATTTTAAAATATTACTGATTAGATCCTGCCATGTTTTGAAAAAAGTCTGTACGGATCCTCTAACTGAGTATTTGATTTTTTCCAATTTCAAATAATATAACACATTAGTTTCCCACTGACTTAAAGAGAAGAGTTTGGGTTCTTCCAGTTTATCAGAATAAGTCTGCGTGCCAAAAGTGTAGTGAATGCAATCACAATTTGTTTGTCTTTCTCCACTTTAAACCCTCTGGAAGAACCCCAAACACAGCTGTTAATGGGTTAGGAGGGATTGTGAGTCCAAGGCTGTCTGAAAGGTAATTAAAATTTTGTCCAGAATAATGTTAATTTGGTGCAGGCCCAGAACATGTGACCCAGTGAGGCTGGGACTTGGTTGCAGCATTCGCAGGTTGGATCATGCCCTGGAAACATTTTGGAGAGTTTTAGACGAGACAGATGTGCTCGATATATAATTTTGAGTTGTATAATTGTATGCTTTGCATATGGAGCTCGAGTGAATTCTCTGCATTGCTACTTTCCACTCCTTTTCTGATATATTAATTGAGAGATCTTTTTCCCAGTGTCCTCTTGGATCTTTGAAAGGGTGGGATTGTAAAATGATTTTATATATTGTAGAGATGGAGTCTAAGTCCTTGAGATTGAGCAATATTTTTTCCAGCATGGATGAGGGTGCAAGATGAGGAAAATCTGGAAGGTTCTGTTTAACAAAGTTCCTGATTTGAAGATAGTGAAAGAAATTTGTAGCTGGAATGTTAAATTTGGAATGTAATTGTTCATAGGATGCAAAGACGTTGTCTATATAAAGATCTCTAAGCAAGTTAATTCCAAATTTTTCCAGATATTAAAACTGCATATGTTTGTGAAGGTTGAAAGAGGTGGTTCTCTTGCAGAGGTGCCACAGATAGAAGCTTCTCCGTCTTAAAATGCTTTCTACATTGGTTCCAGATTCTAAGTGAGTGGAGCACAATTGGGTTATTAGTATATTGCCGATAACGTGTGTTTATTGGAGCACAGAGCAAGGAATACAAAGAAGTACTTCTATTGCGTCCAAGCCTGTGTATGTTCTTCTATTTGTGTCCAGGTTCTTATCGCCTGTATATTTGCTGCCCAGTAATAAAACTGGAAGTTAGGTAGAGCCATGCCGCCTTCTGCCTTTTGTCTTTGTAGGGTCGCTCTTTTGATGCGTGGATGTTTTGAATTCCAAATAAATGAGGTTATTGTTGAATCTAATTGCTTAAAGAATGATTTATTAATGTATATTGGAATGTTTTGAAATAAAAAGGAGCTTAGGAAGAATATTCATCTTAACAGTGTTAATTCTTCCAGCTAGTGTGAGATGAAGGGTTGACCATCTATGCAAGTCTTGTTTAATTTTTTCCATGCAGACGGCGAAATTTTGTTGATAAAGAGCTTTATGTTTACTTGTGATGTTTACCCTAGGTATTTAAACTGTTCTGCAATGATAAAAGGTAGGGTATCTAATCTAATATTATATGCTTGAGAATTCACTGGAAAGAGTACACTTTTATTCAGATTAATTCTGAGACCAGAGATCTTTTGAAATTCTGTGAGTGCTGTTAAGACTGCAGGCACAGAATTTTCTGGGTCCAATATATACAGTACCATATCATCTGCATATAATGAAATTTTCTGTTCCAGTCCTTCTCTGCTAATCCCTTTATCTGATCAGTATTTCGACAATGTATTGCCAGTGGTTCAATGGCAATTGCAAACAGCGGTGACAAGGGCATCCTTGTCTAGTACCACGCTCTAGTTTAAAGTAGTCTGAGCAAATGTTGTTGATGCAAACTGAAGCTTCTGGGTTAGTATACAGTAATTTAATCCATGCACAAATGTTCGGGCCAAACCCAAACTTCTCCAATGTAGTAAAAAGGTGTTTCCATTCAATCATGTCATGTTTTATTTGAAGATAAGTGTCGGCCTCTAATAAATCCAGTTTGGTCTTGTGATATTACTGACGGGAGCACTTTTTCCATCCTTCTAGCTATGATTTTAGAGAGTATTTTAACGTGTTATTCAGAAGTGAAATTGGTCTGTATGATGCACATTGTAATAAGTCCTTATTTTGTTTTGGAAAAAGGTGATTAGTGCTTGATGAAAGGTTTGAGGAAGAGATTGGTTATCTCTGGCTTCTGTAAATGTTGCTAATAGGAGGGGAGCTAGCTGAGCAGAGAATTTCTTGTAAAATTCTGCAGGGTAGCCATCAGGGCCTGCTGCTTTCCCGCCTTGGAGTGACTTTATAGCATCTAGTCATTCTGAGAACGCCAGAGGTTTATCAAGTTCCCCCACTAAAAGTGTCTATTTGTGGTATTTGTAATGTATCCAGAAATGCATTAGATTGTGTATTGTCTTCTTTAAACTCAGTAGTATATAAGGATTTATAGTAGTCTCTGAAAGTGTGCATTATATTTTTGTGTTCGACGATTTTATCTCCGTTCATGTTGGTGATTACTGAGATTGCGTTTGCACTTCTTGCTTGTGAATTTGTTGAGCTAAAAGCTTATTAGCTTTCTCTCCATGTTCATAGTAATGATGTCTGGATTTATAAATTAGTTGTTCAGTTTCTTTAGTTGTCAAGAGGTTTAGTTCTGAATGTAGAGCCTGCTTTTTTCTATGTAGAGTCTCGCTTGGTAGTCTGGCATGTTCTTCATCTATTCTAGTAATTTCACTTTTTATCTCTGCTACTTTCTTGGCTTCTAATTTATTTCTGTGGGAAAGATATGAGATAATCTGTCCTCTTAAGAAGGCCTTAAGAGTTTCCCAGAGTATTCCTGCAGAGATCTCTGAGGATGTATTTGTCTCTAGAAAGAATTTGATTTGTTTGGATATAAATTCTGTACAATTCTCGTCTGCTAATAGAAGTGGGTTGAGACGCCATCTGCGGGGTGAGTGTATGGGGCTTAGTAATTTTAGCTCCAAGATCATAGGTGCATGGTCAGAAATAACAATAGCATCGTATTTGCAAGATTTAATCATAGGCAAGAAGTTATTGTCTATAAAGAAGTAATCAATCCTTGAGTAGCAATGATGTACTGGTGAGTAGAAAGAATATGTTCTTGAATTTGGGTTTAAAAACCTCCAGGGGTCTGATAAGTTGTGATCAGTTATAAACTTTGTAATTATCTTTGCAGTGTTAGATGCGTTCCCCTGTGGAAGAAGTCCTATCTAAAAGTGGATTTAGAACACAATTAAAGTCCCCAGCCATTATAACTTTATGAGTGTTCAGATTGGGAATGGATGCAAATAAATTTTGTATAAATTCCTTATCATCAACATTAGGTGCATAAACATTTATCAAGATCATTTTACAGTTAGATAAGTCTCCCATGACCATTACATATCTCCCTTCAGGATCCAATACTACATCTGATGCTACAAATGGTACTGTTCTATGTATGAGAATTCCCACACCTCTAGTTTTCTTTGTAAAACTAGAATGGAACATTTGGCCAGTCCAGTCTTTTTGCAGCCGGAACTGATCCTTGCTTAGTAAGTGGGTCTCCTGTAAAAATACTATTTTAGTGTTTAGACCTGTTAGGTGAGAGAGTACTTTCTTTCTCTTTAATTCGTGATTCAGGCCTTTAACATTCCAGCTCATGAAGTTAACTGTCCCATCATGGAGACATTGATTCTGAGTTTTTGATGTCATTTTATAGTCTTAACTGGAAGTGAGACAGCTTGGCCTTAATTTCCTATTTCCCTAGAGTTGTTGCCATGCAGCTTATTATTACGTTGGTAGTTATAATTATAAAGATTAAAAGGATAGATTAGGTATAGATCAAGCCTGCTCTCTTTCTCTCCCCCCTTAACCCCCACCCTCCTTTTTGCCTCCCCAAGTGAGGCTAGAACCCACTTCACACAGTCCCAGTCCTCTGACATACCCAGAGACAGAGCACGTCCAAAGCAAAACAAGCCCCCATGCAGCGGCGTTTTAGGGTTAAAAAAATTGTCTAAAAAAATTGTGCACTTAAAATATATATGGTCTTCAGCAATCTTCGTGCATTAAGATAATATACCCAGATAATAAACCCGGGGGATGGTGTTAGAAATTTGTCCAGAATAAGCATAATAAGTCTTAATGCAATAATAGCAATAACAATAAACCAAGGGTATGATGTTGAACAGTCTCGTTTAGGGTAGAGAGAAATAATTAGCTAATAAAAAAAAAAAAAAGAAAAAGTAATTAAGCACAATAAAACATAAACAGATAGCGCCCTAGTAATACTAAGTAATAATGAGAATATATGATGATAAAAACCCGTATTTTAAACAAATAGATCAGACAGTAGATTATTAATCCTTGCCATATCATTAACGCCATGACTCACTATTATGTATCAGAATAGTCCCGGATCAGCTTTCTTAATTTCTTTTCTGCTTCTTCCTTGCTAGCGAAGACATAGAATTGACCCTGCAATTCCACTTTCAGTTTGGCCGGATACAAGAGGCTGTATTTGACGTTGGCTTGCCGTAACCGCTGTTTAATGTTGTAGAAGGCTGCGCGTTTAGTAGCTGTTGCTGGAGAGAAGTCAGGAAGATACAATGTGGTTATTTTCATATATATATCTCTTGCTTGTTTCTGAGGAGTGCCATCACCTCTAGCTTAAATGATAATCTTTCAAAGCGAATAATAAAAGATCTGGATCTAATGGTATTTGATCAGCGTCTGCGATAACCGCTGCTATCTCAGAATCTGCTTTAAAGTCCACCTCCTTATTTTAGAAAAAGTTCAGCTGCGAATTTCACAGGGTTTGACTTTTCGATTCTCAGGCAGACCTTCAATTCTGACATTATACCTTCTGCTTCCATCTTCCAAAGCAGCCAGTCTGTCTCCGAGTTTTTTTGCATTCGGAGCTGACATTTACTGCTTTTTCTTCGCACTGGCAGCTAAATTTTCAGTTATTTCAATCCAGTCATGAATGTCTCCTTGAGATCCTCCAGTTGATCAGTAAGTGTGCTCAGTTTAACCGAGTTTTCCTGAATGTGCTCTTCAATTTAACCCAGCACCAGTCGCAACTCCAGTTGCAGCTCCTGTTGCAGCCTTTTATTTGCCTGTTGCAGCTCCAGCCGCTACGTTTCGTTTGCCTGTTTCAGTTCCTGTCACAGCCTTTCATTTGCGTGTTGCAACTCCTGTCTCAACTCCTGTCTCAGTTTCTCACTTGCCTTTACTCTTGCCTTCTCATTTGCCTTCTCGCTTTTCTTTATCTCTTGCATGAGCTCTGCGAACATCACCTTCAGTTCAGACAGTTCAATTGTGCTTTCTTGCACCGTAGGTGAAGCGGCAGACTCTATTGTAGCTGGTGTCCCCACTGTTCCGGCTCGCGTGGAGTAATTGAAACTGTGGACTGCAAGGCCTTTTCCAGTTTCAGGTTATCTTCTCCTATCGATGAGCTATCGAGACCTGCACTCATGATAATACATTCATTCCCCTTTTCGCTCTCAGCCGGCGACGATGTAGCGGACCGTGGCCCGAGGAGTCTGTACTTTCGCCCATCTGATCCAGGTCTGTCTCTGAAAGGCCGTATCTTGAACTAGGGATTGCTGATCTTAGCTTGGGTGCAGCTTTAGTTTTCGATTCTTCGACCCCTTTCTTGTTGGCCATGTTTATATATGTTTACATATACTGTAGCAGTCCCCTCAGGTTGAATAAATACAGGATATCTCAGGATAATAAGCAAATAATATGAAAAATAACACCGCTGCTAGCGGAGCTCCACTTCAGACGTCCATCTCTCATCATCGGATGAGACCAAAAAAAAAAAAATTGTATGCTAAATCACTGTCTTGAGCTACCATTGTATGGTCATATGCTGCCACCAGTGATTGAAAGGCTCCAGGCTTTAGGCACTGTCCGTAGTCTGGGAATCACGCCACATGGCCGTAGTGCCATAACTGAAGCTCCCTCACAATGCAGGTAATGTGCCTAATTTGGGATTAATAAAAAGTTAAACCAGCGGTACCCAAGGATTCTCTGAAGAGATACAGTACCAAAGGAGTCCAGTCTTCATTTCAGGTCACTGGATAGCATCCAGGTCTTGCAATCATATAGTAAAACAGGAAGTACCAGAACGATAAGGACTTAGATATTTGTCCTTTTGCAAAAATATCGAGAGCACCACACACCCCCATGCTCTCCCAATCAGTCTACTGATCTCATAGGAAGAATCACCAGAGACATGAATGTCACTGCCGAGGTAAGTAAACCTCTTGACAAGGCCGACATTCTTTCAGCAGATAGACACACTGCTCAAGGCTGTGCCCAAGAGGTCATTAACTGCCTGGATCTTGTTTTTTATCCAGGACACTCACAAGCCCAGACACTCAGACTCCTCACTCAGTCTCTCAAGAGCACCAATCAGAGCCTCCATTGATTCTGCAAAGATCACAGCATTGCCGGCAAAGTCAAGATCAGTGAATGTCTCACAGCTACTGGATCCCACAACCCTGCACAACACGCAGTCCATGCAAGAACTGAACAGAGTAGGAGCAAGAAAACAAACCCCAGAATCAACCTGGAAAAATGCAGAGGTTCTGCCTCCACTCTGCACAGCACTCACAGTACCTGTGTACAGGCCATGATAAATAAATGACTAAATTATAATAAAAGTATTATAAAATAAGTACTAAAAATATTAACAGAAAAAGACAACATTAGCTATATCAGGAACATAACACTGTAGTTTAAATTTTCAGAATGAATGAACAATCAAAACAATTGTATGTTTATCATCTCTATTTATTCAACAGTAGCAAATAATTACATTTGTGATATGCATTCTTATACAATAACTGGAAAACGTGTTGTTTTCTGCTGTGCATATTTGTATACTTGAATTAAAGAATGCTTTTAGAATCTCAACAGAAATCCACTTTTACAAGATATGGCAGAATTTTATAAACTTCTTTCCAAATATTTGATAGGCTACTGTTAACATTAAGAATTAGAAAAAATAAACAATATGTCAGTGATTACTGCGTGAGAGGAGTCAGAATAATTTGCAAACTCATTTGACTAGTTTTTAGGAAATAACAAAAAACTAAACTAAACTAAATATACAGTAAGTGAACCTTTGAACCTACTCTTCTCATTAAAAAGAGATGTTACAAATTTCCACACTTTACTGAATAGATTTGTTCTTTCTGCCTCTTTTCTTGCATCTTTCATCTTTTCTTGAGCTTCTCTTTGCACTTTGACCTTCTCTTCTTCGAGTCTTTTCTTCTCATTCTTAAATTTTTCTTCCATCTCTTTTCTCTCTTTTTCAATTCTTTTAATTTCGTTTTGATTTTTATCTTTTAGTTCCTCTTCCTTCTCCTTCATTTTCTGCTGAAATTGTTGTTTTAATTTTTGCTCCCTCTTCTTGAGTGCTTCTTCTTCCTTCTTCTTTTGCTCTTCAGCTTCTCTCTTTATCTCCATCTCTTTCTGCTTGATAAGCCGCTCTGCCTCTTGGTACATAGCATGAGTATAATGGGTACCATCATTCTTTTCCACCATTTTCTTTATTTTCCTCAAGAGTTTTTCGACCTGCTCACGGTTATTAATGTCTTTATTATTGAAGGCATGATATCTGTGACCACATTTTCAACCAAGTCCTTGAGATCTTTTCTGATGACTCAATATACTCTTTAATAGTGATGTCCTCATCTAGGTCGTCCGCATGGGTGAACAGCACTATGACATATTCCAAACACTCCTTTCCAAACATTTCCACAAGTTGGTCGACAGTTTTCTTTTCTTCTTCAGTGAATCTTCCAACCTGAATCACCATCAAAAATGCATGAGGTCCTGGAGAAGACTTTTGAACACATTTTACAATTTCTTCTTTTATTGAATCGCGAAGCTCTGTGTCAAACAACCCTGGGGTGTCAATTACAGCCACGTTGGTGCCATCAACATTAGTTTTTTTCTTTTCACACTTAGATGTTACTGATTTACTACAGGCTGTTGATTTAAACTCCTTAAACCCCAATATGGTATTCCCAACAGCACTTTTTCCAACTCCAGTCTTCCCAACCAGTACAATTCTGAGGTGCTCATCATCATGACTAAAGGGTTCTGGTCTGAAAAAAAAAATAAAAACATGAAAACTTAAGTATACACACTGTATAAGATTATGTGTAACTGTATATATAAGTATCTCATAGCTATTGTCACAGTTGGACTTCTGAGTTGCTCAAAAAAGGCAGGAAGGAGCACATTTATTACATTATTTTTCTAGTATAAATAGCTCCAGTTTGTAAAGCCTCTCCCCTTAATTGTTCTGCACAATGACAGTAATGAATGGTGCAGTAACACTGTGCTGAATAATTCCAGTAGCTTGAAAGCACTAACCTTTGCCCCCATTCATTATTCCCAGGACTGACAATAAGGCAATTTTTTAGAGGATGAGTGATGTGATT
The DNA here is from genome assembly GCF_016835505.1 of Polypterus senegalus. Taxonomy (NCBI): domain Eukaryota; kingdom Metazoa; phylum Chordata; class Cladistia; order Polypteriformes; family Polypteridae; genus Polypterus; species Polypterus senegalus. The sequence goes on from NC_053161.1 coordinate 143,789,464, forward strand.
TTTCTACTTACTGTTACTTTTAAAGTTAACAGTTACCCTGTTAAAATGCGGTGCTCCTGTTTTTCTAAATTTCCCATTGTCTTCACAGAATGCCGAAATGGCTGCTGCATAGCCTACTACAAGCATGCACAAGGTTTTCACTTCAGTAACTAAGATGTCTTTATTTCAAAGGTCAGACATTTATCCAGTAAAGAAAACTGCTAAAATGCCATTTTCAAATGATTAAACATTTGTCTCCATATGCTGCGTAACTATCACCTGCCCAGGTGTTGGCTGGTCAGCCCCAGGCCAGAAAACAATTTAAAAAACAATTTTCTACATACTGTACATACTTGTGTTTCTTTGAAACAAAAACATAATACTATTTATTTTCCTAAATGTAGGAGCAGATGTAGGATTTCTTGGGGATTTTTAAAAATGTATTTCAGTGGTGGGTAAAAGTTGATATTTTCCTGATGTTGATCTCTTTTTTCTTCATTTTTTAATTATTTTATTTTTATTTCAATTTTTCTGGTTGCCTATAAGTATATAAACAGTACTGGACATTTCATGCTTCTTCACTGGTGTATGCTTGTCTCAACTGGAAAAAGCTTGAACAGAAATCATTATGGTGTAGCCGGACCTTTATCCCTGACAGTACTTTTCTACTTGTTTTATTATTTCTATTTTTGGTAAATATTAATTTATATATTATGGCATTAATCATGATGTATATCTTTGTGTTTTGAATGTTACTTTTATATTTGCTGTCTATTAGTTATGTATTAATGCATTTAGTTATTTGCTCTGTCATCTTTATATGGAGTTCAGGGAAGGGCCAAAGTGACAATTCAGCTTTGGAGGACAACCCTGAGCCTGTATATCCCAGACAGAGAGGTCAGGCTCTCCATCCAGATGGATGTAGTAGAATCTTTTTCATGACCACTTTTGTGGATTTTCTGGTTTATGTTTGCTTGCTTTGGTTTTGTCTTTGTGGATTTTTCAGTATTAATATTCATACTGACTGTGTTTGTTCTGGTCTCTATTTATTATAATTTTTGCACTTTGTAATATTTGTATTATTCATTTTTTTGTAATAAATGTCCACTATTTTTAAAGAGACAATTTTGACAATTATAAGAAGGTATAATATAAGAAATTTGATAAATGAGAGGAAACCATTCAGTCCATGAAGCCTGTTTGTTTATCTAATAGCTAAGCCATGCCAATATCTCATGCAGGTTGTCAAGGTTTCTGCTTTCACTGTTTATGTCTCTTATTATAACTTTTTGGTGCTGACTATTTAGGATTTCTGATTATGGGTTTATCCTTTGGTTTACAACTGTGTAGGCTCAAGCCTAATTAACGTTGTTGGAAAAACATTTTGAACACTAGACTCAATTTGGTATTTTATACCAGAATTCAGAACAGGAATTGCAAACATGATTAAACAAAAATGAATAGAAATGATGACCTTCAAGCCCCATTGCTAAACAGGAAATTTCAGGTTGAACACTGCACCAAGGGTACGGGGAACACTGAAGAGGCAATTGACTCAGATCTTCAGTCAAAAACAGACTTGCAGGACTAGGCATGAAGACTGTTTCACATATTAGAATGAAACAATCCTATTCTATTATTGTACATAACTAATTTCATTAAGGAAATGATAGAAACTTGAAAACTTTGTTGAGAAGATAAAGCTGAAAGTTGTTCTAAACATTTTAATAATAAGTTAAATTACTGAGGAAAACGTATCACTTATTTCACATTGCATCAACAAGCTGTGCTTCTTGCACTTAATGCAGAAAAATCACTCTTTAGGATTTTGTCTTTGTTTTGTTATGTTTTTCACTTTACGAAATGTTGTCATTTTCTCCCATTCCTGTATATTTTCTATGTTTATGTTTACTGTAATGTTTTTAGTTTGCTGTAGTCCTATTCCTTACTTATTTGCAATTAATACCTTCAGAAAACTACCTCCTGTAGCTTAAAAAATTGCTGAATATTTCAATTTGTTTGTCAGAATTTTGTACTCAGGCATTATGTAGATTTCCATATATTGTTGTTCAGGTTGACTTTTCTGCTTTCTTCTCTTAGCCTGGTTTGAGTTCTTGTGGAGTAGGCAGTTGTAACAGTTAAAGTAAGCAAGAAGCTTAAAGTATTATACTTTATGTTATTTCAATATTTTTAATTAATATACTCAATAAAAATACAATTAATTGTATTTTGCATTGTTCTTTAATAAATAAAATATTATTTTGACATTGATTCTTACATTTTCTTAGTGTGAGGGGGTTCATGGGTTTTATTGAAGGATTAAGTAAGGTTAGGGATGTGAACTATAGGGCGACAGAGGCTTGAAGCTTACAACAAGAAACCAAATTTGTTAAATAAGATGATCACCATTACCAAGTGCTAGGCCAAGAGTCTGAAACTGAAGGGTGAACCTAAAGGCCCAAAGATCACTATTGCCTCTACATGTCTCATGCCACAGCCTGGAGAAGACCCAGACCTGGCTATGGAAACCACTTTTTATTTCTGGGTTTTAATCTCATCTGTTATGGAACACCCAGGGCTACTGTCTAGCTTAAGTTTATTCCTTGGTTATTTAACCTTTTTATAATTTATTTATTATTATTCAAATGTTGATATTAGTTCTATTTTTTTTTTGTTCTGCCTGTATTTTGCCAATGTAATATGATGTTGTTCATTAATTATTTTTCAATTTTGTATTATTTTAAGTGCCTGTGTCAGACTGTTCATTGCCCTGCTTAATGTACAGTATGTGGAACCTAAAGAGGTAGGCTACCTATTTACGGTAGCTGGGGTTCTATCTACAGCAGTATTTAAGAGAACGCTGGCGAGGCACAGCAGCTCCAGCAGTAGGTTTATGATTCAGCTTTTTTTAAATCTTTTCTTCTTTTTGTTATTGGATTTAATGTATTTGACCCCTGTATTTAAGGTACTAGATTTGGTGTCATTGAGATTATTCTTCATCCTTTTTTCTGAAAACCATTTGAATCCTGTCAAGAAAATAATAAAATTTTAAAGGAGCTTTGTGTTGTTTTTTGTTTTTTGATTTTAATAATTTGTCTCTTTCTCTTTTATGAAGTTTTATTGCGTTAATGTGGTTATAGAAATCATTGAGCTGGTCAATTTTTAATATGATGAATATGTCATCAACTTAGCATATCCAAGGTTTCAGTGTGTACTGTGTTAGAGCCATGCTCTCAAATCATTACCAGTTCCGCTAAGAGTCCTGATAATAGTTATCCAATTGGCATGCCTTGTTTTTATCTGTAGTATTTCCTATTAAAATAAATGTGAGATTTCTGGCAAAGTGAAACTAGATGCATTATATTGCTCGTGGCCAACTTCATTTGTGTTGTTATGGTGGGGTTGTTATTTAGCTTTGTTTGTAAAGCTTCTGTGGCCAAATGAATTGGAATCATGGTGCACAGTGACACAATATCAGACAAGACCATGATCTGATTGTCAGTGATGGATACATTTTTCAGAAGCTGTAATGCCATCTTGGTGCTATTAACAGAATATTCTGAATCATATGTTAAATGTTTAAGCATTTGAAAAGTCATTTAGATGAGTTATAAGTTGGACCACCTTTTAGACTGCACAACCGGTTTGAATTTTAGACAGGTGTCACGCATGCGATTAGTAGACCGCGGATGGATCTTAAAACACGTTTGAAGGGCGTTAAGCGGGGGAATGGCGGGTACTAACCTTGTTTCTTTGTTTTCCAGAACTAAAGATGCTCCGCCATAAAGACCTTGCCCACAGTACGATCACTTCGCCCTTCCTCCGCCATCTTCAATGGCGTCAGCAGTCCCATCATCCATCACGACTCCTTCCCAGCATTCCTGCACTTCCGGCTCCTCCCATATAAAATGGTTACGACGCCTAGTATGGTGTCGCGCATGAATCTTGTTTTGTTTATGTCTGACTGTATTATTTTTTGGATAAAGTCTGGAGTGTCGACAACATAAGGGGCAGAAAACCCCAAACCTTTTGTTGCCTCCTGTTGCATCTTTTACATTGGCATAGCCGGCAGGATAGTTGTCCGATAAAATTTCTGAAGGACAGGACTTGAACTTCGGTACTCCAGGGATGAGTGACCAAATGCGCCCTGCAGCAAGCACAGGCCGCGACCAACTGGGAGTTGGAGCAAACGAAGGCCCAGCTGGCCAAGGCCCGGAGAACAAGATCTGACTCACCTCGCCTCACGGCTCCACCCCTAGTGCCTATGACAGAGGCCGGCGATGTCGAATCATACCTCGGCATCTTGAAAGGGCGGCCACCGGAGCAGTGGCAGCGGTCCGTGGGCGTCCATCCTGGCGCCCTACCTGAAGGGACCCACGCGCGCCAGCTTACTACGACCATGAATCTTGTTTTGTTTATGTCTGACCGAATTATTTTTTGGATAAAGTCTGGAGTGTCGACAATATAAGGGGCGGAAAACCCCAAACCTTTTGTTGCCTCCTGTTGCATCTTTTACAAAGGGTTTTATGTATTTTGGGAGGCCATAGAATTCAGGGTAGCTTGCATAATAAGATTTCATTCTGTAATATTCCTGTGAGTTTAGACGGTTGTTACTCCAGATCTTATTCGGATTGGTGTTGAGTCTGTTAGTTGGGTCGCTGGTTAGTTGTTCATAAATAGTGGTGTCAGAGACCATTTCTCCTATTGCTGTGACATACTGTTCTTTGTCTAATACAACTGTTGTACCTCCTTTGGCGGCTGGTGTAATAATAATGCTGTTATCCTTAGAACTTAAAACCTTCTGTTCTTTTAAAGAAACTAGGGATCTGCCCCTGCTCACCTTGCTTGCCCATGACCAGGTTTGATTAACCAGTGTGGAAGGTCAGCCCCTGGACACAGACAGACAGACACTAGAAAGTCAAAACACACACGTTTATTCTCCTTTTTTTCCTCACAATGTACAAAACTGCAACCCCATTTCTCTTCTCTCTCATTCTCTCTCTGGCCTCTACTCCCTCCTCACAAGCTCTGTCTCCTTTCTCCCAACTCCGGATCGGGCAACATCCCTGGGCGTCTGGATCGTCGATAGCGATCTCAATGTAATGTAGAAAATCTAGGAAATGCAGCATAAACTCCAATAATCTAATTAAAATTACTATTTTAGAGGAACAATGTATTAAAACTATAAAAACAGATCACAGATTAAACAAAAATACACACAGAGTGGCTAATAAAATAATTTAGTTCCTATTCCAAATATCAATAACGCACATAGTATTCATCTCTGCACCTCCAAACATTAAATATGGCACTATTAAATGTTAGAGCTTTAACTAACAAAACGTTTTTATCAACGATCTTATTAGTGATAAAAATAGATTTTATTGCACTAAGTGAAATGTGGCTTAATTCAGACAGCGGCTGTTTTAATCGAATCTGCGCCTCCGGATTACAGTTTTACTCGCGCAAACCGCCAGGGAAAAAGAGGGGGGCAGCTTGGCAAACATTTACTCGAGCCGATTAAAATGTAAAGATGTCAGTTTTGGTAAGTTCAAGTCCTTTGAGTATCTCGCGTTGTTATCATGGAGATTCTCAAGTTCTAGTATTATCCGTGTATAGACCTCCAAAATTCAACGTCTTTTTGAGGAATTCTCTGACTTAATGTCAATTTTAATTATTAACTATGACACACTCCTAATAGTTGGCGACTTTAATTTTCATATAGATAATCAGTGTGATCTAAAAGTAAAAGAATTTATGAACCTCCTGGATTCTTTTGATTTGAGACAGCTCATAAATCAGCCTACACATAAAGCAGGTCATACGTTAGACTTAGTGATTACTAAAGGACTGAAAGTTGATATAAAACAGATCATTGATATTGGTCTATCAGACCATTTTCTTCTACTTTTTAATATAGAAATAATGATAAAAACACTCATGAGAAGCATATTGTTAAAAACGCTTCTTTGACTCAGCAGCAGCTTTAAAACTTACAAACATTCTAAGCAATCAGTCCGTTTATAGTGCCAACTATAATAGCGAGGATAATGTAAATAGTAAGGTGGAAAGATTTAATACTAAAGTGAGAGCTGCTGTTGACATAGTTCTTCTAGCATTGTTATACCATGGAAGACCCAAAGAGTGTCTGATTTAAAGAGAACATGCCGTAGAGCTGAGCGTAAATGGAGGAAGACTAAACTTACTATCCACTATGAAATATTAAAAGTCAAAATAACAGAATACAATAACACTGTCCGTCTTGAGAGGCTGCTATTTCTCAAGATTATAAATAACAATGCTAGTAATCCCAGAGTCTTATTTTCTACAATTGATACTAAACCCAGGTAACTCAAAGGAATGCCTCCTAAGTACTTCCAGTAAAACCTGTGAGGCTATGCTGTATTTTCAATCAAAAATTAATGCTATTAGAAATAACATAGTATATCTCCCCAACACTAAGGATCCTCCTAAACCCCAGCATCCTGTTATAAACAAATTAAACTCTTTCACTAGGATAGATTTACCTGATTTACAAAAATAATATCTCAATTAAAACCTCCACCTGCGTCCTTGACCCAATACCAACAAGGTTTTTCAAAGAAGTATCAGGCTGCTAATTGATAATGTTCTTGACATAGTAAATTCGTCATTAGATACTGGGGTCTTCCCAGACTGTCTTAAGACTGCTGTAGTTAAACCCCTACTTAAGAAACATAATCTTGACCCTCGCTCTTGAAAATTTTAGACCCATCTCTAACCTGCCTTTCTTAAGTAAAGTTCTGGAGAAGGCAGTCATTATGCAGTTAAATGACCACCTAAATAAACATGCTATTCTTGATAAATTTCAGTCGGGTTTTAGAACAAATCACAGCACAGAAACTGCACTCGTTAAAGTAGTAAATGATTTGCGTGAATGCAGACAGAGGCCATTTATCTGTTCTCATCCTCTTAGATCTGAGTGCTGCATTTGACACCATTAGAAATCGCCTTAGTCAATGGGTGGGCCTCTCTGGCAGTGTCTTAAATTGGTTTGAATCCTACCTGACAGGGAGAAAATTTTTGTTAGTTGTGGTAATTACAACTCAAGACACATGATATCCAATATGGTGTTCCACAAGGCTCTATCCTGGGTCCGCTGTTATTCTCAATCTACATGCTTCCGTTAGGTCAGATTATCTCAGGGCACAACGTGAGCTACCACAGCTATGCTGATGACACACAGCTGTACTTATCAATAGCACCTGATGACCCATTCTCTTGATTCACTAACACAATGTCTGACTTGTATCTCAGAATGGATGAATAGTAACTTTCTCAAGTTAAATAAAGAGAAACTGAAATCTTAGTGATCAGCAATAATGGATACAATGAGGCTATTAGAAATAAACTGGATACATTAGGATTAAAAGTCAAGACGGAGGTAAAAAGCTTAGGGGTAATTGTTGACTGTAATCTGAATTTTAAATCACATATTAATCAGATCATTAGGACAGCATTTTTCACTTAAGAAACATAAGTAAAGTTAGACCTCTTATATCACTGAAAGATGCTGAGAAATTAGTTCACGCTTTGTTTTCAGTCGACTAGATTACTGTAACGCACTCCTCTCAGGACTACCCAAAAAGACATAAATCGTTTGCAACTAGTGCAGAATGCAGCTGCTAGAATCCTAACTAGGAAAAGAAAATCGAACACATTTCTCCAGTTTTGATGTCACTACACTGGTTACCTGTGTCATTCAGGATTGACTTTAAAATTCTGCTTATGGTTTATAAAGCCTTAAATAATCTCCCCATCTTATATATCGGAATGTCTGACACCTTATATTCCAAATCGTAACCTCAGATCCTCAAATGAGTGTCTCCTTAGAATTCCAAGAACAAAACTTAAAAGAAGTGGTGAGGCGGCCTTCTGCTGTTATGCACCTAAAATCTGGAATAGCCTGCCAATAGGAATTCGCCAGGCTGATACAGTAGAGCACTTTAAAACACTGCTGAAAACACATTACTTTAACATGGCCTTTTATAACTTCACTTTAACTTAATCCTGATACTCTGTATGTTCAATTCATCATAATAACTATTCATGGTGGCTCTAAAATCGTACTGACCCTACTCTCTTTTCTGTTTCTTTTCCGGTTTCTTTGTGGTGGTGGCCTGCGCCACCTCCACCTACTCAAAGCTTCATGATGCTCCAACAATGATGGATGGATTAAAAGGCAGAAGTCTACGTGACCATCATCATCAAGCCCTTCCGTGAGAACCCTAAATCCAAAGAGGACTGTTTCATTTATGTTAGGTAGAATGCCCAGAGGGACTGGAGGGTCTCATGGTCTGGAATCCCTACAGATTTTATTTTTTCTCCAGCCGTCTGGAGTTTTTTTTGTTTTTTCTGTCCCCCCTGGCCATTGACCTTACTCTTATTCGATGTTAATTAATGTTGATTTATTTTGTTTTCTTATTGTGTCTTTTATTTTTCTATTCTTTATTATGTAAAGCACTTTGAGCTACTGTTTGTATGAAAATGTGCTATATAAATAAATGTTGTTGTTGTTGTTGTAGCAACCCGGGGGGGTCAGCCATCTAGTGCTCCAGGTTAGGTAATGCCCTGTGCGTGTTCACTCCCCCAGTTCCTTCTATTACGGAAGCATAATAAAAGTTGTCTTCATGGAGACGCCAAAAATACAATTTTAAGAGATTGTCATTTTCTTGGGAATTGTTATATATACATTATTTTCACTTTTAGTTTAAAACTTTAGTAAAACAATATTTGGAATTAATCTTTTCAAGATCGCATTGAATTTTGATTCTATGTTTGGACTTGCATCGTGATAATGCAACTTATAACTGCCTGTGAGTGAATATCGTTTGTTTCTCTCTAATTAATAAAATGACTTCATCGAATGTTTGTCCATGCTCTTTCTTCTTCACTTAGTCGTTGACATGTCATCTAAAACATATTAATTTTGACATGAGAATCTCATGTCATAAAATTTATAAGAGATGAGAGTGCAGGAAGTGTGTCTGCCAAAAGCTTTCACACAAATAAGATCTGAGAGCACAGGAATTGTGACTGACAAAAACATTCACACCACTGAGGTTAGATGACAGTGGTCTTGTTTGAAAATAGTTGTAAGTAGGGCATGACTTGAAAGAATCTCATGTTAAAAGTCTCCGTCTCACGGACTTCATACTGTGCCAACGTTTTGGAATCTTTTAATTCTCGCTGGCATCACAAATTAAATGATCTACAAGTCTCCAATTTAAAGTTTAAATCCAAACAATATATTTAATCTCTTTTCGCTGTTCCGTTATTTCACAGAGTAATAATTTCCATTTGTTTGCGCTTAAGGTGATCTTTACTATCCTTTTTGAGACTTTAGAATTTTCATACTTCCATTATATCTAACCTGCTCTGCATGTGTGCCGCATAAACATTTTTGAATTCTTTACTATGTTCTACGTTGTCATCTACTCTTTTTCTTTATTTCCAGCCCTGGGTGTGGACTTGTCTCACGGGACGATAAGTGTCTCTCAGAGAAAATCACGTCTTTGTCTCCTTCCAAGATTTTTTTATAATAGAGACAAGCACTCCCAGAAATTTTGCATGTAACTGGTTGGCCACAACACACTTTATTTTTGTGCATTGTCTGCCGGTATATTTTTGGTTTGCATGATGTGTGTCGGATGCATCTTTGTCACTGAACTTTAATCCTTTGGCAAGAACATTTTATTCTGTGGTGGACAGCTGTCTTCTGGAAAAGTTGTGTACTCAGATTGTGGTTCATTAGTATTCATATTCCTAGTAAGTGTATTCCATTTTTGTCAATGGTATTCCGTTTAGATTCATGGCTTTTGTAATCTGTGTACTGAATGTGCTTAGCCCATTTATCTGTAACCATCACTTCTCATGTTACGAGAAATCTAGATTGTTGCCTCGTTATTTCAGATTTGTATGTAGTTAGTTTTCAGTGTGTTTCAGTGACAAGTTCATATAGTCAAAAGAAGATGGGGACAACCAGATAAGAAAAGTTCAATATCAAAAAAGATAAAGTCCCCATCCCACTGGCAACTGTTCCACCCTTCCCCTTTCGGAGATGGCTGAACAGAACAAGAAGTACTACCTGCACACCTTACACATCCAAATTACAACAAAATAAGCAATTTTAATAAGTGCATCTCCTTTTTCCATGGATGATATAATGGATTGAGAAGAGAATTTAACATGAGTTGCTGAAAGTTCTAAAAGAAATACATTATAAAATAAGTTCCTCTGGGAATTTACTAGACATTGATCTTGCTTTTCCCAAAGAGATGCCAGGAAGATCCTAGCAGCTAAAGAACTTACTGAAATCAAGTTCTTATTAGAGGATGAAAAAAGAATATAATGAAAAATCAAGAAGTTAAAAAGTTGAGGAGAACAAGGAATAAAGACATCCCAAACAAGTAAAAGAGAGGTGACAATGGATGTCCACAAAATGCTGCAGAATGGCTAGATCAAAACATATGAAAAAGGAACCAAGTACTGTAAGAGATCATAAATTGGGTAGGAGGCTAAACCTTTACATAATTTTAAAAAGTTGTATAAATCCATGAAGAATTTTATACTGATTTAACTGGTGTTTCAATTTTAGAGCAGTTTTTGATTTCTTTAATGATTGACTTCCAGTTCCATAGAATCCCACTTAACAATAATGGTGAGATTCTTTTACCAGTATCTTGGAGATGTGCATAAAGCACTGAGGCATGTTTTAATTGAAAACTGTTTTGAAAAAGAATGAGATGAGATAGGGAATAATAAAAAAGATGCCACATATTTTAAAGACCAACCTGAGCTGTAGGTAAAAGAAGAAAGTGCAAGAATGTAGTGAAAATTAAAAAAAAAGATCGTGGAATGAAAGAAACTGTGATTCCCCAAAAATACCTAAAGTGGAACAACAATACTGTATTTGGAGCTTTATTATAAAAGAGAGGGGTCTGCAAACACCATTTCTACACAAAATGCAATCGTGTCTTGACTTGACATATGAAATAATAAAACCTAATTTGTTAGAGATAGACTTCATTTGGTGCAGAATATTTGATGCTGCGCAGAGTTACTTTAGTTTCCATTAAGATCCATGAAGGGTGAAGAGAAAAAACAACAAAAAGATAAGGGATGCAAAACAAAGGCACAATAGTAAGGCTTGGAGCTGGGAAGGTACACATCTCCATCAGCCCTAGCCAAGATGAGAACTAATTGGTTAATCCTCATGTGATGTGCATTTCATCTGAAGTATGAGAGCTGTAGTGAATTTTCTAAAAATTGAGGCAGGGAGGAGAGGTAGTTTTATGCTCACATAGTTCAATGTGGTTTGTCTTTATTCTAGATAAATAGAACTGAAAGGAAAAAGTAAGATTAGTCCAAGGAATGAGATATTTTCTTGTCTCTTCCAAAATACGGTAAAATTTAACATGGAAATATCTTTTACAACATGTTCCACAGAAAGCTTCAATTCAGCATGTCAAAACCTTCTCGGCATCTAATGAAAAGAGTGCCACAAGATGCTGATAAGGAGTGATCCTTACTAATAATATGTAGCAAGCAACAACGGTTATTCATCTATTCACTGCAAATGAAGTCGGAGTGAACAAGCTTACATATAACAATTTGAAGATGAGAGGTCACAAGTTTGACAAACAATTTTACATTAAAGTTCATCAAGGAAAGTAGCCTGTAGCTAGAACAATCTGTAAGATCCCTGTCAGATTTAAGAAGCAATCTGAACATGGCAGAATTGAAATAGGAAAGATATGAAAGCCAAAGGGGCAACAGCTGTGCGAGCTTGAACCAAACTATTAAGGCTGTATCCTTGTCAGGTGCTGGTGCCTTACCTTTAACGAGAGAGAATAAAGCCTTTTAATTTCATCTACAATTATCTGAGAGTTTAAGAAGTCAGTGTCACTTTTTCTGAAGTTTCACAAATACAATTTGGTATGGGTACATGGTTTTGAAATTTAGCTTTCTTTAAAAGACAGTCATTGAGTTCTGCCTCAACCTGAGAGATACGAGATTCATATTGTGGATCAGATATTAGGGTTGGGATCCCTCAAATTTGTGTAAGTGATATTCAAGATCAGATATTCCCATGCCTTATGTGTGCAACTGGCAGCAAAAGAAATAAGAAACTCTCTTATAAATCAATTAATAGCCATCTGCTGTACACAAAGAAAAGATTGCTTTACAAGTTTACATTTACCTCAATACATTCATTCAAATGCATGAGGTCTGTAGAATAAATTCAGTGCAGTGTGGCAGTTTGAAAAAATTGAAGATGAAGATTTAACATGGCTGCGATGGGCTGGTGTCCTGCCCGGAGTTTGTTTCCTGCCTTGCACCCTGTGTTGGCTGGGATTGGCTACAGCAGACCCTGTGACCCTGTAGTTAGGATATAGCGGGTTGGATAATGGATGGATGGTTGGATTTAACATGGAAAATCTGAAATCAGATAGAAGGTGGAACGATATGTTAAGAGAAAAAGTTCTGGAGGAAGGTTTGTGACACGTAGAAAAGAAAAAGGATTCTTTAGCAGATGGGTTAAAGACTCGAAATGAATCAACCAATGTCAAATCAGAAACAAGCTTGGCCAGAGCGGGAGAGGCAGGTGGAACACATTTATTAATTATGGGTGGAACTCAGTCTAAAAGTGGGTCAGTGAAAGAGTTTGCATTGATTTCTATAATAAGTTCCGCCCAAGGCAGACCCAGGAAAGTAAGGGACAAGACTAACATCACAGATCCCCCTACATGTAAATTAAAGTCCTTTTTAGTTGTTTAACACTGGTATAGAGATTGAAATATTCAATGGTAGACGCTCAAGTGTAAGGGGTGAGGACTGGAGAGCAACTAAGGTGCATGCATTCCCCAGTGATTGTTTGTGAATGTATCTGGAAACTTGCTATGTGACCTGGCTAAAAAGTACAATTGTATATTTTTGATAGGTGATTTTTTAAAAGAAAATCCTTTTATTTATTTCATCACACACTTCTTAGGGCTAGGGCTATCAAGACTACAGTGTTTCATAACACTGTTTAACTTTGATTTGTATAATGCATTAACTTAGCATTTTCATTCTGGAACTGTTTTTAACTGACTTATCTCGATATTTTCTGGGCTGTCTAGGAAGGATAATTTGTTATGTTCAAATGGTATACGTTTATATTGATTGATATTTAGTATGAGCTTCTTTAAATTCTATGTAATGCAACTGACATTGTTGTGGATGAAAAGTACATAAATACATTAACACAATGAATGGCAATTATATATTTACATGCCAATTCAAATTTTATGGTAGTAATCTTATTCTTTTTTGTGATCAACTTTTTTAACTAAAGACAAATTGACAGGATATATCAATAAATAAATAATAAGCATACAAAGTAACCCAACCCAACTACTCCCACCCAATGATAATACTCATTCTTGAAAGCTCTTTAAATACCTTATGGATTTCTTTTTTTCTTGTGACTCAAGTGTAGAAGGTCCTTTCTGAAATTACAAAAATACCCCCATAAAATCAATTACTGTACATGTACAATAAAATGGATCACGGGCAATTCCATCATGTGATGCATGTTTAATTGTAATTTTCAAAATTTAGTTCTTTGACTATATCAAACATTACATTCTTTAAATTTGTTTGTCTCATTACAAAATATTTGGTTGTGCTTGTGTCTCCAGCAGGGAACTCTTGCTCCTTCGCAAGGCATTCTTTTTTAGAAATACAGGACAACCTAGAACCTGTATATATGATCCTTCAGTAACCATGGTGGAAATAAGCAAATGAGAGAAATATGTATGTGCAGTTCTATGGAGCCCAGGTAGCACTCTTCTTGCAGATGGCTTCTGGCTTCTCGATGGTCCCTCACCTTATAAACACTCACACATTTGGCATATTCTATGAGCTTGTATGAAATTTGACAGTTATGGCGGAACTACCATTTGTGTGTATTTGAATATGTTATTTATGGATTGTGCTCTTCTAAGACCCAAAAAGCACCTTTTCCCTGTCTACCCTCAGTACACCAGCTCTAATCACACATGGCTTCTGCCTGAAAGTAATTGGTCAAAATTTCTTTAATCAGCCAAGTCCCGGCTTAAAAGAACTGTCTTTGCATCAGCTGCATTCAGCTCACAAATCACAAATATCAAATAATTATTTTTCAGTTCTGGTGCGTTTTGTTTTCTCCACATCACATCAATCCTAGCTGTGTATTCTGCATTCCAAAATTTGTGACAAAAAAACATGATGCCATTTTGTGATGCCATTTCAATTTCATAGTGATTTTTTTTTGCCTAACTGTGTTTATTGGCATAAAATATTTTGCTTTTACAATCTGTTGAATAAAACTCTCAATATTGCTCATAAAGTCTTGAATGAGGTACATTACCTGCATTGTGAGGGAGCATCAGTTACGCACTATGGCCATATGGAGGCGATTCTAGCGGATGATCCAGCTCACAGGATACTCATTGTTGAGGACCGAGCTGCGTGACCAGTCCATGAGAACTCCTATATAACACCTGGCTGCAGCAGACAAATGGTTATTTCTGGGGGGTGGGACTGGACCGTGTGTGTGCCTGGAGGATTGCAAAGCATTATCCTGATGTGTTTTGTCATGTGGTGGATGTGCCAATACACTGTACCAATGCAAGCTCCTCAATGTGACACTGACCTGACCCAAACTTCTAGTATTTAAGATTCCTGGTTTCTCTTCAAATAAACATCAGTTTAGATAGAAATAAAATGTTGTCATCATCTCATTAAAACTACCTGGTGATTTCTGTGACACTAGCAATCAGCAGAGGATCAAAGGTTCTTTAGGATGTGTGACTGGGATACTTATCCAGGTTCTGTAAGATCCTAAACTAGGTCACATGACGTCTACTAATATAACTGGGTGTGTCCCACTCAGGCTAGGGAAAATCTTTTAGGGTAGCTAGCCCTTGGTAGATATAGTTCAGCTCTTGAAACAAAGCAAGATTGGTCTCAGCCATTGTTAAGGTATTCCAAGATTAAGAGTTAATTAATTTCAGAGATGAAAAACTGAAAGCAAAACTGGTCTCAGCTGTGTGTAGCCTGCTCTTGTTACAGATTCCAGAAGTAAATATTGTGGGATATGAATCAAGCTTAATAAGCTCATGAACATTGTTTAGGCATTTCTATGATTAACTTGTCCACCAATGAAAAAGAACCTTAAATAGCTAAAATGCTTTTGTGGACACTTTAACAATAAAACAACTGAAATAATTATTATTTTTTCTAAACGTTTACCAAAACAGTGTAAATGTATGACACTTTTTTGGTGATTATTTTCGAGTTGTCTGTTGAAGAGAGACAGCAATTTTAACTTGGGCAACAGTATTTAATAATGTCACTAAAAGTTGCAGGAGAGGATTTCTCAAGGAAAAAGAATATGCAAATGCATCATTTACACTGGCTACCATCGTTTAATAGGGTTTCTTGTAAAAGTAATGCAGAATCCTTTATTGTAAAAAATAAAGAAAAATATTATCAATCTGCTTTGAATGTTATAGTTACAACAGCAACTATACAATTGCTTTTGTAGTGTAGCCTTTTAGGAAATACAGAACTATGATATACACACTGATAAAATAATAAATAATTAAAAACACAGCTGTCATTGGCATGGTCCATGGTGATGCTTGTGATAAGAATGTAACATTCAAATGTTATGGTTTTAGAGGGCTTAGCGACAGAGAGACAGAGAAAAAAAATGCAGATGGTACGTGGTAACTTCTAAATCACGCATCCAACTGCAACCAGAGATTCTCTGGTTCTCTTTGTTAGAATTACTTTTTCTGTAAAAAAGTTTTACCCTGGCTTTATTACAATATTATTTTGGTGACATAATCACATAAACATTTAGTAGCTCTGTATGTCTATAAGGTGGCACAGTGGTAGCACCGTTGTCTTATAGTAAGGAGACCAGGGTTAGCACCCCTGTTCCTCCCTGTATAGAGTTTGCATGTTCTCGTGATGTCTACAGTATGTGGGTATCCTCTGGGTGCTCTGGTTTTTTCCCTCATTCCAAAGATACGCAGGTCAAGTGACTTGGTGACTCTAAATTGAACCTAGTGTGTATTTGGTGTGTGTGTGTGTGCGTGTGCTTTCACTCTGTGATGGTAGATAGATAGATAGATAGATAGATAGATAGATAGATAGATAGATAGATAGATAGATAGATAGATAGATAGATAGATAGATAGATCCCATGGAGCCCTGTCCAGAGTTTGTTCCTGCCTTGCACCCTGTGCTAGCTGGGATAGACTGCAGCAGACTCCTGTGACGCTGTTCAGGAAATGTGGGTCAGCTAATGACTGACTGACTATATGTTTATACATCATTTTGTGTGTCTGACTGTTATGATGCTGCATAGTTGCAAGGCATATTATTTGTACGCCAAGTGACCTCTGACTTCATGGAGACCAATATGACCAATATGTGTATGAATATCCATCCATCCATCCATTTTCCAACCCGCTGAATCTGAACACTGGGTCACGGGGTCTGCTGGAGCCAAACCCAGCCAGCACAGGGCACAAGGCAGGAACCAATCCTGGGCAGGGTGCCAACCCACTGCAGTGTATGAACATTGAAATGAAAAATAAAGCAAAATAAAATGAAAGAAAATAAAATGTAAACAAAATAAAATAAAACAACAAAATTGTTACATAAAGAATACTATGGCATGATCCCATCCTAAAGATGTAGTTGGTATCTCTGCAGCTTGCATACCATGAAATGAAAATTAAAATACAATATAGTTCACTTTTTAACCATCCACTATTGCAAATTATGGAAACCTTATTACAGAGTACTAATACTGATAAAACATTTATCACTACACAAGCACTATTATACAAATTCGTACCTTCTCTAGATATAAAAATAAATTTGATTAACAATTAAAGAATACCTGTTGCTCTATTTTGTTCATTCTTGTCAGTTTAATTCACCAAATAAGACTTCACCCTGTGGAAAAAGAACACATTTATTGAAAGTTTGAGTTAGGGATTTTAACAAAGGTAAAAGAATACAGTCAAGGCTATATCAGGATTATTATAACATTAGAACACTCTAGACAAGAACAGGCCATTCAGCCCAAAAAAGCTTGCCAGTCCTATCCTATTACTTCTTCCAAAAAAACATCAAGTCGAGTTTTAAAAGTCCCTAAAGTCTTACTGTCAACCACACTACTTGGTAGCTTATACCAAGTGTCTATCGTTCTTTGTGTAAAGAAAAACTTCCTAATGTTTGTGCAAAATTTACCCTTAACAAGTTTCCAACTGTGTCCCAATATTCTTGATAAACTAATTTTAAAATAACAGTCTTGATCCACTGGACTAATTCCCTTCATAATTTTAAACACTTTCATCATGTCACCTCCTAAGCTTCTTTTGATTAAACTGTATAGGCTCAGCTCTTTTAATGTTTCCTCATAATTCAATCCCTGTAGTGTGTAATCAGCCTAGTCGCTCTTCTCTGGACCTTTTCTAGCACTGCTATGTCCTTTTTTTAGCCTGGAGACCAAAACTGCACACAGTACTCCAGATGAGGCCTTGCCAATATGTTACAAAGGTTGAGCATAACCTCCTTGGACTTCCATTTTTGTTATCCACTTTTAAATGTATTTTATTTTTCAGGGTTATGCCGTCATGCTACAGAAGCTATTAGTCCTTTTTTTTTCAGTCTGGCCCATACAGTATGTGGAGTTCATCAGAACTGGTTAATCTTCATTATTGGCTAATATATTGTAAAAGATAGCTGCTTGCAATATTACAATTTTAAGTGGTAGTCAAGTTCTCTATTCATATTCTCTTGCCTCTCAGTTCCTGTGCTTCAATGTTCTCATAGGTGTTGGATGAATGTTCTGTTTGAAGCTTATTGGGTTGTTTCATGTTCTGATATTAGGAATTGTAGGGAAACTCCTGTAGTCCATTATATTAGTTCACTGGGTTGATGGAAGTGTGGATTGGGGCTATAGTGTTTTTTTCTGATATTTCCTTGTATTTATTTTTACTCATTATGTTTATATTTTTCTCGCAATTAATTAAAATTCAACCAACCTTTTGTTTCTTTAGCTTATTTTACGAATGTTTTATAACATCCAGTCAGGCAAACATATCTGCTATTATACCAGCTCTACACACTCCAAAAAAACAAGAGTGTTTGTACATAATCAGTGAGTGCTTTTTAACACAATATGTTAAAGCACAAATGAGTGTAGGGAGCTTGTCTAGATTTAGTATTCAGCAAATATCAGGACAGGATTTAGGGGTCAATGATTAAACCGATTAAACGATGTTCTGTCAGACAGCATATTCAAAAATTACAACTGTTAGGTTTAAATTTAATAGGGAAAATGTTGTGCAGATACAGCAAAATCAAGGTAAACTGGGATAAGGTTTTAAATGTGTAGATAGTTGAGGAGATGAGGGACAGGTTTAAATGTTTTTTTTGACGTATAAGGAAGGACAAGTTTATCTCAAAATTTAAAAGTAGTAAAGAACTATAGAGATTATGAGCACATGACAGCAATTTAAAAGGGTTATAGTCAAGTTAAAAAGAACTTGGGGAGAAATATTGCAAAAAATGCAAAAAGATTTTTTAAATATCTTTGTGGTGGATCAATGGTCAAGGAGGAGGAAGTGTGCTATAAATGGTAAACACAAACTAAAATATACAGACTGTAGGACAAAGTAAGTATTGCCTGTTCTGCTAGGCTTTAGTGGCACAACTGGACTGCTAAAGCATGAGATTTAGCAGAATTCCAGCTGCATCCCCCTCCCCCTTTACATTCCAAACTAAGTGACTGAACTCCAGTTTGTACCTGGATCTGCCTGGACCTCATCTGATAACAAAGATGTACAGTATATCAAATGTTGAACTGACATCTTTCCAGTCTCCTCTCTGCAGACTTCTTGAGCCAGAAGGTGCAAAATGGACTTAAGCAAGGACATTAAAGACATGTAAATCAATGAATGACAATGAATTATGGACAGAAGAACTCGTCAATGAGGAGGCACTGTTTAATACACTCATGAGAGATTCCACCTCTCTTCATAAACTAATTACACTCATCCCATTTAGGGAATTCAGAATATTTGTTGCACATTCTAACTGAACTCCTGGAAGTTTTCTTGTGGCCCCCCTCTGGGATTCTTTCACAGATGGAAAACTCTCAAAAATTACTGAAAGCTTCTGAAACCTGCGTTCTGAAACTAAAAGAAGGTGAGCTGTCCTCTATTTGGGGAACATCCTCTTTCTCTTTGTGTATCACAATTTACAATCTCTTTGCCAAGCCAAGTGGGCTAGAGGGCTGAAAAAGCTGGAAAGCAGACATCACTTCAAGAAAAGAACTTCTAAATTTTTGTGCCAGAAAGAACTGAAGATGACGCAGGAAAAGGCTTAGCTGAAAGAAACTCTTCACAATACAAATAAAGGATTATGCAGCAAAGAGAAATAGTGCACTCCAATGCAAGAAGAATACCTCACTTGAACATAGAACATCAACAAAGCAACCATTCCACAGAACATTATTCATCACCATTGAGGTCCTGGTATAGTAAAACTATTTGTCTCTGCCAAGATAAATTAGAACTCTAAACAGCAAGTAAACAGCCAGCGTCTTCTTTGTTACATACAATATTTATCAGTCTAGTCTATCTACATCCTGTCTTATATGTCAATATATATGACAGAATATAATTATATATATGCAATTATCATATTTCTATAATCTTTGTGTTTACTATTAAATTGTACTATTCTGTTTCTTAAACTGAGTGTGCTTTAGTTACCTTGATATAAATTTAAAGGATTCCTCCTAAAACAGAAAGGTCAGGCAAATAATGTAGTAGTCTTACCAAATTATTTGATTACCAGTATTGCTGAAGGAAAAACAGATTATTTAACAAAGTTAATTTCATCTTTCCATTTCCAGCAATTACTGGCATCACTTTAGATGGACACATAAATCACACTCTTTCTTAGATTTGAGTCCCCTGGGTGGTGACATATTGATTATTAATTATCAATGCCTATAAGAAAATTGTAAAAATATAAAATATATATACACAATAACCTATTTAAAGCTGATGCTTACTTACTCAAAAATCTTTGTAAGCTGGGGAAGCTTCTAAAGATAGGAAACTAGGAAATATCTCTGTTATAAAAAAAATCTTGGGGCAGAGACTAGGGGAGACAAGGCGTTATCTTCTCAGAAGACAATTTGATGTCCCACAGAGACACTTTAACATCACGTGAGACAATATTTAAAACAAGTTCACGGACATCTAACCAAGCAGTGTTGGAATGCTTTTGGCAGACAGACATCTTGTGTTCTCAGCTGGCGACAAGCAGAACACACAGCACCAGCAGCTGATCCTACAGCCACCCCCTTCACAACACAAGCAGCGTTATCGTCCTGCGAGAAGATTTAACCACGCCCGGGGCTGGAAATAATGGACAAGTACTGTTTTACAAAAGTTTTAAAGTAAACGTGAAAAATATGCATATGTAAAATTCCCATGAAAATAACAATCTCTTTAAATTGTATATCCAGAAAACCAAACCCGGGGTGGTCGAGCAAAGTGAGCAGGGGCAGAGCCCCTAGTTTGTTATATAAAAGAGTGATTGTGCTCATTCAAATAACCAGGGCCATCTTAATATTAATCATGGGTGAATTCATTGAAGGAATTATTGAGGATCAAATCAAGCAGGTCATGTCAAGACAAGTAATATTAAAAAGCAGTCAGCAAGAGTTCAGAGAGAGCAAATTGTATTTCACGTATATGCTGGGATTCTATAAGGAAGCAACAAAAGGATATTGTGACGCATGAGCCACTGTCTTGCACCCTAAAGAAAATGCTGAATCTAAAGTCTTCATGAAATCCAGCTTTATTTCAGTCCAAACAAGAACAGTAAGGTTATTTATTCAAATGGGAGGTATCACTTCCCTACACACAAACAAAGAAAATGAGCAGGGATGGATACAGGTCAGCGCAGGCTTATAATGTTACCTGCATCACTCATCGGGCAACAGGCGTGTTATGGGGAAGGGTGTGACCTTACAATTGTCTTGGTGCCTCTGCAAACCTGCAGCGTGCTATGAACCTATGGTTGCCTCAGCAACGGACAAGAAGCCCTAAACAGACGCATCAATCAAGTTTTGGCATTCAGCACCTTTGGGGAGGGTCTCAAATGTTCTCAGAAACTTCAAATCCCACCCTCCCCTTAGTAACCACATAAGCCGGGCTTGGTCAGGCGAGGGAACATCAGCGTTGATCTGCGCAGCCTCAGGACAGTGGTGAAAATCAAAAGCAAACAATAGTAAGCTAATAAACCGCCAAGTGAGCTGGGCATTCACATCCTTCTGTTTGTAGAGCCTCTGAAACAGGGCGTGGTCCAACACCAGTGTAAACTACCGCCCTGTAAGTAGTACCAGAAAGCCTCCACTGTACACTTCATCACTAAATCTTCTTTCACAATGGTTAAGTAGTGGCATTCCTTGAGAAGCAGTTTCCTGCTGAGAAATGTGATGGGGTGTTCCTACCCATCAAAACACTGAGAAAACACAGGTCCCAAAACAAAAGCACTTATATCCATCTGCAGAAAAACTCCTTCGAAAGTCCAGATTCGTAGAACCCAGAATGAGATTAAAGCAGCCCTTAGGTCTGAGAAGGCCCTGTCACGGGCAGCAGTCCAAACAATACCATGGTTCCTTCTATCTTTTGTCAAGTCAGTGAAAGGGGTTGCTCAATGCTCAAAATTCATAATTAACAGCTTGTTAACCAGCAAGCCCAAGGAAGGTATGAACTTGCCTCTGCGTTTTGGGGCGGGGATATGCAAGTACCTCCCCACCTTATCCATCTGGGGCTTGATTAGGCCATTCCCATGGAATATCCCAAATAATTAGTTTCGATATACCCTATCTGCACTTCTTATGGTTAGCCATTAAATATGCCAGCCTCAAACTGTCAAGCACCTCCTGCAGGCGGTTAAGATGTGACTTCCAGTCATTACTGAAAATGACCACATCATCGAGATGTGCTCCGACTTACGTGTGATGGGGCGCAGAATCTGGTTCATCATTCATTGAAAAGTCAATGGAGACCCAGGGAAAAACAAATGCTTTTCCATTACAGACTCATCAATTATATAAAATTTCCAGGGTGGTCTAAATTGTGATTTAGTAAAGCATCCACACTGAAAACTCTCACATCATGAAGACCTTCAAGGGACTGGCCCTTAACTATACGAGTCCTCTTGTAGTAGACAACCTATACTCACTGCATTTTGTCTATTGGACAAAGGCTGGAGCGGATGATGAGGTTAGCTATCTGCTCCACAAGGCTTATTATCACCTGGACAAAGCTGGCAGCACTCTGAGGATTATATTTTTGATTTCTCCAACAGCTTCAAAATCATCTAGCTGTCCCTGTTAAATGGTAAACTTAGAGATATGCAGGTGGATGAGTCTATGGTATCCTAGATAATGGGCTATCTTTTGGGCAGACTGCAGTTTATGAGACTCAAGGACTGTGCATTTGTGTCTCTAATGTGAACAACACTGGAGCACCACAAGGAACTGTCCTGTCTCCTGTTTTCTTGTTCTCTGTACAACTCAGAATAAATATAACACCAGGTTACATCACTTGCAGAAATTCTCAGATGCTTCTGTACTTATAGGGTGTATTGATAAAAGGATGATACAGAGTTCAGGAGTCAGGTGGAAAATATTGTTTCTTAGTGCAAGGGAATAATCTACATCTTAACATCAGAAAAGCCAAGGAACTGATTATTGAGTTTCACCGCATCAAAGAGCCTCTATGTCTGGTCATAATTGAGGTGAATGTAGAGGTGGTCTGCTCCTACAAGTACTTGGATGTCCACATCAATGAAAGGTTGGATTGCTCGGTACACAGAGGAACTATGGAAGAAAGACTCTTTTTCCTTAGGAGACTGCATTCCTTTAATGTGGGAAGTGACATCCTTCACATCTTTCATATATCTGAGTTGGCCAGTGTAATTTTCTATACTGTGGTGTGCTGGGCTTGTAACCTCACGTCAAAGAGGCCCACCAAATCAAAAGCTAATTAAAAGGGCAAGGTCAGTTATAGGACACATGAAGGTTGTAGTGAAGGAGATAATTAAAAGAAAACTGAGTGCCATCATGAACAATGCTGCACATCCTTTCTCTGATACACTAACACTGAGGACTTTCAGCCAATGAATTGTTCAGCAGAAGTGTGTCAAGAAATGCTACAGGGGCTCCTTTATGCCAACAGCAATACATCTGCATAGTGTCTCACAGGGACTGTGACAGCCAAGTCAGAACTTTTCTTTTTAATTTTCTTGCTTTATTGTCATTCTGATGTCTGTTTAGACCAAATTGTGTGTATAATTAATATACTTATTTATCTGCTGATTTATGTTTTTATTTATTTAAAGAGCCAAATTTCTCCTGGGGACAAATAAAGATATATCTATCTATCTATTGTGGCATCCAGCGGGGCTGGAGCCTGGCTGGGACACCCAGGAGGACCGGACGAGGGCTTGTACCTCCTTCAGACCGCAAAGGCGACCGCCCTGGTAAAATCAGTAAGTGCTGGGGAAAGAAGACAGGGGACACCCGGAGGGCTTCCGGGTGCGCAGCCGGCACTTCCGCCACACTGGGGTGTGTCTGCGGAGGAGTGCCGGGAAGCAGCTGGAGCCCATCTGGGTTCCTATTTAGGGCCGCCTCCCTTCAGTCAGGAGCGTAAGTCGGGTGGAAGAGAGACGGAGCTGGAGAGAGGACTGGAGGCGGCCAGGAGAAGGGAGGCAGTTGAACTATGTGGACTGGACATTGGGGATCGGTGCTGGAGGCACTGGGGGTGCACGTAAATAACTTGTAAATAGTTGTATATAATAAATGAGTGTGTTGGGTGCAAAAAAGATGTCCTTCTGTCTGTGTCCGGGCCAGTTTCCACACTATCTATCTATCTATCTATCTAATTGATAAAATTTTCAGCAGCTTCTGAATGCCAAATTAATGCCAAACATTAAAAATTAATGCCAATACCTCCTGCAAATGAATAATTGTTGACATTGTTAATGAACTTTTAAAATTACCCCTTGCCCCAAAATTATGTTATTCCTATCCTCACAACAGGTATCTAATTTTTTGATATCAGTTCAGCCCCACCCTATGAAACTCCTGAAAAGAGCTGTTAAGAGTGTTCTTTTTACTGTTAGTTATCACTAAAGTCACACTTTGTGACTTTTAGAACATTTCAACAATTAAACATCCAATAATTTGTACAGGTTGCAAAAATATTTACTTTTTATGCTTATGCATTTCAGGTCACTTTGATCCACCTTTAACTTTAATGGATTTTCCACTACAGTTAGGGTTGTTTGTTTTTCTTAGTCCCAAAAAGACTCCTAAATGTCATTGTTTATGCACAGATTTCTTACGGCTTGTAGTAAAGAACCATGACTTCACAAAAAAAATGTTTCCAAATGCCACATTTATATACAACTGTTATGTATTTTAAACATTGCCATGGCCTTGAGATCACATTTGACCATCCATATTTGTATATTTCTTGAGCTTCTGTAAATGCAACATTTCCTCTTGAAACAGATAAAATTCTATCTATCTTAGTAGATTTTACTCTCCATTCAGGTAGTTTTTGTTTACATTCCATAAAACATCCTAAATTGTCTATTATCTGTTCTAAAAGTTAGAATCATCACTAATACAGGTTAAGAGGGTCAATCAATATAAGATTTTTGGTAAAATTCTGACATTCACAGTATATAAAAAAGGCTGATATTGTGTTTCAGTATTGGTCTCTTCCCTAGCTTGTAATTATTTTCTATTTTTTGTAGTTTGTGCTACTTTTGAATTATTATTGTCCATATATTTATGTTATTTCTGTTATTTTAATATTTAATTTATTAATAGTGTACTGGAACTAGGATTGAGATTTTTTCAATTAATCACTTATTCAAATGAATGTTTTAAAGTGCTAAGTTTTTTTTTTCTTGATTTTCTCAATCTCCAAAGAGGCAAAAGCATTATATCAGTGTATTTGCAAAGAAAAAAGTGTCAACTGCATCCTATTTATACAATCCATTGATTAGGTCACTATTATTTAAAAGTAATTCATTACAAATTCAGAACACGTTTAACATGATTTGGTTAAAACTAGTTGCTAATGGGACATGGCAGATGTTGATACCTTAGATGACCACAACTTGATTAATAGTCCTGTTTGCCTAGGATGTACATGACAGTTTAAATGTATTATTTTTATTCTTATTTTAGGAGCTATGTGAATTTCACCACATAAACCCTGTTTCTCATGGTTTAAAATAAAGAACAATGGCCTATATAGGCCTATATATGTATATATATTTTATGATCCAGCTTTGGTACAAAAAACAGGAAACGGTATTATAGAAGAAAGGTTATGCCATAAATATACCATTTTTCTTTTAAGTGGTCATATAAAATAACAAGAAATAGATGTATCATAGTGAACAATAAAATAACAGCGTCAGCTTTAAGCATAAACTCAGAAGGATATGAGACTCAGACACATGCCAGGCGCATACATAGAGCAGGGTTCAAGTTTAACTCTTACAAGACATGAAATGCAAGAGAAAAACATGAAAAAATATTAACTGTACAAACAGGTTACATCCAACATTAATTTTAAAATTGGCGAAAAATCTCATATATATTTCTCTTCTGGTTCGTCCTGCTTCCACTTCAAAACCGGTCCCGCCCACACGCAGCCGACACGGCATTTCTCGATTCCTATTGGTCGTCTTCCATGTCATGCACTATGCTGGCCTGTTGAGCGTAATACATCCAACAAGTACTCGAGGTGCTGCCACAGCGGTAAAGTAGCTTTACCAGCTTTGCAGGATCCACCTGTGTCTTTACAACAGCTTCTTACACAGCAAACATCAGAAGCTAAAATGATCGTGAACACATCTGAGAGTACAACTCTTCTCTAGCGTTTGCTTCCATGGGTGCATAGATAATTCAACCTCCTGGCCACGGACCATACTGTTTTAAAATACATGGGCAAATTTATCACCAAATCTCTCCACTATACGTTAACACTTCTACCTTTCCAGGATAGGGACAGTTGTATGTTTTGACACAGCGCAAGCTACGACAGTACGCTTACAAAATAAAGCAAACTCTGCATGCCGCGAAAATGTACTTCTCCAGCTAGATTCCGTGCTCAGAACCATCAGCCCCTTCGCTAAATCATACAAACACATACTTGAAATCACTCAGTCCAATCGAACAGCATCTGTACGAATGGTTTTCAAAGAAAACCCTAGGCAGGATTTATGATGATACAATGCCCCGACATTGCAGCGATTTTCTTCGGAGAAGATGGTGAAACACCTGCCGAAAGGGACATTTGCATCTGTCCTATACGCAACTCCTGTAAACAGATTTCCACGCTCAATATGAATTGCGATCCTATCGTTTACCCACTTTTATTCCCTTACGGAGACATTGGCTGGCACAAAGATATACAACATGTTCCCGATTAACAATGAGGAATACATTTAGTATTTTGCATTCCAGCGGCAAACTATTCCAACAGCACGTTGTAGATGCGTATGTTAAAAAAGAGGGCGCGCGTCTCAACTATTTTAGATTATATCAACAAGATCTGCGCGTGGAACAATACAATGTTTGAATACAGACGCACTGCAGCAAACGCTGAAAATAACAACGTGCATGTAGGCAAAATGATCATAATACCGTCCACATTCCCAGGAAGTCCAGATACATGCAACAAAACTATCAGGATGCCATGGCCATTGTACGTAAATTCGGAAAGCCTGATTTATTTATGACTTTCACATGTAATCCTGCTTGGCCGGAAATTCCACATGTACACTGCGTCTTTCAAGAAGTATTTATTTCTTCTTGATTTCTGAATTCCTTTCTCAATTCTCATCGTTTTCTGTTCCTATTCTTACACCGCCGTATGCTACGGCAGGCGTCGTATCATAATAGCTCATATTTTCTCATTTCATCTAAATGATTCTGTGGATATAAACTTCAGAGGATAACCTTTTGATTTAATTCACATGCTGCGAACAGTAGAGTTAGAGTCATGCACACAATGATACTTTTGAAAGCTCTACATACTGTATGTGTAGAAAGAACAAGGAACCATGGCTTTTCAAGAGGCTCAAATTTTCACCTTCAACACCAAAGATTGTATCAAGTGTAATCGAGGAAGACAAAGCCACACTTTGAGCAAAGGACCGCATAGCAAAACAACAAGTACACTTTAAGCAAGCAAGATTCCTCACTTGAACATGGAACCACGTAGCATCAGGCTTCTCCTTTGTTATCTTAAAACTGCTTCATCAGGGCCATCTTAACTTAGAACTCTAACTAGCTAGTGACTTGTCAGCCAAGACTTGCTTTCAATATCATTTTTATTGTGCAGGGAGTTAATGAATCACTGCGCCAAGTAACCTTCTACCTTTTACAGTCTTTTCCCTAAATAGGAGACAAAGGAGCTTTGAGTTGCCACCTAACACTTCAACCTTATTTCATCCATCCGTAAAATTCAAAACGTGAAACCCTAAAGCAGTGGTTCTCAATCTGTGAGGCGGCCTAGTAGGGTGAAGAAACAAAAGGGGTTCGCAACCTGAAGTAATAAAAAGGGACCGAAGATGTGAAACAAAGAAAACAAGAATAGAAAATATGAAAAATACATCCATTGAAACCCAAAACAAATTAACTTAAACTACATTCTGATACTAGAAAAATAACTATAGAGTTAGATAAATGTCGATAAAAGTTAAGTAGGTATAATAAAATATGCATCTATGATATATCATTAATTAAAAAGAATTGGTATTAGTGGGCTCCTTTCAAAAAACCTAGAGCGTGATTAAAACTGCTATAAAAACTTGGGTAAAATACTTAAAGGTTGAGAAATGCTGGCCTAAAGGATAATTCTTGTTAAAGTCAAGAAACTCCCTAAATAAAGTAAAATGACTTCTTTTCAGTTGATTGTCTGTGTTGCATCTCATCAATCAATTGTATAATTCTGTTTCTTAAAGCATGTATGATTTTTAGTGTGTCGGGGAAGTTCCATCTACAGAGAAATTTAAGGAAAATAAAGTGTGAGACGTTTTAAGTGTCCAGTAGCCAATAATTAATTGATTAATATCAACTGATCTATTCCTATTCCATCTCAATCATTTGTGTTTAAAAATATAATTTAATAAAAGAGATAACAATACACATTGATATGCTCACCTTAACATAAAATAATCTATTTAATTTTACCAAAATATACTTTTTTACATTAATGTTTTCTTAATTAAATATTTAATTCATGCGCTGTCCATCTTCAGTATCTATCCATGTACTTAACCTCCTGCTTTTGACAATGGTTCACAAGCCATATGCCTGAGTTCACTGCAGGGTACAACCACTCACTTAAACAATGCCAGTCTAGATTCAGCAACCATCTTACCTCACAGTGCTAACCAGTATTCACACTGATGACTTTGGAGCTGAGAGGCAGGGGAGCTAACCACTGTGCCACCCTACTGCTCCCACATATGCAGTAGTACCATTAAATAAAGCATACAAGTACAGTCAGGCCATAAATAACTTACCAAGTTTTTTTCAGTCTGCTTCTAGTAATATGAAGCTGTTCATCTATGCAAATTCCTCTTCTCTTAGTTTAGCAAAAATATTTATATCTCTGAAAACCTATGTTTGTGTGGGCATAGCAAGACTGAGAGAGAATAGCTGTTCTGAAAGAAGTCCTGTCACAACTAGCAGTTGTGCCAACAGAGGAGGTCTTTGTTTAGCTTACCATTAGAACAGGTGGTTAAGGGTGGAGCAGCACCCGGAGGTGATTACTCATCAAAGACACCAGGTATGTAATATTATTTATGCTTCCTTTTCCTTTGTCTCCCAAATCACTTGTTAGCCTAGGAAGATTTTTTCTATACTCATGCTAGTCCTCTATGGCCATGTTTTAAGTTTTGAGGGCGCTTTTATCAACTAATTGGAATAAATTCCTGTTTTATAAAGTCTGTAAGCTGTAATTGACCATTGAGTTCTTCCCTTGTTTGACACGTAACATAATCTCATTCCTAACAAACAAAGGTAAAGCCAGTCACAAAATGGCCACAAGAGCACAACGATTGGGGGACACCATATGCTTTCCTTAAAAATAGCACCGTATGGAGGTGAGATGCATCTCAAGAAAATGCATTGAAAACTGTTCAAGAAGACTTACAGGAGCTGAAACATGTTATATTCAGGTAGAGAATGGAATGCCTCCTGGGAGTATGGGCATGTGAGAGCTTTGAGAAGTATCTGAGCGTAATGAGCAGAGTTTAAACTAATCACAGATCATGAGCCACTTGTTTCATTAATTAACACTAAAGGCATGGACACTGTTCCCATCCATTGCCAAGGCTATTACTCAGATTAATGAGATTTGGGATTACAGCAGACTATGACCTGGGAAATAACTTTGACAGTACTAGATGCTTTGTCAGGGAGCCCAGTGAATGACAGAGAAAGCAGCACAGAGGCAGGTGTGAACTACTATGTGGATGCAGTTATAAACATGCTTCTGATCTCCCAACACAAATGCGACAACATCAGGACCATGACCCAAACTTATCCAGTATTGCAGAGAATGAGAGGGCTAATTAATAAGAGATGGCCTGAAAAAACATACCACCAAAGGTAAGAGATGGTTGCCAGTTCAGGAATCTCTTCTAGAGATTGGGGGTTTAATCATATTGGGAAACAGACTGTCATACCAAAACGTTTTAGACAAGACAGATTGGCATGGACACACGAAGGTCATCAAGGAGTTCCTAAATGCAGAGAAAATAACCTTGTGATGGGTTACCATCTACAAGATCTACAAGAAAAAATTGAAAGGTGTAATTTTGTTTTGAAAAGAAAAGATCACAAAATTAAGATCCACTATGTCCCACATCAACCCTCTTCAGGAATATCCATATCAATGCATTGGCACTGAGATATGTGAGTACAATAGGGAAAGCCACAATATAGTTTCAGGCTATTACTCACATTACTAGGAAATTCTACACTTATCTACTACAACCACAGGTCAAGTAGAAAAGAAGCTGAAAGCTATTTTTTGATGTTTCAGATCACAAATATAATAATATCTGACAATGGGCTACAGATTACAGATAGCACCTTTAAAGCATTTAACAAGACTTTGAATTTGTACTTGCAATATCTAGTTCTCACCACACATCAAGAACATGGACATGCTCAACATGTAGTCCAAAAAGCTAAAAGATTCACAGATAGAAGGATCCATTATTGGCTGTCATGCTACAGAGCTACTCCAACAACAAGTACAGGATGAAAGCCCAGTGTAGCAATTGATGGGACACACATTGCATACTACTTTGCCACTGTTAAAGTGTACTCACATTCCAAATGGCCAGTCAGGGATCTTATTAAGGAGCATGATACAGCCATGAAGCACCAACAGACTTTCTACTATAACAAACAACATGGAGTGGGGGATCTACTCCAGCTGCATCCTGTTTGTCCTGTCTTTGTAAACTATGAGGGTAAATATTATTGAAAGACAAGCCATCTGTGGTGAGAGAGGACATTACTTCATGCATGCATCTGGTGTATTCATCCCATGAATCCAACACAAGTGTAACTGGTCCAGCAGGTGAGAGATTGTTTACTTACCGACGCCTTCCCCTTTTGAAGAAACATACAAAATTTACCATAAAGTTCTTTTTAACACTAGAATCCTGAAGTTTATGATTTTTGCATTGTATCTGACCTTTAATTTTCCTGACATCGTCAAGAAGCTCATAGCTCCTTATCACTGCCACTTTTGTTTTGCAAATGTGTAGATGACAAGAGCACAACCCTGTTGCAATCCTCACAGTTTAAGTCTGTGTTGAAGTGTTTATCTCATGATCGTTTGTAAGGAATTAAATAGGCATTTTCATTATTCTGTTTCTTTTCAGAATCAAAAGAATAAAACTGAATAAAAACATTTTCAAATAATGTGTTGATGTGAATGTTCGAGTTTGAGATGTGTTTGTATGTCTGCTTCAGTTCTAACTTTTACAAGGACCATAAATTTAAAAGATTGCTACAGGCTCACATCAAATGTATGTTTTTATTATGTAATAATAACAGCAGCTAACTCCCTCAAAAGCGCTAAATCAAAGGATGAGGCAAGATTTGAACCTGTTAACTCAAGAATGCTAACCAGTAGCTTTTCCACTGTGCCATCTGCTAATCTGCACATTGGTAAAACAAAAGCAGGGCTCTTAGTGCAGTTATGGCTGCTAAACTTCTTGGCATATGTCAGTAAAATTTAAGAAGGTCAGGGACTGTGAAAAATCGTAAGCTTCAAGGCTTCTAGTTTTAAAGAGAGAACTTTATAGTAAAAGTTGTGTAGGTTTCTTGAAAAGAAGAAGGTGTTGGTGAACAGACCAATTGTGTTGGACTTAAATTTTATTTGGAAAGTTTTGATTTCTTGCACTTTGGCTTTCCAATCCACCTGTTTTTCCCTTTCTTTTCAGCAAATACGTCTGGGGGGGATCACACCAGGGGGGTAAATATTTATTATATACTAATGTGAGAGTGTTACTAAATTTTCCCACATTTTTCAAATTTTACCTGTCTTCACTTTTAGTCTAAAGAGTCTCTCCAAGCCCACGATTCGGGAGGGTAGTTTTCTTCCTAAATAAATATGGTGAATTTGCTGGAATTTCCAAATTCTCAGGATCTCACTTACACTGTTTCCCTCTTACAGGTTGATCCAGAGTGTTTTGATCGTTCTGTAACTCCACCAAGGTTTCCTAGGTTCGTGGGGGGTTTACTTTTTGTATATTGGCTGCTGGTGGGGACTTTGTGTGTTTCCATCAAACCCTAGGTCGGGCGCTGTTGACTTCCTCTGAGACTCCATTAAACATTGTTGGATCTGAGGGGGGGTGGCTCTGGACGATTACAACCATGACTATTTCTCTCAGTAAAGGGTTATTCGGGATCAGAAAACTTGTCCTGCTCTGTCTGGTTGCCCTAGGAGAAACCCCGAACCCCCATGTCTTTTCCTTGGCTTTGACTGCAATCAGGACCGGTGGCCAATAGTTCAGTCACCATCTTGGTTTTTAGGATCCTCGAAATGCCCACTGACCCTCACATTGGACGGGACCCAAGGTTGTACTAAGTTGCTAACCCTTGTAGGGGATCTTATCCAGGTAGGCCGTTATGTGGCGAGCTAACATACACTTTCCCCGTGCTGAAGAGGCGGATATGGGAATAATTAATATGATTCCCTGACTGCGAGCGCGGTGGTAAACAATCACTCTGAATTCCTCTTTCATTGTAGCTATTGCAAGGTTATTCATCCGTCTCTTTCCTGTCATAGTCCCGTCTTTTTGAAGCAGGGTTCTCGGGTCACCCTGTTTCTTTTCTTCAACCAGATAGCTCAAAATAAGTTCTTGAGGTCATTCTATTTTTCCTTCCGCATTTTCTCCCCATTATAACAGTTATGACGGTCACAGGAAAACAATGCAAAATCTTGTGGGATTTTCTTCCACAATAAACATTTAAAACAGGTTCAGCCCTGGATGGCTAGAAATCCTAATCAAAACAATCCAAACACAGATGACAAAATAGTCCCTTGTTCAAATCAAAGGGTTTTTGATTTCACAAATATCTTGTATAACAATAAACAATTGCTCTCTCTACTCTACTCTGCCTCTCTACTCTATTTACTCCCCACACTATTCTTTCTTCAAGCAGGGGGTGCCTTCCCCTTTTTCCCAGGTCGACTCATTTTAAAATATGGCAGTCCTTATCTTTGGGCCCGGGGAAAAGTTCTGGGTGATGAGAAGCAAGGGAGGGCCTACCCCCGCACACCCTCTATCATCTGCCCGAGACACCTACCTCTGCCCATGTGGACTCCCAAATCCCATGCAGCCCTGCAGGGATCCAAACCTGGACTCTGTGTGAGGGACACTGCCATCTATTACAGTGGGTGATGAACTGCTCTCTACCGTCCCCTCGCGGTTCCTGCAAGGCAATCCCAGGAAAACCTACTATTTTTTTCTTCTCTCTCTCTCTCTCTCTCTCTCTCTCTCTCTCTCTATATATATATATATATATATATATTATCCTTAGAGTAGGAGGCAGTTGATTGATGCACCTGAAACCACTTGCCCCAGAGATGGGGTATTCCTCCCCCTGCCTCTGAAAAAGACCTTCCTGCACCATAGGCTGGTTGGCCGTCGATACCGCCTTCCTCCCATCTTGCCTGGCGTCATCCTTCCCATCTCCTTCCTTCCGCATTCCTCCACTTCCGGTCTCCCCAATAAAAAGCGCGACGCCGGGGGGTCGCGCAATGAACTATTTTGTTTATGATATTGACCCTTTTTTTTTTTTATTTTACAATATCCGGGGCGGAAAAACAACACCTACTTCTCTGGGTTTTTAAAAAGGGGGTCGGCAGGATTCAGAACCCCCAAATGCGGGGGGACAGGCCCCTAACTCCCGGGGAAGGGCGCCCACTCGGGCCCTGCAGCAAGCAACCCTCCGGGGCTGGGGCCAAAAAGGCAGGTTAGTGGGCCAGCAGGGGCCAGACCCCCCCAGGCGCCCCTCCTATGTTCCGATGGGCCGGGGCGTCGATCCTTTGGGCATTTTGAGGGGGGCCACCGGGCAGTGGCGCGGTCAGGGGCGTCCTTTTGGGCCCCCAACCTGAAGGCCCCGGCGCTGGGGGCCTGGCCCCCCTGGGGGGGGCCCCCAATTCGACCTCCTAAACCCCAAAAACCTGGCCCCGGTTACCCCGGGGCCAGCAAGCCGAATGGGGGAAACTGGGTCTTTGCCCCAAAAAACCCTTTTCGCCCAGGCGTTGAGTTCTGGGGCAAGATGGGCCGCTCGCCGAACCCCGGAGGGGGAGTGGTGGCCCCGGGGCCGGGAAGGCCTGGTGGGCCCCCCAGTTCCCCCGGCGGGCCCGGGACCCCCCTATCAGAATTTGGGCCTCCCTCGGCGTCGGGCTCAGTTGGGGGTCCTCCCCGATTTGGGGGCAGAAAAGCCTTTTTCGGGGGAAACCCGAACCGGCCCCAACCCCCCCAGCGCTGCAAAGCCCAAGAAAAGAGAGGCGGGTCCCCCCGGCCTTTTTTAAGTGTGGGAGACCCCCCACCCCAAAACCCCCCCACCTCCCCGGAGCCTAGGACTCCCCGCGGACATCCCCGGAGGGTACTTCCCCATCCTTGGCGAGTCAATCTGGGGGTGGTGTTGTTTGGGGGCGCCGTGGTGGTTTTGTTTGTTTCCCGGCGCAACATTACCATTGTTGCTTTCCCCCGTTTTTTTTCCCCAACAGTGGTTAAAACAGCACTTGTTGGTTACCGGTGCAGGGGGGGACTTTTTGGTTCGCTCCTGCTATGTTACCTGGAAGGGGGAACCAAAAAGGGGATGCTGTGTTCCCTGACCCCCCTTCCCCAGTGATTCTGGGAAAAGACTGGAAAAAGGATCAGGGAAAGCCATTCCCCGCCCCGGGGGCCTGTTGGATCTTGTCGGGGGAAAAGGCCCCCCTCCGGCCTCCCCCCGTCCCGGGCAGGCCCTGGGCCCTGGTGCCCGGGGGGTTTCGGGCTCGGCCCGCCCCGGAAAGATTCCGGGAAAGGGACGCCGGAACTCTTCCCCCCCGGGCCCCCAACCCCCTCTCGGCGGGAAATTTTCCCCGGTCCCCCGGCCCCCTTTTAAGAGACGTGGAATGATGACCCCCTGCGCTTTGCCGGAATCCGATTTCTGCCCCGCTCACAGCGGCGGATCCCCCGGGGGAAACCCCTTCTTTGTCTTGAAGCGATCTTTGTCGGTGGCTCCCCGGGGGGGTGGGGAGTTGTTGCAAATTTCCCGGGGTATTGGGGCGGAGTACAGTTGGCACTTCCCCCTGGCCCCACCTCGGGCCGAAAAACACTGGAAGTTCCCCCCCTTTTACGGCCGGGGATCAATGGGAGGTCCCGGTTTCTTCAATCCTGTCGTGCCAGACCCCAGATTCCTGGGGGGACCGTCCCTCTGCCCCTTTTCCCCCCTTTGGACACCCCTTTGAAAGGATGGGGGTCGTTTGGTGGGCCCCCCGGGGCCCCCAAACCCCGGGGGCCCACAAGTATATCCTGTCTGGGGGATTTCCCACCCGGTAGGCGGTTCCCTCGCTCGCTAATACAAAAAGCCCACGGGAACTGGAACTTTTTTCCCGTGGGAACCCCAAGGGGCCCTCCGGACCAAATCGCCCTTCCCGGAACGTTAAAGGGGGTACCCAAAATTTTCCCCAGATAAAGCACCAAAGCGTATCTATCCCCCCAAAGGGGGGTTGGTGACGATTTAATCAGGCGGCAAGGATCCCCCCAAAGGGTAATGTGGGCCCGGCGGGAATGGAAACTCCCCCCGCTGGGGTTTTTTGCCTCCGGGGGGTCCCCCAGGCCTCGGGCTTCCCCCCTTTTAATTACAAACGGGCGACAACCCGGGGAATCCTCGACATCCTAAAGAAGGCTGGGAGGCGAGGCTCTTCCCTCCTCTAACATTTTAGATGCGTGGCGCAACTGGCGACCGACTCACAAAGATCAGGCCCCTCCTAAAAGCGTGACTTCGTCGCAAAGCGCAGGCCGGTGTTACAACCGCAACTCCGTCCTCAGGGGAGTTCCGCCTGGGACCGAGTTATGGTGCTCGCCCCGACCTCCCACTCGGCTGCTCAGCTCACTGGCAAGGGCCTTACGAGGTTAAGGAGAGAAAGGACTGTCGACTATTTGGTGAAACAGCCCAATGCCGTCGACCGAAAGGAGAGGATCTATCATGTCAACCTGTTAAAGCCCTGGAGAGATAGAGAGGAGCTCCCCAGCCCCGTGAGGTCACTCTCCCTTTCGCAAGCAATACACTGCCCTTAACCTCGGCGAAGAGCTGACCCTCAAGCAGCGGCAGGAGTTAGCCCAAACACTCCGAGCCACCCCGAGGTAGTGAGCGAGTCGCCCGCCGGACGCGCTGATTGAGCACCCATATATAGTCCGCGGAGCCGGGTAATCGTCCGGGAGAGGCCCTACCGACTCCGGAGGCAAAACAGCGCAGAGGTCGAACTGGAGGTGAAACGTATGTTTGGACATGGACATAATTGAAGAGAGCCATAGTCCCTGGTCCAGCCCTATTGTCCTCGCCTCCAAGCCAGACGGCTCCTGGAGGTTCTGTAATGACTTTAGACGCCTGAATCAGATCTCCAAGTTCGATGCCTACCCCATGCCCCGCATTGTGGACCTCCTTGAGCGGCTGGAGTACGGCTCGATATCTGACTACCCTTGACATGACAAAAGGGTATTGGCAAATTCCTTTAACGGCATCCGCAAAGGAAAAGCGGCCTTTAGCACCCCTAGCGGGCACTGGCAGTACAAGGTCCTCCCATTTGGGCTGCACGGGCCCGCGACCTTCCAACGCTCTGGTAGATAGAGTGCTGAAGCCCCACCAGTCCTATAGTGCCGCCTACCTGGATGACGCTGTCATCTATTCCGGCACCTGGGAGGAGCATCTACTGCAGGTCGCAGCTGTCCTCGAACACTGGCTAAAGCCGGCCTCGCATAAACCCCGGAAGTGTTTTTGGATTAAAGGAGGCCAAATATTTAGGCTACCTCGTGGGACAAGGACAGGTGCGGCCACAGAGCTCCAAAGTTAAAGACATCTTAGGATGGCCCTGCCCGAGTACCAAGAAACAGGTGCAGGCTTTCTTGGGGCTTGCTGGGGTTAGCTACCGCCGGTTTGTTCCTCAAGCCTCCAAAGAGCAGCACCCTTGACTGACCTGACAAAAAGGGCGCTTCCCTATACGTGGTGTGGACCGACAAAGCAGAACAGCGTGCTCAGTGACCTAAAGAAGGCCCTAACGCCGGCACCTGTGTTTCGGACGCCCGATTTTGGGCTCCCGCTTATTTTTCAGACCGGCGCGGACACAGGCCTGGGTGCTGCGGTTGAGCCAAAGCGCCTATGGTGTCGAGCACCCTGTGATGTACCTTAGCCGAAATCTGATGGACCGGGAGACCCGGTACGCTGCAGTGGAGAGGGAGGCCTTGGCCATTAAGTGGGCAGTGACCCACCTCTATTACCTGCTGGGTCGCGATTCGCTCTGGTGACTGATCACGCTGCACTTCAGTGGATGTCCCTACACAAAGAGTCGAATCCGCGGGTCACCAGGTGGTTCCTGGACTTACAGCCGAGTAAGTTCACTGTCACTTATCGGCGGGCACCCTTCAGGCCAATGCCGATCTCCTCTCGTATTCCATGCTCTCTCGGTTAGGTCCGGCCTCACCTGACGGTCCTGGGCTAAGGGGGATCATCACGACGCCGAGTAGGAGGCCGCGGATTGATTCGAGCATAGCACCTGGGACCACTCACCGCCAGGGAATGGTGGGGTATTAACTTTCTCCCTCTGCTTCCTCATAGAAAAAAGACCTTCCTGCACCATAGGCCTGGATTGATCGCCGTCGCGATACTTCCCCCTTCCTCCGCCATCTTGCCCTGACGCTATCCTTCCCATCCTCCCTTGCGGTCCTTCCGGCATTCCTCCACTTCCGGCTCCTCCTCAATAAAATGGCGCGGCGCCAGGAGTCAAGGCCGAAGATATGAACTATTTTGTTTATGATATTGACCCTTTTGTTTTGTATTTACAATATCGGGCCGGGAAAACCCCAACACTTGCTACTGTCTCCTCGGTCTTTACAATATATATATACAATAAGGTCCATAAGTATTTGGACAGTTACATACTTTTCATAATTTTAACACCCACCACAATGTATTTGAAATAAAGCAATAATTATGTGATTGAAGTGTAGACATTCAGCTTTATTTTATTGTATGAACCGTTTAGGAATGACAGACATTTTTCTGTATAGCCCCCATTTCCTGGGGTTCAAAAGTATATGGACATTTGACCGACAAGCTTTTCCATAGCCAAAAGGGAGCATTTCTTTCATTATTTCATTATCTATTAAACAGGTAAAAGTGTGGAATTTGCATTTGAAAGCTGTCACTGTGAATTCTCAATATTGAGGTCAAAAGAGATGACTATGCAAGTTAAAACAGTCCATGATTAGGCTGTGAAAACAAAATAAACCCTTTAGAGAGATAGCTGAAACACCAAGAGTGGTCAAATCTACCATCTGGTATTTTCTTAAAGAAGTAATGCACTGGTGAACTCAGCAACACCAGAATGTCTGGAAAACAACAAAAGACAACTGTTCTGGATGATTGCAGAATTCTGTACTTAGTAAAAAAGAACCCCTTCACAACATTTAGCCAAATCAAGAAAACTCTCTGGAAGGTAGACCTATCATTACCAAGGTCTACAATCAAGAGAAGACTTTATGAAAGTAAATACAGAGTGTTTACCAGAAGGTGCAAACCTTCCATCCATCTTCTTCTGCTTATCTGAGGTTGGGTTGCGGGGCAGCAGCTTAAGCAGAACCCAACTCACACTGCACCAGAACTCCTTGGCCCTCCCATAGGTGGTGAGCCCATGGTAAGCCTTAAGCATAGGAATGATTTTACTACAAAATGTTTTTTAAAAGCCAGTCCAGTTTTGGAACAGTTTTATTTGGACAAATGAAACTAAGATCAAAATGTACCCGAATAACGGATGGAGAAGACTAGGGAGAAGAGAAGGAATAGCTCATGATCTGTAACATATTGCATAATCTGTGATACATGGCAGAGGCTGTTTGATCATGCATGGATGTGATGGAAATCAGTCACTGGTGTTTATTGACGATACAACTGCTTGCAGAACTAGCAGGATAAATTCTGAAGTGTACAAAGCTGTAATATCTGCTCAGATTCAGCCAAATGCTGCAAAACTGATAGGATGACTCTTTGCAGTGTAGATGGACAATGAGCCAAACATGCTGCGAAAGCAAATCAAATCAAAGAACTGGAATATTCTTCAATCTCCAAGTAAATCAACTGGCTTCAACCCAAATGAACATGCATGGAGTGAAAACCCAGCACTCGGAAATGGCCATGGGATCGAGACTTCAGGCAGTCATTGACTATAAAGGATTTTCAATTAAATATTGAAAATGATCATTATATTAATTATTGTGTCAGTTTGTCCAAACACTTTTGAGTCCCTGAAAATAGGGGGAGTCTGTCTTTTCTAAACAGCTCATACAGTATTTTTGTTAAATCTGATGAATTAAAGCTGAAAGTCTATACTTCAGTCACATTTTGATTGCTTTGTTTCAGATCTATTGTGGTAGGGTACAGAGCCAAAATTATGAAAATTGTGTCACTATTCAAACACTTATGGGCATGATGGAATATCCATATATATTAGGGTGGCACTTAAATTGGCGTAAAAATTAAACATTGGAATTTCTCAACTCTCAACCCATGAATGTGTTGTAATGTCATACACGTGACATTAAAGGCAAGAAATTTAATTTCTTTTACATCATTTTTACTGGTGTCACAAAGTATGCAAAGTTTCAGAGATAAATGAAAAATCCTTACATGTGATGCTTACTATTCAATATATTCATCATAAGTTTAATATCTGGTCACTAGTATGTGAAATAAAAGTGCAGTGTCTTTGCAGTTACTAAATAGCATTTTAATGTGCTTTATTAGATTATCTAAAGAAGCATTAATAGCAACTTTTCAACAACCGCAAAAACAGCAGAGTATGGTCATGAAGGCAGAAAGATTTCCTTCTGTTCTGCTTGATGTATTTAGCATTTTAAATATGAAATACATTCTCTAACTCAGCAGTGTCTTATCATTTCTTGAAATACTTTACAAGCCAATCACTGACAATGATTCCCGACCTCAAATTAAACATTTCAGGTGTTTATGCTTTTATGTCCACTAAAAGAAAACCCCTGGGAATCTTAATAGCATCCTGAAATTCTACCAAAGCAAACTTAATACGTCCAGAGTACATTTGATGAGTTAGGGTAGTGATTTGTAAATTGTCTCAAGGGTTTGTTTTTTTTTTTTGCTTTGTTTTTTCGTTTTAAGTGTAATGTAACTAGCATTTAAGTTTTTAGTTATTCTTTTTTCCCCCAATAATGCATTGGTGTTACTGCTGTTTCCAGAAGGAGGTGTTTCATGTCACAGGACACTCTGGATATCAATGCAAAGAGTCACACCACATGGTTTGATGACAACTTTGGTCTGTACCGGGAACTGAGGATGGCTGTGAGGGGAACCGAGGGCAGATGAGGGAGGCGTTTATTAGAGAAATCTGTGAGCAAGTGACCCACCATCTATGGTCTAGTGACCCACATCCTGCTTACAAATGAATCAAAGCATTACCCATTGTCACACAGCAGTGTGAATAGGAGGCAGCTGAAGGACTTGGAGATGAATGGTAATACATCTGCCCAGGGGGTGGCGGGTGCAATGATGCTCTTCTAAGTTCCCTGCAGACCTTTCCGGGAAATCCCACTAGGAGCCACTGCCCCAACTCGAGACACCCCACTTCCGGGTCCCGGGCCCGAGGATCTGACATCACTTCGGTCCCAGCCCTGAGGGGCGACATCACTTCCTCCAGACTTCCTATAAAACTTCGCACACCTTTCCCTGGAATTCAGTTCTGTTTTGGACTCTGACTTGTAAACTTGACTAAAACTAAAAAGCGTTTACTTTTGCACCAGGATACTGAATTATACTGGGTGGCTGCCCCAAACATTGCCATGTCTCTTTGTCCCTTCTTATCACCCCATATCCAAATCTGTTCTTCAGACAGTTGCAGTCAGGGCGGCTGATGGAACGATCCTTACGGATGACACTGCAGTTGTGTCCCCCTGGACTGGCTATTTTGAAAAGCTGTTTTAAAGCTGGGGGTAGCGCGGTGGCACAGTGGTAGCGCTGCTGCCTATGGTTAGAGTCCCAGGTTCACTTCCCGGGTCCTCCCTGCGTGGAGCTTGCATGTTCTCCCACGTGTCTGTGTGGGTTTTTCTGGGCGCTCCAGTTTCCTCCCACAGTCCAAAGACATGCCTGTCAGGTGGATTGGCAATTGCTAAATTGGCCCTGTGTGTGCTTGATGTGTTTGTGTGTGTCCTGTGGTGGGTTGGCACCCTGCCCAGGATTGGTTCCGCCTTGTGCCCTGTTTTGGCTGGGATTGCTCCAGCAGACCCCGTGACCCTATGTTCAGATTCAGCGGGTTGGAAAATGGATGGATGGATGTTAAAGCTGATCCTTTGGATAGGTTATTGGACATCGCTTGATCCATGGTTCTTGAGGCTGATCCTCCAATTTGCTGTGAAACACCCAAACTCACTGAGATTGCACAGGTGATGAACCAACTGAGGGTAGGGAAGGCTGCAGTGTTCTGTGGTATCTGGTGTGAATTTATCCAGGCAGGTTGCAAGGCTGTCTCTTGGCATTGCAAGCAATCTTTGCTTCCATTTGGGAAAATGTCGTCATCCTAACTGAGTGGAAAACGGGACTTGTCGTCCCTATCTGGAAAGGAAAGGGTAATCGCCTGGATTGTGCCAACTACGAGGGGACAACACTGCTCTCTGTGCCAGGTAAGGTCCTTGCTAGGGTCATCTTCAATAGGATCCATGATCATTTGCTCACCTACCAGCGACCGGAGAAGTCTGGTTTTATGCCTAAAAGTCTACCATCGACCACATCCTGGCACTGAGGGTTCTCATGGAGTGCAAGCGTGAATATCAGCAGAATTTCTTTGCAGCCTTTGTCAATTTTCGTAAAACATTTGACTAAGTTGAATGAGCTGCCCTGTGGGAGATCCTGAGACTTTGCAGGATCCCCTCAAGGTTGCTGGATATCATGGCCGGCATGTACACTGGTACTGTGAGTGCTGTGCAAAGTGGAGGCAGAAACTCTATGTTTTTCCCAGTTGATTCTGGGGTTCATCAGGGACATGTTCTTGCTCCTATTCTTTTCTGTGCTTGCATGGACTGGGTGTTGGACAAGGTTGTGGGGTTCAGCGGCTGTGGGGCATCTGTTGGCAAAGAAAGATTCACGGATCTTGACTTTGTCAACGATGCTGAGGAGACTGAGCCAGGAGTCTGAGTGTCTGGGCTTGCGAGTATCCTGGCTAAAAACCAAGATCCAGGCCTTTAATGAACTCTTAGGCACAGCCATCAGCAGTGTGTCTGTCTGCGGGTAGAGTGTCAACCCTGTTGAGAGGTTTACTTGCCTCAGCAGTGACATTCATGTCTCTGGTGACTCTTCTATGAAGTCAGTAGATGGATTGATAGAGATAGGGGGTCATGAGGTCACCAGATCGGGGTGTGTGGCGCTCCAGATATCTTTGCAAAAGGACGAAGGTCCAAGTCTTTAGAGTCCTGGTGCTTCCTGTTTTCCTATATGGTTGTGAAACATGGATGCTATCCAATGACCTGAGACAAAGACTGGACTTCTTTGGCACTGTGTCTCTTCGGAGAATCTTTGGGTACCGTTGGTTTGACTTTGTGTCGAATGAGCGGTTGCTCATGGAGTCCTGAATGAGGCACATTACCTGCATTGTGAGGGAGCTTCAGTTACAGCACTACAGCCATGTGGTGTGATTCCCCCGCAGAATCCTCATTGTTGAGAACCCGAGTAACTGGACCAATCCAAGGGTATGCCCATGCAACACCTGGCTGCAGCAGATAGAGGGTAATTTCCGGAGGGTGGGACTGGATCGCATGTCTGCCTGGGGGGGTTGCCAACCAGTATCCTGAGCTATTTCGTCATGTGGTGGGTGCGGCAACACGCTGTACCAGTGCATGCTCCCCTACTTGACTTTACCTCAACTGGTATTCTCTTTTCCCCAAAAAGAAAACATTTGAACCAAATATATAATAGACTAATTAAGGTAAAGCATACATTTTGTAACTGTTTTTTTTTTTATAGATCAAACTATCTATATCCATTAAGTTGTCCAAAATGACTAAATTAATGAATGACTTCCTGGAAGTCCTTCAGTAAATTTACTATATGATACAATTTTGCAGTGTGCTTAACACATAGCTTTTACCAGCTGTGTCAATTTTTAAAAAGCACATGGTTTGTATTCTCCAGCAGTATTTTCACAAAGTAATTAGGAAGGACCTGAAATAATTTTATCAAAAGAGTTTTGAAATATGGAATCAGAGCCAGATTTAAAATCCACAAGGTAGTGCATTGTAATTCTTCAATATGATTTTTTAATTGCATACCATGCAAGAAAATTTTCTAAGTGATAAGTTCTATTAGGAAAATAGTTCATTTCGAATAACATACAGGATCAAAGTTTAGAATGTCTCCAAGATGGATGGCTTTTATTACAGCAAGCTTGAGGGAGCTTGCAATGTGCACATTTCAGTTCATCATAACAAGACTGAAGAATATGGGAAAACATCAATCTTAAATAAGCTAGGATCATTTGCATAGCACAGTTAAGAAACAGTCAGTATACAGATAATTGGCATAACCTTTTACACACCTATATCTTTGCATATCTAAAGGTCCCAAAAACACACTAAATATCTTTGTCAAATATCTCATAATTAAATAGGACTTTTTGTATATAATATTACAGTTAATAATTAAAATGTCTTACAATCTTATCTACATGATTAATGTGCTGGATACAGATGATACAAAAATGACTTATTTCATTAGCAGCCATAGTCAGAAGCACATTATGAATTCATGCAGAAAGTTTCTACCTAACAGTTCTCTAAAGGAACATTTTTTTTTCTATAAATGTGATTACATTGAACTAAAATTTATTATTGAAGTGTATATATTTTACCATAGTTCTGTGAGAGATGCTATATTTACAGCTTTTTAATTTCAACTTTAACTTTCATTCAGGACTGTGCAATACAAACTCAGAAATGAAATCCCCAAGGTTCAAATTGATGGTCGTTTGATCCTGTTGATATATTTATCATGAACTTCTTCAGGCTTCAGATTTTCTGTGAAATATTGATGATTTTCTGCACCCATTTCAATTTTTGTTGGACACACATTGCATTTTTTTTGTTGGCACTTGTAAGGGGCATCATTTTCTTTTATTGTGTTGTTAACGTGTGGGGTAATATGCCCTAGATAAGGCAGAATTTGGAATAACAATTGCAGTTACAATTTTGGGTTTTAATGGTTTTCTCAATTGCAGCTATTCATTCTCATGAAAAACATCCAATGCAAAACAACTGGCATCTTTGTCTGAGTGGTGTGTGGTACGTTATGATATATCTATTGAAGAAACTGTACTGACCACCCTTGCTGGGTGTCCTGTTCTCCTTTTATGTTGAG
The DNA here is from genome assembly GCF_016835505.1 of Polypterus senegalus. Lineage (NCBI taxonomy): Eukaryota > Metazoa > Chordata > Cladistia > Polypteriformes > Polypteridae > Polypterus > Polypterus senegalus. Next base: position 143,833,826 of record NC_053161.1, read on the forward strand.
GAATCAATCTTCTTTATTTTCTAAATCCTGCAAGAGGTAACACTCATTAAACATATATCATCAAAGCAATGAAAGAAAGTGTGTTACAAAGAGGAGTTTGTGTTGCGTCTTTTTATACAAAATTCAGATCTTAATCACCATTCCATAATGTAAGCTCTAATACCATTGGTTACACTTAGTTGCTAACAGGACATGACAGAACAGAGATACCATAAAGGGTCGCTATCAACTTGGTCCACTTGGCCGGATGTCCGCTTGTCAGCTTCGTTACCCAAAGAAAGCGTTCGTGACCTTAAAGTGTTAAAGTACACTGGCCACTTAAACTTCTGTACACCCATACAGTTTTGTGCTTATCCTACACAGACCAGTTGACCACATGTTCGCAGTTCCACTGTTATTGTGACTTCTCAGCTGCAGACAAGTCAAGCAGCCTACTTATCAAAGCAAGTATGCCCTAAGAGAAAAGCACTTTTAACTTTATTTTCTTTTAATTCTTGAATGCAATAATCAAACATACTTAAGCCCTCTTCGTAATTAGTTCAAACATCTTTGTTATAGCTGTTGAGCATAAATTTGGAAGAGTAGAGAGCATAAATCCATTAAGCAATGTAGCTGTTTTTTCTTGTCTTGTTAGCACACCTACATTACATGTCCTGAACACACTGAACCTGGGTTCAAATTCAACTTCCACAGATCTCATAGATAGATAGATAGATAGATAGATAGATAGATAGATAGATAGATAGATAGATAGATAGATAGATAGATAGATAGATAGATGCTTTATTAATCCCAAGAGGAAATTCACATACTCCAGCAGCAGATTACTGATAAAAAAATATTAAATTAAAGAGTGATGAAAATTCAGGTATAACAGACAATAACTTTGTATAATGTTAACGTTTACCCCCCCCGGGTGGAATTGTACCCATTAATCCTTTCATATTCAGATTACCATAAGGACACATGTACAAAGATTTTTGGTAGAACTTCAAATTTTAAAATATAATTTAAAATATTTGGATAATCTAGTCTTTTTTGAGCATTGTCTGCTTTGATATTTTAGAGTTCCCTATCACTTGGATAATGAAGGTTGGTTCATGACAAAAGTCAAAGCATAAAACAGAGATTATTGGTTTTTGCCACAGATCAGTAAATTAATTATTTTCTTGCATATTAGCTTGTTATTTAAGGTCCAGCAAAATCCCATCACCTCCTCCACACAGTGCCAGCTGGGCAACAAGAACCCATGAGAGCTTGGCTAACGGTGAGGGTCTCCAACGTCAGAATGGAGCGATGCATCGGCTGGAGTATCTCTTGGTCGCATCACCATGCAACATCAAATCAGAAAGAGATTAGCTTGTTATTTAAGATGTTATTGTTTGAAATTTTCCCATGCCTTCTTGAGGTTTGCAAACAATTTGCACTATATGAGTTAGAGATGAATTGGCAGAAATTGTGGCGTAGCTATAAAAGACAGGTCTTGTGTAATAGAGAAGCTTATTGGCTTTATTCATGTCAATTACATTTTTTTTACTGTAATTACAGATTCAGCTCTTAGTTTTAATTGAACCACATCACTGGGACACAATGAACGAAGCCCTATCAAAAATACTCTGTAAGGTCTCATGATAAAAACAAGTCATCGTAAGATTCAAGGTTGTCAGCCTGGGCAAAAGTTTATTGGTGTCTAATTTCTATATAATTAAAGATGGGTCTTTCAATCTGTTTAAAAATCTGTTTGGGACCGTGTATTGGTTGTGGAGGAAGGGCCACCTGGAGATGAAATAGAGACCTGACTACACTGTGCAGCTCTGCAGGCCATACTTAGAACCTCTTCAGTCTGGTTTGAATCAGCATTACTTGAAAATGCTGGGAGTATGGAAATAACATCTTGTCCTAATATTCCCCTGCGCTAAGTTGTTCTTAAATTTTTAACATTTCAGTCATGTTCCTCAGAATATTGATTTACACCATTAGCCTAAAAGAATCCTGAAATTTCAGCTTCTTTGTGAATGTGAATGTGTGTAAATTATTTAAAACTCTAATTTCAACTTTATTTTGGTCAACTGCTAGTAAAGCATTCAAAAGATGATCTAACATATCATAGGGTTTGTTTGAGATATATTTTTCAATGACCATGCATCTAGTGGTAAATATTTGAGTGGTCATTAAAAAAAACTCAGTTCATCTACCATACTATGCAAGCTATCTATATTTTGTGGCCCATTACAACATTTTCTTTTTTTCACTTTATCTCTCACTACTATGTATTTCCTTCTAATGGTGGATTTTCCCATGTCTAACCTTATTTGGAATCATATTATTTAATTAAACATTATTCTTACTGCATGTTCTCCCCGTGTCTGCGTGGGTTTCCTCCGGGTGCTCTAGTTTCCTCCCACAGTCCAAAGACATGCAGGTTAGGTGTATTGGCGATTCTACATGTAAATTGCCCGTTGGGTGTGGGTGTGTGTGTGCGTGCCCTGTGGTGGGCTGGCGCCCTGCCCAGGGTTTGTTTCCTGGATGAATGGATGGATTATTCTTACTAACAGGTTACCAGTCCATCTCAGGGTCAACACACACTCACTCACACACTACAGCCAGTCCAGCACCTGGATAACCCACACAGACACAAGGAGAGCATGCAAAGTCAACACTGAAAAAACTTAAACTTTGATCTGGAATTTTCTGATTGTAAGGCAGCAGTTCTATTCACTGCACCACCATGCCACCTTTACATTCTATATTTTAAAAATATGTGAAACCTTTTCATTTAAAGAGTCTCCTTACACATACATTACATATAAAATACACAAATAAAACAAGCACACCTACACTTTCAAAAAGCTCCCATTCTGACACACACACTATACAACATTATTTATGTCCCTTTTGTATTTTATAATTATCAAAAGTACATTTTTCTTTAAAACTTAATCAGTGTTTGAAGGAAAGATGTTTTGCATATTTATAAATATTTTATAGTGAAATGTGGAGACACTTTAATTGCACCAAACATTACACATACTCAAAACTCATTAAAGTATTTTATTACTTAAAATTATTTCAGAGCTCCAGTAAAGATAATTCTACTTGTATTCGTATTTTTCTACTCTAGGTAGAAACACATTTATTAAATTTATCTCACAGAAGTATTTATTTGTAATTCTACATGCAGAACTGAAACATTAGGACATAACTTGATTTATGACTAGTGTCGGATTTTTAATTCAAAATTAAATAGATTTTAGCTTTTTTCTTTTTTAATTTTGTTGATTTTATTGTAATCACACAACATTACATACAAATACATCAATTTTTACAAAAATAGGATTGAAAACAAATTAACCCCCACCCCTAAGAAAGAGAGCATGGCCAACAGACTAAAACTTAAAAATAGAAAAAATGAATTAATTGATGAGTTTATTATGCTAATATAGATAAATGGAGAAGAAAAAGAAATGGGGAGAGAATCTGTTTCCTCAGAGCTTTAAGAGCTTATTCTAAAATATTATTGATTAGATCCTGCCAGGTTTTGAAACATTTCTGTACCAATCCTCTAACTGAGAATTTAATTTTTTCCAATTTCAAATAAAATAAAACATCAGTTACACACTGACTCAAAAGAGGAGAGTTAGGATTCTTCCAGTTTAGCAAAATAAGTCTGTGTGCCAATAGTGTAATAAAGGCAATCACAGTTTGTTTATCCTTCTCCACTTTATACCCATCTGGAAGAACACCAAACACAGCTGTTAGTGGATTAAGAGAGGTTATGACACCAAGGCTGTCTGAAAGGCACTTAAAAATTTTTGTCCAGAATGATGTTAATTTGGTGCAGGCCCAAAATATGTGACCCAGTGAGGCTGGAACTTGATTGCAGCGTTCGCAGGTTGGATCTTGCCCTGGAAACATTTTGGATAATTTCAAGTGAGACAGATGTGCTCGATATATAATTTGGAGTTGAATAATTGTATGCTTTGCGCATATGGAGCTCGAGTGAATTCTCTGCATTGCTACCTTCCACTCCTTTTCTGAGGTATTGAGTAAGAGATCCTTTTCCCATTGTCCTCTTGGAACTTTGAAAGGGAGGGACTGTAAAATATTTTTATATATTGCCAAAATGTTGTCTGAGTCCTTGAGACTGAGCAATATTTTTTCCAGCATAGAGGAAGGTGGGAAATGGAGAAAATCAGGCAGGTTCTGTTTGACAAAGTTTCTGATTTGAAGATAGTGAAAGAAATGTGTTGCTGAAAAATGTAATTTGAAATGTAATTGTTCATAGGCTCTGCATTCAGAGCTCAACCTCTTAACAACCAAAGAAACTGAACATCTCATTTTTAAATCAAAAAAATCATTACAATGAACACAGAGAAAAAGCTAATAAGCTCTTAGCTCAACAGATCCACAAGCAAGAAGTTTGCAATACAATCCCAACAATCACCAACACGAACGGAGATAAAATAATTGACCATAAAAATATAATGCACACATTTTGAGACTACTATAAATCCTTATATTCTACTGAGTTCAAAGAAGACAAAACACAATCTAATGCATTTCTGGATACATTACAGATACCACAAATAGATACTTTTATTGCAGAGGAATTGGATAAACCTCTGGTGCTATCAAAATTACTTGATGCTATAAAGTCACTTCAGAGCGGGAAAGCAGCAGGCCCTGATGGCTACCCTGTTGAAGTTTATAAAAAAATTCTCCACTCAGCTAGCTCCTCTCTTATTAGCAACATTTACAGAAGCTAGAGACAATCAAATTCTATCTCAAACTCTTTGCCAAGCATTAATCACCGTCAGCTTTCCTAAACAAAACAAGGACTTATTACAATGTGCATCCTACAGACCAATTTCACTTCTGAATAATGATGTTAAGATACTCTCCAAAGTCCTACCTATAAGGATGGAGAAAGTGCTACCTTAGGTAATATCACAAGATCAAACTGGATTTATTAAAGGCTGACACTTAGCTTCAAATCTCTGATGCCCGTTTAATGTAATATATTCACCTGCAAAGTCAAACACCCCAGAGATATTATTATTGTTAGATGCAGAAAAAGCATTTGATATGATTGAATGGATCTACCTTTTCACTACATTAGAGAAATTTGGGTTTGGCCTGAACATTTGTGTATGGATCAAACTGTTGTATACCAATCCAGAAGCTTCAGTTTGTATTAACAACATTTGCTCAGACTACTTTAAACTAGAACGTGGTACCAGACAGGGATGCCCCTTGTTACCACTGTTATTTGCAATCGACATTGAATCACTGGCAGTCCACTGTTGAAATGCTTATTAGAAAAAGGGGATTATCAGAGAAGGACTGGAACAGAAAATTTCTCTATATGCAGATGATATGGTTTTGGATATACAGTATCAGACCCACAAAATACTGTGCCTGCAGTCTTAATAGCACATTCAGAATTTCAAAAGATCTCTGGTCTCAGAATTAATTTGAATAAAAGTGTGCTCTTTCTACTGAATTCTCAAGCATTCAATATTAGATTGGACACCTTTCCTTTTATTATTGCAGATGAGTTTAAATACCTAGGGGTAAATATCACAAGTAAACATAAAGCTCTTTATCAACAAAATTTCACCGCCTGTATGAAAAAAATTAAGCAAGACATGCATAGATGATCAACCCTCCATCCCACTGTAGCTGGAAGAATTAACGTTGTTAAGATGAATTTCCTTCCTAAGCTTCTCTTTTTGTTTCAAAACATTCCAATATACATCAATAAATAATTTCTTAAGCAATTAGATTCAACAATAACCTCATTTATTTCGAACCTAAAACATCCACGTATCCAAAGAGCAATTCTACAAAGACCTAAGACAGAAGGTGGCATGAGTCTACCTAACTTTCAGTTTTATTACTGGGCAGCAAACATACAAGCTATAAAATCCTGGACAAAAATAGATGAACATACACAGGCCTGGGGCCTTATGCATAACGCCGTGCTTAGAATTCGCACTATAACATGACGTAAGCAAAAAAAGCCAAAATGTGCTTACGCACAGAAAAATCTAGATTCAGGAATCTGTGTGTACTCCAACTTCCACGTTCTTCCGCTCCATAAATCCCAATCAGTATGAAAAGTAACGCTTGTGCACGTGCCTTCTGTCCCGCCCCAACTCCTCCCAGAATTACACCTCTATGAATATGCAAATCAGTATGAATTGCCCTTAAGCTCTGCCTTCTGTGAAAAGACAATGGGAAAAGCACGGGGGAAAATATAAGAATTACAGCGAATATCAAGTGGAGGCAAAGGAAAAGCATACTATTTGTTGATTTAAACAGTGGTATAATCAACAAAAGGAAGTGGAGCGAGTGACATAGCGTGTAGGAGAAACTTGAAAGCTCAAGTTCATAAAGTTGCACAGTGCCAAAATAAAAAAAGAAGTCACATATCAAAGTCGCTGTGAAAAGGCGAGTTGTAGCCTTCTGTCTGAGCTTATTAGGGTACAGACAAAAAAAATATGCACACAGTGGGAAAAAAGCACGAAATGTCAACTTTAATCTCGAAATTTCCACTTTAATCACGTAGTTTATTTTGTCATTAAAGTAGAACATCATAAACTTCATCTTAAAATCATTTAATTTACTAGTTTCTTAAATCCTATCGTAACTAAAGTAGCATATTAAATGCTTTGTTTTGTTTTTGATCTTCAATGTGCTCTATGTGTGTGAATCACTACGTGCTTCCGTTCTTTCTCTTTCTCCGACAGGACACAGAATCCATTACATTTGTAATATTACAGCTTTCTGAATAATTAAAATACTGAGAGGAATATGTGGTATCTTTTTCATGATGATTGGAATGAAAGCATGTTATTAAGAACACGATGGCACAGTGATTGTTCATGTCTCACACAAGATGCTGCTGCTGTGCCATGCGCGATTTTCGATGAAATAATTTATTGTAGCAGTACTGTCTCTTTCAAACGTACTAACCTTCAATTCCTGTCCTTACTTTTCTTTCCCCAAATACCCAATCGCCACTCAATCAGCTCTGTAATAGACTTTAAGCCATCTGTAAGCTTACAACGACAATTCTTCAAAACTTTAATGGAACATTGAAATATCTTCATAGTACGTGTTTAATTATCATCTATCATCTATCCTTCCAGTGTCATGCCAGCCTCAGCAAATATACAGCGCGAAGGAAGAATACGTGAACTTGCTAGCACTGCGGCACTGTGTCCTCACATGTTTAATTATTAACAATACAGATTATTTAAATGAAGTTAAAGTTTTATCTGCATAATATAATCAACATATTTTGCTGTATTTCATCTTACAAATGATACCGTCATCATATGTAAATACGCGCTTTATAAAGTGGCGCAGGTTGTGCAGTATTATAACTGTTGTGCAAGTTTACAGTGGGGTAATTGTACATATAAGTACAAACAGTTCCACAAGGAGCAATTGATTGAGTGCGTTTATAGTTCTTGGGATGAAACTCTTTCTGAACTGCAAGGTCCGTACAGGAAAGGCTTTGAAATGTTTTGACGTGGCTGAGGCAGCATGGGCTTGATGCTGTATACTGATAATTCTCTTTCCGATCAGCTGCTGCTGTGATTCCCCACTCAGATACAGTGATATAAATACTCCGAGTGGTGCAGTGAGAGTAATATGGAAAAAGATGATCCGTTGTGGCAACCCTTAAAGGGAGCAGCTGAAAGAAGGAAAAGAAGAAGAAGAAGATGGTGCAGTGAGAGTAACAACGCTAAAGCAGTTATGGTATTTGGAATACTATGGCTATTCCCTGGACCATTATATTGTTAGAAGTTAATTACAATCGGATGCATTACACTAATCAACAATATGCGGTTAGTTTCAGTGTATTTATAAAGCTGCATCAGGAAAATAAAGAGTAACCATACAGGAACAGTATCACTGTTTTGATGCTGGGTGCCGCTAGTCTGCAAAACCGAGCGGAGAACTTACGTAAGACAGCTTTACGCCAAGTGTAGGTTTTATACATCACGATTTGAACGTGGAAACATTCTTACGCAACATTTCTGTACATACACACTATTTATGCATGAGGCCCCTGGTCCGCAATAGAAGTAAAATCCTGCAGTACTTCTTTATATTCCCTGTTTTGTGCCCCAATAAATGTAAGTTATCGCCAATATACTAATAACCCAATTGTGCTTCACTCACTCAGAATATGGAACCAATGTAGAAAGCATTTTAAGATGGAGAATCTTTCATCTGTGGCACCTCTGCATGAGAACCACCTTACTCAACCCTTGCAAACATATGTAGTTTTTAATATATGGAAAACATTTGGGATTAAATTGCTTAGAGATCTTTATAGACACAACATCTTTGCATCCCATCAATCACATGATTAATTGTCATTACATTTTTTAATTGAACAGAAGCCCTAATTAAGAGTCATAGATGATACCTGGTTAAAAAGAAAAAAAAACACTTCATATATGTAAACCATTATCAGAGTACAACATATAAAGTTTAATGTAGATATGCTCTCATTTTCTAATTTAAATGTACTGGTACAAATTTCAGGATTGCCTTGTTAAAATGCAAAGTTTCAAGTACAGGTAGTCATCAATTTATGACCTGTGAGTCACACAGCCATCCAGCAACAGTTCAACATTAAAACTGCTAACATGGCTAAAGGGCAAACGACAGTTTTTGCCACACCAATTCAGTGTAATGTGACTCATTCATCTTGATCTCAGTTTATTACCTGCAGCAGTTTCGATACATTCATTTACATTTGTCTTATAATTACAGGAAAAAAGACAAATATATCTCAATGCAAAACTGAAAGTGATCAAGCAGAATGAGGGGAGAAAGAAAATAAAAGCTTCTGTATTGTGATTCACGATGTGTCTCTTCATGTAAACCACCATGAAAGGGTAATGAAACCACACTGAACTCCTTTATCCCTTAATATTTATTATTAAACGGCTGAAATATTAAAACAGAAAACGTACAAGTGCTCTAACTCTCCCGGTATAATTCCTCCTCTCACAGTTAACAGTGAATACTGGGAGAGCTCACAATGATGTCATAACATAACACAGACAAAGAATGGATTTGTGAAGCTTTTCAAGGTTTGGCACCTATGCAAGCAATAGTAATAATGAAAGAAAATAATAAAATAAAAAATAATTTACAAAAAGAATGAGAATAAATATACACAATGTGCTAAGAATGATGATAAAAAGGAGGGTGTGCAATGGAGGAGAAAGAAGATTTTTAGAGTGAGTTGGATGAAGTGATGAACAGTGTACCATAGGGACAGAATGTGGTGATTGGAGTGGATTTCAATGGACATGTTGGTGAAGGGAACAGAGGAGATGAAGTGATGGATAGGTATGGTGTCAAGTAAAGAAATGAAGAAGTGGATTTTGCCAAAAGGATGGACATGGCTATGGTGAATATGTATTTTAAGAAGAGGGAGGAACATAGGGTTACGTACAAGAGTGGAGGACGATGCACACAGGTAGATTACATCCTATGCAGAAGAGTCAATCTGAAGGAGATTGAAGACTGCAGAGTGGTGGCAGGGGAAAGTGTAGTAAAGCAGCATAGGATGGTGGTCTGTAGGATGATGTTGGAGATCAAGAAGAGGAAGAGAGTGAGGGCAGAGCCAAGGATCAAATGGTGGAATTTGAAAAAGGAAGACTGCAAGGTTGAGTTTAGGGAGAAGGTGAGACAGGAACTGGGTGGTAGTGATGTGTTACCAGGCAGTTGGGAAACTACAGCAGATGTAGTAAGGGTGACAACAAGAAAAGTGCTTGGTGTGACATCTGGACAGGGGAAGGAGGATAAGGAAACCTGCTGGTGGAATGGGGAAGTACAGGAGAGTATACAGAGGAAGAAGATGGCAAAGAAGAAGTGGGATAGTCAGAGAGATGCAGAAAGTAGACAAGAGTACAAATAGATAAGGTGCAAGGTGAAGAGAGTTGTATGAGAGGTTGGACACTCGGGAGGGAAAAAGGACCTGTACCAATTGGCTAGACAGAGGGATTGGGCTTAGAAAGATGTGCAGCAGGTTATGGTGATAAAGGATAAAGATGGAACCATACTCACAAGCAAGGAGGGTGTGTTGAGCAGATGGAAAGAGTACTTTGAGAGGCTGATGAATGAAGAGAATGAGAGAGAGAAGAGGTTGGATGATGTGGAGATAGTGAATTAGGAAGTGCAACAGATTAGCAAGGAGGAAGTAAGGACAGCTATGAAGAGGATGAAAAATGGAATGATGCCAGAAGGAGTTGCATTGCATCTTTGTGGACCTGGAGAAAGCATCTGACAGGGTGCCTCGAGAGGAGTTGTGGTATTGTATGAAGATGTCAGGAGTGGCAGAGAAGTACGTAAGAGTTACTCAGGATATGTATGAGGAAAGTGTGACAGTAGTGAGGTCTGCAGTAGGAGTGACGGATGCATTCAGTGTGGAGGTGGGATTACATGAGGGATCAGCTCTGAGCCCTTTCTTATTTGCAATGGTGATGGACAGGTTGACAGATGAGATTAGACAGGAGTCCCCGTGGACTATGATGTTTGCTGATGACATTGTGATCTGTAGCAATAGTAGTGAGCAGATTGAGGAGACCCTGGAGAGGTGGATATATGCTCTAGAGAAGAGAGGAGTGAAGGTCAGTAGGAACAAATGAGAGGGAGGTCAGTGGAATGGTGAGGATGCAGGGAGTAGAGTTGGCAAAGGTGGATCAGTTTAAATACTTGGGATCAACAGTACAGAGTAATGGGGATTGTGGAAGAGAGGTGAAAAAGAGAGTGCAGGCAGGGTGGAATGGGTGGAGAAGAGTGTCAGGAGTAATTTGTGACAGACGGGTATCAGCAAGAGTGAAAAGGAAGGTCTACAGGATAGTAGTGAGACCAGCTATGTTATATGGGTTGGAGACGGTGGCACTGACCAGAAAGCAGGAGACAGAGCTGGAGTTAGCAGAGTTAAAGATGCTAAGATTTTCACGGGGTGTGACGAGGATGGACAGGATTAGAAATGAGTACATTAGAGGGTCAGCTCAAGTTGGACGGTTCGGAGACAAAATCAGAGAGGCGAGATTGCATTGGTTTGTGCAGAGGAGAGATGCTGAGTATATTGGGAAAAGGATGTTAAGGATAGAGCTGCCAGGGAAGAGGAAAAGAGGAAGGCCTAAGAGAAGTTTTATGGATGTGGAGAGAGAGGACATGCAGGTGATGGGTGTGACAGAACAAGATACAGAGGACAGAAAGATATGGAAGACGATGATCCACTGTGGCAACCAAAATTGGAGTAGCTGAAAGAAGAAGAAGTGAAAATGGAAACTTATCCTCCTTGTTGCTTTTCTTTTTTAGAGTGGCTGTGGACCACTGTCCTTTGTGATTAGTCGTGTAGGCTCCATTTCAGTTACTTTCTCCATTTATGCTTAATATTATTTGAAATTTTTTTTGTTTGGAGGAATGGGTACCATCTTGGGGTGTTTTATTATATTGTAATTTCATGCATTCTGTTTCTTTTTGTATCTTGCTTATTATCTTCAATAAATGTATCTTCACAAAGTATGGAAATTTGTGAAACTGTGGATGTAGTTACGGAAAAAGTAAAAACTTCACCCACAATGACTACTCTGAATAAACAGAAGAAAATAGTGCTAGGAATCATTTATTTACATCCACTTTACTTTTGTTGTCACAAGCATGCCTCAGATATGTGGAAGGGACGTTATCTTAAACTGAAATCTTTACAGCATCAAAGTTGATGTATTTAGTAAGTGTTCAGCCTTTTTGTTTTTACATTTAGACTCCTGCCCCTTTATCTCAACTTTAAAACACAAGAAAAGGCAAGGTAATTTTTTAAATTTATAAACAATGCTTCACTTTAGAACACAATTTTATTTGACAAATTAATATATATTGTGACTGCAAAGAAAAATACCAAATGTATCTTTAAAAATATATGATTATACAGTATCTCTATATATAATCTTCATTTGGATCTTGATCTTTGTTTGTCCGCGAATGAATTAGACGAAGAAGCACTAGATGGCAGTAGAGAGACAGCTAAAACATAGGCATTGCATTAAGAATCTCCTCCAGGATTATACTACTGAAGACTGTAGTACTCCAGCCACACTTCAAAACACAGACATTTAAACTAAACAAATTGTTGTGCTTTAAATTAACTAATCTTTATATATAATCTTCATTTAGATCTTGATCTTTGTCCGCAAATTCCACACATGCGTAGACCACCTTCCAGTTTAGTACGTTCCGAATAATAATGAAAGGGGTGGTGAACAGTGTGGTTAGTAGCTCCTGAGGCCTGGTTAGAAAATGAGATTGCCGAAGATAAAAGGTACATGCCTACGTAACATATGATTTAAAGAAAGACAGTGGGTAAAATGAATGACAACGTAACAGCACGTTCCGGAAATTATTATTGTTACGTTGTAGCTGGCGAGTGCTGCGCGTCTCACAGTTGTACCGTGGCTTGCTCACATGTCAGTGAAGTGATCCCTATTTATGCTTTAAAGAGCCTGGATACCTATGTGTCCCCCTTTTATAACCATTGCTCCGTGTATATTGCCTTACTCTTTGGATTGCCACAAAGCAACCTGCGAGATTGGAGAAAGGTTGAGAAGAGATTGTGAAAGGAAATGACAGCATCGTGAAAACGAGACGGACTGTGAACGGACAGAAGCAGAAATGCTCCTACACCACCACATAATTACTATTTGGACAGTGATTCCGAGTACGCTGTTCCTATCGAATCAATATCCAAGGGTTTTCTTTTGTAATTTTGTTTCCCTTATAAAAAATCATAATGCTGTGTGACGAAGGGCCCAGTTCACGACTGGCAGCCGCTTTTAAACAGGGAGCCCTTCACAGATAACTTTAACATGCGCAACATAATTGGGCGCATATGGCTAGTTAAATATCATATTTTACAAAAGACATCTCACAAATAAATTATGACATAACCAAGTTAAAAAACTGCTGTTGCTGTCTCTTCTAATAAAACATATTTAAAGTGTGTAGCTCAAACTTAATGAATTTTATTTGTATTTGATAGATAGATAGATAGATAGATAGATAGATAGATAGATAGATAGATAGATAGATAGATAGATAGATAGATAGATAGATAGATAGATAGATCTTTGTTTGTCCCAGGGATGGTTTAACCTTTTACAGAAGTTAAATAAATAAATATTATGTTATAACAAACAACAGACCCCTCTAAAATACACACCAAAATCCCTAATAGGAAGAAAAAACTAAAAAGATAGAAAAACTACAGATTTGGTAGTCCCAGTGAGGCATTATGCATGTGTATTGCTCATTGATATGTAAAGGATGACACTATCCACATTATGAGCCTGTTCTGCCCTTTCTTATATAGTTCCTTTGTGTTACGAGACCAATCCAGTACAACTTGTAAGTGATATGGACCCGTAGGTACTCTACCTCTACATCCACCATCTGAATAGTGACCAGACATAGAGGCTCGTTGGTTCGGTAAAAGTCAATAACTAGTCAGTTGGTTTTGCTGATATTAAGATACAGATAATTCTCTTTGCACCAAGAAACAAACTTTTCTAACTGACTCCTGTATTCTGTCTTATCTTTTTTATCAATAAACCCCATAAGTGCAGAATCATCTGAGAATCTCTGCAAGTGACAAGACCAAGTATAATATTTTAACCTGAGATATAGAGGTGAAGCAACGCCCTCTGTTACATGTTATAGAGCAAAATGCAGGTTTTGTGAGCACCACTGCCCCAGACTTTTCTTTCCTGGTGCTTTCCCTCAGACACCTCAGAAATCCATTGTAATGTTGCTGATTAACCATTTATTTACTGGGAAACAGTTTATTAAAAAATCTGTCAATTTGTAAAAACATGGCTATTGCTGTCTTGATGTTTGATATGACCTAACATGCTTTTTTTGGCTTGGAGAAAAAAATCGCCAAAGTCCCATACATGATTGTGGAATAACTTAATCAGCTAAGCATGAGGCCACTTGGGGGACTGATTAACAAGACTGTATATTGTAGGCATATGATACCTAGCTGTATATTTGATAACTATGCCCTACTCCGGTGGTGTTTACAACTTACACAAATTTTTGGGGTGCCCCCTTCTTTGATAACATACATAATCCTTGAGCCCCACACACTATGGTCTGCTGGAAAGTCCATTATCCATAATCCACCTGCATATCCCCTGGAAACCAATAAAGATCTATCTATCTATCTATCTATCTATCTATCTATCTATCTATCTATCTATCTATCTATCTATCTATCTATCCTGTTAGAGAAATGGTTGGATGGTATTGAAGGCACTGGTGAAATTAAAAAACTTAAACATCATAGTGCTGCCTGCTTTGTCCTTGTTAGAACATGCCATGTGGAACTGATAGATAATTAGAACTTCCCTTCAGTCTTTTTCTAATAGAGAATCTGTAGTGGGTCCAGGTTATTTTTTCACAAGAGTACTCTTATGGTCCAGTACCAGCCTCTCAAAGGCCTTTTTGATGTGAGACAAAAGTATCAATTTTTTGTATTCATTGAGTGAAGAGGTGGCTGCCTTCTTTGAAACTGGAACAATTCAGGAAGTTTTCCACAGCAGTGGTACTTTTTGTAGCTGACAGATGACAGAGGACACCACAATATGGATCAACACAGACCTTAAGAACTCAAGGACTGACTCTATCTGTTTCCAAGGCTTTCCTGTGTGTAGCCTCCTCAGTTGTCTCCTTACTAGGTCATCAGTTATGGACAGCCCAAACTGATGGTCAGATGTGGACTCATCAATGGTCATACCAGTTGAAATGGCAGGAATGTTTAAAGTAGCAGGGGTGGTGGTGAGGGAAATAGTCATAGGGAAAGATTTGTGGTGGTAGAAGGGATAATCTATCAAAAATTTGTTTCACGACATTAGATTTGTCAATATTTGATCACGGCCTGAATCCAGTAATTATGTTTAGGGTTAGTAATTATGTTTAATTATTAGTCCTTTCCAGACCTCCTTTATGTTATTTTGAGTGAGTTTGTTTGATATTTTAGTTTTGTAAGCTTTGTTTCCTTCCCTCTACTTTTTTTCAGCAATTGCTATACTCCCTTTTGATCCTTTTTGTCACCAGATGTGAATGCTGTCTTCTCCTCATTCAGCAGACTTTTTATATCTCTTAGAATTTCGTGGCTTGTTGTTTGGAAAGTAGCACACCGTTATTGACGGTAGAATAGTATTTTTCAGAGTACTTCAATAATATTATTGAGGGCACATCCACACTAATATGGACGGAGCCACAGACAGCTGCAGGGGCCTGAACCTTGGAGTAAAGGCATAGAAGGTTGGCTGAACTATCAGGTGTCTCTTTGGCTGCAGGATCTCACTCGGGGGGAGGGGTAAACTGAGTAGATGGCCCTTTTAAGTTTAAGAACTGAGGACTGGTTTTTAAAAGTCAAGTCTCCTGCTCTAGGGATTTTAACCTCACTTTTAATTAATTATTTATTTAATTGAGTTTTAACCTCCACAGATACTGTTTTAAAGTATTATTTATTTATTGGACTTTTTACACTGCGCTTTAGAGCATCTGTTTCGGATTACTTTTGAAAAAGGCATTGAATCATTTTATGCACCTTCACCTTGCTTTGTGTAAGTGTCCTCATCTGCTAGGCTCATCCCTTGGTTCTGTTATCACTAGTAAAGGGTTCAAGAGGCTGCTGGAACGGTTCCATAGTGTGGACCTGACCTGCACCACTCACAGTGCTTCCTGGGTATACTGTGGTGGCAGCTGAAGTGCTCCCAGGTCTTGCATAAAAGAAGCTGCTCCGCCTCATGCATGTGAGTTGGAGTCAGGAGGTGGTGGACAAGGTCCAGTGAACCAGTAGTATGTAAAAGAGGGAGATTTAAGAAAGAAGCTGCAAAGGAAAAACTGCTTTATAAGGCATATAAGACTAATGACTGAATCAAAGAGCATATGAGAAAATGAGGGCAACCATTAAGAAGGATATCAGAGAGGCTAAAAGACAGTTGGAGAGGAATATAGCAGATAAGGCAAAAGAAGACCCTAAGAGATTCTTTCAGTATTTTAGTAGTAAAAGAACAGTTAAGGAGGAGGTCAAGTTCATCAGGAATAGTAAAGGGGAATTAAAAGATACAGACTATGAAACAGTGGATACCCTAAACTTACATTTTTCTGAGGTGTTTACAAGTGAGCAAGTGGATAACCTCCCAGAGGTAAATGAGATTACTAAGGAGGTACTGAGGGATTTAGAAATTGTAGAGGGAGAAGTGCTGCTCAGATTAAATAAGCTGAAATCAAACAAATTCTATGAGGAGGCAACAAAAGGATATAATCAAAGTGGAACATATGATATTATTTATCTGGACTTTCAGAAAGCATTTGATAAGGTGTCACATGAGAGGTTGGGCATCAAATTAAAAGAAGTGGGAGTTCAGGGTGATGTTTTTAGTGGGTGTAGAATTGGCTCAGACACAGGAAGCAGATGGTGAAACTTTTAAGTGCCGGGTCTGAGCTAACATTACATAAAGCTGTGGACATCGCAAGATCGCACGAGATAGCACAAGCACAGCTGAGAATCTTTGATGCATATATTTCGAGCAGCTCACGTGAACTGACTTTGCAGGACAGGGAAAGTTATCTTTATAACGTTTGACAAACACGGAATATAACTTGAACACAACACATCCTCCAAATACGAACCTGATTGAAAGAAATAATGATAATCAAATCCTTGATGACAGTAACACTCATAACAGTCACAAAACAATTACATTGACAGTCATGTTACGTTATTTTTAAAATGTTTCCTTTTCTTTTTCATAACTTCTTTAACACACTACGTCTCCGCTGCGAATCGCGGGTATTTTGCTAGTTATGAATAAAGATTAAAAGAGCTGAGTCTATACAGTTTAAGCAAAAGAAGATTAAGAGGTGATATGATTGAAGTGTTTAAAGTTAAAACTAAAAGTAAAACTTTAGGGACTTTCAAATCTCGACTTGATTTTTTTTAGAAGAAATAAGTGGATAGGACTGGCGAGCTTTGCTGGGTTATTAGATTGTTTTAATAACCAGTTCTCCTACTTATTTTTTTTCATACCGTACCGGGTCTTTGTTTACTCAAATAAGATAAAATCCATCCAGTACCAGGTATATCAGGTTTAAGCCAGCTGTCCATAAAACACAATATACCATTGTACCTGTATGCTCCATGACCCGCTAGAAGTGCAGACAGTTCAGCGATTTTTTTTTAATTTTATTGAATTTTTTAAAAATCTAATCAAATAACACTCCTTACACATAACTCTAGTTTTATAAAAAGAAAAAGAAGAAAAAGGTATGAAACAAATCAACCCCCACCCCTGAGAAAGAGAGCTAGGCCAGCAGTAAAGATAAATAAATAGGTAAAATAATAAATGAATAAAGATAAATGGAGTGAAAGAGGGGAGAGAACCTGGTTCCTCAATTTAAATGCTTTTACTAAAAAGTTATTGATTAGATTCTACCAGGTTTTTAAAAAAGTTTTTTACATATCCTCTAAGTGTGAATTAGATTTTTTCCAGTTTCAAATAGTATATAACATCAGTTACCCACTGACTTAGAATAGGTGAGTTAGGATTCTTCCAATTGAGCAAGATAAATCTACATGCCAATTGTGTAGTAAAGGCAATTACAGATTGTTTGTCCTTCTCCACTTTAAGCCCATCTGGAAGAACACCAAACACAGCTGTTAATGGATCAGGAGGGATTGTGACACCAAGGCTGTCTGAAAGGCATTTAAAGCTTTTGGTCCAAAATGATGTTAATTTGGTGCAGGCCCAAAACATGTGACCCAGTGAGGCCGGAGCTTGATTGCAGTGTTTGCAGGTTGGATCTTGGCCTGGAAGCATTTTGGACAATTTTAAATTAGAGTGATATATTTGATATATAATCTTAACTTTAAAAATTCTATACTTTGCGCATATGGAGCTCGTGTGAATTCTGTGCATTGCTACTTTCCACTCCTTTTCAGAAATATTGAATAAGAGATCCATTTCCCACTGTTCTCTTGGATCTTTGAAAGGGAGGGACTGTAAAATATTTTTATATATTACAGAGATGTTGTCTGATTCCTCGAGACTAAGCAATATTTTTTCTGGTATAAAGGTAGGTGGGAGGTGAGGAAAATTGGACAGGTTCTGTTTAACAAAGTTTCTTTCGAATTTGAAAGTAGTGAAAGAATTGTGTTGCTGGTAAGTTAAATTTGGAGTGTAATTATTCTTAGGATGCAAAAACATTGTCTATGTACAGATTTCTAAGTAATTTAATCCCAGATGTTTTCCAGATATTAAAAACTGCATACGTTTGAGAGGGTGGGAAAAAGTGGTTCTCGTGCAGAGGTGCCACAGATAAAAACTTCTCTATCTCAAAATACTTCCTTCATTGGTTCCATATTCTGAGTGAGTGAAGCACAATTGAGTTGTTAGTATACTGGCGATAACTTGTATTTATTGGGGTACAAAACAAGAAATATAAAGAAGTACTGCAGGATTTTATTTCTATTGCAGACCAAGCCTGTGTATGTTCATCTATTTCTGTCAATGTCCATGTTTTTATAATTTGTATGTTTGCTGCCCAGTAATAAAATTGAAAGTTAGGTAGAGCCAAGCCACCTTCCACCTTAGGTCTTTGTAGGGTCGTTCTTTGGATATGTGGATGTTTTGAATTCCAAATAAATGAGGTTATGGTTGAGTCTAATTTCTATCAATGTATATTGGAATGTTCTGAAATAAAAATAGAAGCTTAGGAAGGATATTCATCTTAATAATGTTAATTCTTCCAGCTAAAGTGAGATGAAGGGTTGATCATCTATGCAAGTCTTGTTTAATTTTTTCCATACAGACGGCAAATTTTGTTGATAAAGAGCTTTATATTTACTTGTAATGTTTACCCCTAGGTATTTAAACTGATCTATGATGATAAAAGGGAAGGTGTCCAATCATATATTGTATGCTTGAGAATTCACTGGGAAGAGCACACTTTTATTTAAATTGATTCTGAGACCAGAAATCTTTTGAAATTCTGTTAGTGCTGTTAGGATTGCAGGCACAGTATTTTGTGTGTCTGATACATACTGACAATATCATCTGCATATAAATAAACTTTCTGTTCCAGTCCTGCTCTGATAATTTCCTTTATCTCAATAGCATTTTGTCAGTGAATTGCAAGTGGCTCAATGGTGATTGCAAAAAGCATTGGTGACAAGGGGCATCCTTGTCTGGTACCACACTGTAGTTTAAAGTAGTCTTAATTGATGTTGTTAATACAAACTGAAGCTTCTGGATTGGTTTACAGTAGTTTGATCCATGCACAAATGTTCGGGCCAAATCCAAATTTCTCCAATGTGGTGAAAAGGTAGTTCTATTCAACCATATCAAATGCTTTTTCTGCATCCAATGATAATAATATCTCGAGGGTTTTTGACTTTGTTGGTGAATATATTTCATTAAACAGGCATTGAAGATTGGAATCTATGTGTCTGCCTTTAATAAATCCAGTTTGGTCTTGTGATATTACTGAAGGCAGCACTTTATCCATCCTTCTATCTAGGACTTTGGAGAGTATCTTAACATCCTTATTTATAAGTGAGATTGGTCTGTACGATGTACTGTACGAAGTTCTTATTTTGTTTGGGAAAGACAGTAATTAATGCTTGGTGAAAAGTTTGAGGTAGAATTTTATTTTCTCTAGCTTCTGTGAATGTTGCTAACAGTAGGGGAGCTAGCTCAGTTGAGAATTTCTTATAAAGTTTGGCAGAGTATCCATCAGAGCCTGCTGCTTTCCCACTCTGCAGTGAGTTTATAGCATCTAGTAATTCTGATAGTGCCAGAGGTTTATCCAATTCCTCTTCCCTAAGAGTATCTATTTGTGGTATCTGTAATGCATCCAGAAATCCCTTAGATTGTGTCTTGTCTTCTTTAATCTCAGTAGAGTATAAGAATTTATAATAGTCTCTAAATGTGTGCATTATATTTTTTATGGTCAATGATTTTGTCTCCGTTTGTGCGGGTGATTCCTGGGTTGCATTGCGAACTTCTTGCGTGTGGATATGTTGAACTAAAAGCTTATTAGCTTTCTCTCCATGTTCATAATAATGATGTCTTGATTTAAAAATGAGTTGTTCAGTTTCTTTAGTTGTTAAGAGGTTGAGCTCTGAATGCAGAGCCTGCCTTTTCCTATGAAATGTCTCACTTGAAAATCCGGCATGTTTTTGATCTATTCTAGTAATTTCGTTGATTAGCTCTGATACCTTCTTGGTTTCCAATTTATTTTTGTGGGAAAGATATGAGATAATCTGTCCTCTTAAGAAGGCCTTCAGGGTTTCCCAAAGTTTTCCTGCAGAAACCTCTGAGGGTGTATTTGTCTCTAAAAAATTGATTTGCTTGGATATAAATTCTGTACAGTTCTCATCTGCTAATAAAAGTGTATTAAGATGCCATCTGCAAGATGTGTATGTAGGGCATAATGATTTTAGCTCCAAAATGAAGGAGGCATGGTCAGAAATAACAGTGGTGTCATACTTTCAAGATTTAATCATAGGCAAGAAGTTGTTATCTACAAAGAAATAATCAATTCTTGAGTAGCAATGATGCACTGGTGAGTAGAAGGAATATGCTCTTGAATTTAGGTTTAGAAATCTCCAGGGGTCTGATAAGTTGTGGTCAGTTACAAACTTTGTAATTGTCTTTTTAGTGTTAGATGTCATCGCCCCTGTAGCATGAGATGTATCTAGTGTAAGATAAGCGCTATATAGCGCCCAACCGCACACGGGAGGCACATGTAAAATTAAATAAACTTTTATTTTTCTTCGTGTGTGGGCTATGTCTTCCCCGTACCCACAGACACAACACAGTCCCAAGCACACAATAAACACAATTATTTACTCCTTTTTGGCACCATCTCTCCTTCTCAGCAACCGTGTCCTCCTGCACCCGACTCTGGCCCCTGAGTGGTGGTCGCTGGCTCTCTTTATAGTTCACCCGGAAGTGCTCCAGGTGCTTGATTCCCGATTTCCTGCTGCATCTCCTTGTGTGACGAATTGGTTGCCCACACGGCCTCAGGAGTCTCAAATACAGCGCCCCCTAGCGGTACCTGCGGGACCCAACAGGGCTGCACCCAACTCTAATTCCCAGGATGCCTGCGGGAACCCGAGGCATTGTTCCACCCCAGGAAGGCGGTCAACTAGCGTTCAGGGGGAGGTATTGCAGTGTCCATGACTGCTCCCCCTAAATATAGTGTGCAGGGGTGTCCCGGCTGGGTAAGGACGCCAAGCCCCTGTCACACTAGGTCTGCATTTAAAACAAAATTAAAGTCCCCATCCATTATAATTTTATGAGTGTTCACATTGGGAATGGATGCAAATACATTTTGCTTGAATTCCCTATCATCGACATTGGGTGCATAAATATTTATTAAAGTCACTTTACAGTTAAATAAGTTACCTATGACAATCAGATATCTCCCCTCAGGATCAGATACACATCTGACACTACAAAAGAATTCCCACACCTCTTGTTTTCTTTGTAAAGCTGGAATGGTCCTTGCTAAATAAGTGGGTCTGTTGTAAAAATTCTATTTTAGCATTTAGGCCCGTATAAGTGAGAGAATACTTTTTTTCTCTTTAATTCGTGATTCAGACCTTTAACATTCCAGCTCACAAAGTTAACTGTCCAGTCTTTGAGACATTGCTTCTGAACCGTTGTCGTTTTTAAGTGTTAACTGAAAATAAGACAGCTTTGACCTTAATTTCCAATTTTTCTAGGACAGTTCATCGATTTTAGTTAAGAAACAATCAAACATTACCCATTACAAAAAATAGTAAGGCAGTTCTGAACCACTTATGCCTTGCTTTTATTCTCACTCTGACTCTTTGTCCTCAGTGTCTTCGGATGGGTAACTCTTGTGGTAGCATGCAATGAAGCTTCATAGGCGCTTAATATCACAGTGCTACCAGCTGATTATGGGAGTATTTGGAGGCTGGTAAATAATTTTTAAGTTGCAAATAATACAATTATTTTTTTCCTTCTGTCTGTGTGCCATGTGGCCAAAAAAAGTTTGCAAAAACCTGTGCAACAGTGAATCAAAAATTCAGCTGCATGTTAGAGTTCAGTAGTGCTGTAGCATTCACTTTAATAAGTAAATTATGAATACTGTTTAACTTACCACCATACGTTCAATAAAGGCATGTAAAGCAACATTTTTATGGAATGTGTTTAATTTGTTACTTTTCAGTAGGTATATCTTGACATTGGTAGACATTAGAAGATAAAATGTGAAGTGGGTGGGGTAATTACCATGCCATATTTTATATACAATTTTTTATATCACTGTTTTATTTATCAGCTAAGTCCATGAACCGATTACTGATAGTCCCACAGTTCTGCTTTTTTTTGTTTTGTTTTATTTTGTTTAAGATACAGGTCTCATTTGTTGGAAAGCATGTGATTTACAAGAAGAGATCATCTGTCAACTTTTTATTATTTATATATGTGTGCTAATTTGAATTAGTTCCTATTCCAGTGAAGCAATAGTATGTAAGAGAGAGAGAGAGAGAGAGAGAGAGAGAGGTAAGGAACATTAGCACCACCTGCTGCCTTTTTAACCAGTTTAAGTATAATACATTTCCTAGTTTTACAGTATGTTCAGCTCAGAGAGGTTATACAGCACTGTGGACATGTTCCTTGGCAAACAAATAAAAAGTTGACTGTGTCCCATTTTTCTTTGCATCTTTCATGTTCATTACAATGTTCTATTGGCATCAGTTTGTAAAAAGGTATAGCTTTTTTTGTTTTTGTACTTAAACTTTTATCAATGGCTCTTTGCTTCATGTCAAAGGTATTTGACTCACAAATAATATTTACAACCTCAAAAAATAAAAAACATTGGTAATTCTGTTTTTTTTTTTTTTTTTATTTATTTATTAATTTTATTACAATCAATACATAGCAATCAAGTTTTACAAAAAAAAAGAATTATGCTAAGAACAGATCGATCCCCACCCTTGAGAGAGAGAGCAAGCCAAACGGTGTAAAATTTAAGGCTTTTAAAAATACCTAAATCAACAAATTCTCTGTGCTTTATAAAATCATTTCAAAATATTACTGATTAGATCCTGCCATGTTTTGAAAAAGTCTGCACAGATCCTCTAACTGAGTATTTGATTTTTCCAATTTTAAATAATATAACACATCAGTTTCCCACTGACTTAAAGAGGAGAGTTTGGGTTCTTCCAGTTTATCAGAATAAGTCTGCGTGCCAACAGTGTAGTGAATGCAATCACAATTTGTTTGTCTTTCTCCACTTTAAGACCCTCTGGAAGAACCCCAAACACAGCTGTTAATGGGTTAGGAGGTATTGTGAGTCCAAGACTGTCTGAGAGGTAATTAAAATTTTTGTCCAGAATAATGTTAATTTGGAGCAGGCCCAGAACATGTGACCTAGTGAGGCTGGGGCTTGGTTGCAACGTTCGCAGGTTGGATCATGCCCTGGAAACATTTTGGAGAGTTTTAGTGAGACAGATGTGCTCGATATATAATTTTGAGTTGTATAATTGTATGCTTTGCATATGGAGCTTGAGTGAATTCTCTGCATTGCTACTTTCCACTCCTTTTCTGATATATTAATTGAGAGGTCATTTTCCCTGTGTCCTCTTGGATCTTTGAAAGGAAGGGATTGTAAAAGGATTTTATATATTGTAGAGATGGAGTCTAACTCCTTGAAATTGAGCAATAATTTTTCCAGCGTGGATGAGGGTGCAAGATGAGGAAAATCTGGAAGGTTCTGTTTAACAAAGTTCCTGATTTGAAGATAGTGAAAGAAATTTGTAGCTGGAATGTTAAATTTGGAATGTAATTGTTCATAGGATGCAAAGGCGTTGTCTATATAAAGATCTCTAAGCAAGTTAATTCCAAATTTTTCCAGATATTAAAACTGCATATGTTTGTGAGGGTTGAAAGAGGTGGTTCTTTTGCAGGGTGCCACAGAAAGAAGCTTCTCCGTCTTAAAATGCTTTCTACATTGGTTCCAGATTCTAAGTGAGTGGAGCACAATTGGGTTATTAGTGTATTGCCGATAGCGTGTGTTTATTGGAGCACAAAGCAAGGAATACAAAGAAGTACTGCAGGATTTTACTTCTATTGCGGTCCATGCCTGTGTATGTTCTTCTATTTGTGTCCAGGTTCTTATCGACTGTATATTTGCCGCCCAGTAATAAAACTGGAAGTTAGGTAGAGCCATGCCGCCTTCTGCCTTTTGTCTTTGTAGGGTCGCTCTTTTGATGCGTGGATGTTTAGAATTCCAAATAAATGAGGTTATTGTTGAATCTAATTGCTTAAAGAACGATTTATTAATGTATATTGGTATGTTTTGAAATAAAAAGGAGCTTAGGAAGAATATTCATCTTAACAGTGTTAATTCTTCCAGCTAGTGTGAGATGAAGGGTTGACCATCTATGCAAGTCTTGTTTAATTTTTTCCATACAGGCGACGAAATTTTGTTGATAAAGAGCTTTATGTTTACTTGTGATGTTTACGAGGTATTTAAACTGTTCTGCAATGATAAAAGGAAGGGTGTCTAATCTAATATTATATGCTTGCGAATTCACGGAAAGAGTACACTTTTATTCAGATTAATTCTGAGACCAGAGAGCTTTTGAAATTCTGTGAGTGCTGCTAAGACTGCAGGCACAGAATTTTCTGGGTCCGATATATACAGTACCATGTCATCTGCATATAATGAGATTTTCTGTTCCAGTCCTTCTCTGCTAATCCCCTTTATCTGATCAGTATTTCGACAATGTATTGCCAGTGGTTCAATGGCAATTGCAAACAGCAGTGGTGACAAAGGGCATCCTTGTCTTGTGCCACGTTCTAGTTTAAAGTAGTCTGAGCAAATGTTATTGATGCAAACTGAAGCTTCTGGGTTAGTATACAGTAATTTAATCCATGCACAAATGTTGGGCCAAACCCAAACTTCTCCAAAATAGTAAAAGGTATTTCCATTCAATCATGTCGAATGCTTTTCTGCATCCAATGATAATAATATTTCTGGGGTGTTTGATTTAGTTGGTGAGTATATTACATTAAACAGGCGTCGAAGATTTGAAGATAAGTGTCGGCCCCTAATAAATCCAGTTTGGTCTTGTGATATTATGAGGGAGCACTTTCTCCATCCTTCTAGCTATGATTTTAGAGAGTATTTTAACGTCGTTATTCAGAAGTGAAATTGGTCTGTATGATGCACATTGTAATAAGTCCTTATTTTGTTTTGGAAAGACAGTGATTAGTGCTTGGCGAAAGGTTTGTGGAAGAGATTGGTTATCTCTGGCTTCTGTAAATGTTGCTAATAGGAGGGAGCTAGCTGAGCGGAGAATTTCTTGTAAAACTCTGCAGGGTAGCCATCAGGGCCTGCTGCTTTTCCACCTTGGGTGACTTTATAGCATCCAGTAATTCTGATAATGACAGAGGTTTATCGAGCTCCTCCACACTAATAGCGTCAATTTGTGGTATCTGTAATTTATCCAGAAATGCATTAGATTGTATATTGTCTTCTTTAAACTCAGTAGTATATAGGGATTTATAGTAGTCTCTAAAAGTGCACATTATATTTTTGTGTTCGATGATTTTATCTCCATTAGTGTTAGTAATTCCGAGATTGCGTTGCGCACTTCTTGCTTGTGAATTTGTTGCGCTAAAAGCTTATTAGCTTTCTCTCCATGTTCATAATAATGATGTCTGGATTTGTAAATTAGTTGTTCAGGTTTCTTTAGTTGTCAAGAGGTTTAATTCTGAATGTAGAGCCTGCCTCCTCTTATGTAGAGTCTCGCTTGGTAGTCTGGCATGTTCTTCATCTCTTTTAGTAATTTAAGCTTTTTATCTCTGCTACTTTCTTAAGCGGATTTATTTCTGTGGGAAAGATATGAGATAATCTGTCCTCTTAAGAAGGCCTTAAGAGTTTCCCAGAGTATTCCTGCAGAGATCTCAGGGGATGTATTTGTCTCTAGAAAGAATTCGATTTGTTTGGATATAAATTCAGTACAATTCTCGTCAGCTAATAGAAGCGGATTGAGGCGCCATCTGCGGGGTGAGTGTATGGGGCTTAGTAATTTCAGCTCCAAGATCATCGGAGCATGGTCTGAAATAACAATAGCATCGTATTTACAAGATTTAATCTTAGGCAAGAAGTTATTATCTATAAAGTAATCAATCCTTGAGTAGCAATGATGTACTGGTGAGTAGAAAGAATATGTTCTTGAATTTGGTAAGTTTTGGTGAACATTGGTAATTCTGAGGGGTCCCCTTTTTTGGGGAGTGGGGGAACTGAAAGAGAAAAGAGCTAGCATGGGATATTACTGGCAAAAAATACATTATTGTGGAATAACTGGCACCCTAATGCAATATACTGTATATCTCCAAACTCTCTACATGGCAGCATGGATTCCAGTTCTGCTAAAGTCTTAATAATACCTTCAGTATTAGGCAGAGAGATCAGGGTGCATTGCCTTTAAAGTGGAAACCAGCACTTTAGTTTTCAGTGAAACCTCGGTACCTTAATATTGGCATCTTGTAGGACATTCTTTGAATCAGAAAGTCTGTTATGAGCTGTCCCAACAGAACAGTGTAGGCTGGGGGTTTAAGTGTCCTGCTCCCTGGTAGGGAAAATTGATTTCTAAGTGAGAGCAGAAGGAAGACTTTCTTAGGTGGAGAGAGACAGCCGTTTACCAGAAAAAATGAGACAGCTTTGGAAAAATGTGTTTAATTTAGTTAAAGCATTATGCGTCATACAAATGACTTGTGAAATTTCAAAACAGTTTAATCCTTAAGGGTGTAACTGGAGTTGGAACTTCTATATTCAGACTTTTTTAATGTTAGTGATCAACATTCTTATTGAGCAGAATTATGTGTGACCACTAGGGGTTGTTGCAGCACCCCAAACCCCAGACACAACTGCACAAACACAGGGACCGGTTCAAATCAAAGGTTTATTATAGTAAAGTACCTTAACAAAAGCTTCTTTTTAGTATAATAACCATATGACAAGCACAGTCACAATGAAAATCCTTTGCCTCTTCTTCATTCCTCCTCCACTCCTTCCAAGTGAGCTTTGTCATCTTCCACTCAACTCCAACTTGCTTTGGTAAGGCAGAGTGACTCCTTTTATTCAAGACTCAGGATTACTTCTGGTGCTGGGGTGTGTCCCACTGGAAGCAGAACTCCCTGAAGGTAGGGAGCATGAATCCCGGAACAGCTGCAGGCTGTTATTTCGGGGACTGTGTGACTTTCTGAACTGAAACTTTCAAGTGTCTCCACCACGTTATATCACTCCATCACTTTCCTTTTGTTGCTTATAACACTGCTTAAGCCAACATATAGAACACTTTTTCTTGCCTCCACTTTGCATTTGCTGAAGTTTTTTTTGCCTTTGCCATTGTCTTTAAACAAAACGATGTACATAATGAGCTATTTATATTCATTTGCATATTCAAAGGGGCGTATATTCTGGGAGGTCTCAGGGTGAGGTTGCAGGCGCATGCACGTGCGTGTGAAAGTTTGCTTATGCATGGTTTTGTGCATCTGAATTTTTTTGTTCATACACACATTTCCTGTTTTGTCCATATGCCATGTTTTAGTGTTTAATTCTACGCACAGCATTATAAATGAGGGCCCTGGAATCATTTAAGGTTTTAGGGTTTTCTCTTTTATCTATAGGAATTACTGTCACCTGTTTACATGGCTTTGGAACCTTCTGTTAGTCTAAGGACAACTTAAACATAAAGTGAAAAATTGAGCGGAGTAGCTCTACATATGGTTTCAAGAGCCTTCCACTAAGATGATTCGGGCCAAGACTTTTATTTATTTTTAATTTTCTTAAAATGATCTCTACATACGTTTGAAACAAAACTATCTCTCCCTTTACCAAAACCATCTGCTTCAAACATAGTTCTAGCTCAGTAATATCAAACTGCTCAAATCTCTAACCGTATTCATTTAACCCATTAGCTAAACCAGAGATGGAGTTAAAACCAAACACCCTGTCAGGGATGCCAGGGGCAACGACCCGGCCGGGACGCCATGAGGGACCTGAAGAGGGTCAGAGCCCACCCTGGATCACGTGGGGGCCGCCTTCCTGGTTGCTCTGGGGGCCACGGGTACAGGGCATGGAAGCTCCACCCTGTAGGGGCCCGTGGTCACCGCCAGGAGGTGCCCCAATGCCTTGGGGACTTGTTACCCCAGCACTTCCGCCACACCAGGAAGTGCTGGGGGGAAGATTTAGGACGGCACCCGGAGAGCTGCCGGGAGGACAGCCGGCATTTCCGCCATGCTGGGGCGTGGCCAGAGGAGGAATGGCGGGAACACCTGGGGCTCATCCGGGGACTGTTTAAAAGGGGCCGTCTCCATTCATTTAGCGCTAGAGTCGGGTGGAAGGAGGACAAGGCAGAAGAGAGTGGAGGCGGCCCGAAGAAAGGCATTAGAATGGCCAGGACTGTGTTGGGGTTTGTGCACTACTTTGGACTGGGTCTGAGTGACAATTTAATTGTATATATTTGTGTAAATAAACGTGTGGTGGTTTGATGAACAACATGTCCGCCTGTCTGTGTCCGGGTCGGCTCCACAACCCTTACATGGTTATTACTTTTTGACTGATGATAGCCAAGTAAGGTTTTAATGTCTAACCACCCTACAACACAATTTGTGTTCAAATGTATCCTTATAAATAAGCTTACATTTTTTTATACAAAGTTTTAAATCCCTATGTGCAGCACATGTCTCATTGGTATTACCTTTTCTAAGAGCACTTTTCTTTTTATAGAAAAACTAGTTGTATTACCCAGATTCAGTTTTTGTCGCCCTTCATACTTGCCTGATCTTGCTCCGTGCAACTTTTTCTTGTTCCTATATATGAAAAAAGAACTCAAAGAAAAGCGTTTTTGTATAGTGGAGGAAGTGAAAGAAAAATCACTGCAGGCCTTGGACAACGTTCCTCTTCGGCAATTGTTTCCACCAGTGGGAAAATCACTGGGACAAGTGCATTCATTCACATTGAGAATACTTTGAAGGAGACTAAAGTTTCACTAGGTAAAAATTATTATAACTATTTTTTTTTTAATTCCAGTTATTTTTGGGTACCCCTTGTATATATATATTGTAATGAACGGCATGTAGAGACTGGCATCACGGCCAGGTTTGAACAAGGGGCCATACTTGACCAGGAAGCAAGTGCAATGGAAGGACTGGGAAGAAGTGCACTAATACATGTTTTCCCACAATAGGCAAGGTCGTAGCTTCCTTGACATTTCAAATGCAATTAATTATATCTTAAAATGAGATCATGGTCTCTTAGACATATCTGAAATGCATTGTAAGATATTGTCATAAAGAAAACTTCTTCATAAAAAATAAGCAGAGTCTTCAGGCAGGCAGTCAGAATTTAGACTTTATTGCAGAGCACAGGAAACCATTGTAGTGCACATAAAGCCATTTCAGTTCATCAAATGAGCCTAGTGGGTTGGACGCAGCTCATTTTTATTTCAGTTCTAGTCACAAAACATCTTTGCTTCTTGCAATCCACTTTACATGTTATTTTCATAATAATGACCTAATGCTGTACCTGTTTTCATAACAATTACCTCACCTTGTAAATGTCTTTCCTCTAATAATCATCTTTTAATAATAATCATCAGGACTCAAAGGTCGTACTTTGCTGCCTGACCCTAAGATGGCCATCACCTAATCATCTTTTACATTTCTCACATTCTCATATTCCTAATCTTGAGGTAACAAAAATTGGTGGTCTTTTAATTAATCAATCCTCATTATTAAATTGGAACCAGGATGACCTACTGGACTGTTCAATTAATAATTGCTTGTTGCACCAGCATCCTGTAAGGCACAGCACGCAACATCACTGATAAGGGCTAAGCTGCTGGAGCTGGAAGCAGGCAGGTGGCCTTGAGCAGGGCTGAACAGATCTTCTTGACAGCTTGGAAAAAGAAAAAATACAAGCCTTTTGTTTCATGAGGAACCATTGACATATAGACTTAAATGCTATCTAAAACATATATACTGTATACATGCCAATGTGACAGCCTGCGCGTGCAGCCGCATAGTTTCTAACTTGCCAGATAAGTCGCTGGAGATGAATGCAGATGGCCATTTCAATAATCAACTCTTATAACTCCTGTATAGCTCAAAATAGCTAACACAATGCAGCTTGCTTTTAATGCAATTTAAAAATGTTTATGCTCTAGCGTGTGAGCATGCTTAGGTTTCTTTAAAAATAAGAGCCTTGAAGACTTTTTGGAATCTTTTTTAGTCTTTAGTCAGCCAGAAAGCCCAGCAAAGCTGCATGTTCCAAAACTAAATCTTCTTTAAGCAGTTCGCTCAAAAAAACATCGCAATTTGGTTCATAAAAATCAAGGGAAGTGAAAAACAAGCAGGCCACATTAAAAACAAAAGCAGCAGCCTGTGAAATAATAGTACCTGTCTAAGTCACTTAAAAAAGATGTTAAGCATCTGTTTTTAATAGTCAGAAAACAATACAATAGGTCTAAAACCAATAAAAGGCATATTGATCCTTAATCTAAACTTCAACAATATCTTAATTGTTTCTTAAAGATGTTTTAAAACAATTTCTTTCTATTTTAAATTGATATCTTAAAATTCATTCATATAAATAGAAATGCGGAGACATTTATTTTAAGACATATGGAAATATATTTAAGATATCTCTATATGGTGTGGATAGTATTTCAAGATGTCTTGAAATGTAATCAGGATATCTTTTGATCCATTTCAAATATAGCTGGTGTGTTTTGGGTCATTGTCCTGTTGCAGCACCCAAGATCGCTTCAGCTTGAGTTGACGAACAGATGGCGGACATTCTCCTTCAGGATTTTTGGTAGACAGTAGAATTCATGGTTCCATCTATCACAGCAAGTCTTCCAGGTCCTGAAGCAGCAAAACAACCCCAGACCATCACAATACCACCACCATATTTTACTGTTGGTATGATGTTCTTTTCTGAAATGCTGTGTTCCTTTTACGCCAGATGTAGCGGGACATTTGCCTTCCAAAAAGTTCAACTTTTGTCTCATCAGTCCACAAGGTATTTTCACAAAAGTCTTGGCAATCATTGAGATGTTTCTTAGCAAAATTGAGACAAGCCCTAATGTTCTTTTGGCTTAACAGTGGTTTGCGTCTTGGAAATCTGCCATGCAGGCCGTTTTGCCAGTCTCTTTCTTATGGTGGAGTCGTGAACACTGACCTTAATTGAGGCAAGTGAGGCCTGCAGTTCTTTAGACGTTGTCCTGGGGTCTTTGTGACCTCTCGGATGAGTCGTCTCTGCGCTCTTGGGGTAATTTTGGTCGGCGGCCACTCCTGGGAAGGTTCACCACTGTTCCATGTTTTGCCATTTGTGGATAATGGCTCTCACTGTGGTTCGCTGGAGTCCCAAAGCTTTAGAAATTGCTTTATAACCTTTACCAGACTGATAGATCTCAATTACTTCTGTTCTCATTTATTCCTGAATTTCTTGGCATGATGTCTAGCTTTTGATCTACTTCTCTGTGTCAGGCAGCTCCTATTTAAGTGATTTCTTGATTGAAACAGGTGTGGCAGTAATCAGGCCTGGGGTGGCTACGAAAATTGAACTCAGGTGTGATACACCACAGTTAGGTGATTTTACACCACAGTTAGGTGATTTTTCACACAGGGCCATGTAGGTTTGGATTTTTTTTCTCCCTAAATAATACAAACCATCATTTAAAAACTGCATTTTGTGTTTACTTGTGTTATATTTGACTAATGGTTATATATCATGAGTTGAAATACCTAAAAATATATTTCCTGATATTTTGAATTTTGTTTCCTCCATTTGAGGAGGAACGGCATGACAAAAGATTTTGGGGAAAAAGTGCACTGACAAATATGCCTCGATGAAGTCACAAATGCAGTGACAAATTTGTGCTCCTGGTGGGCTGGTCTTTCCATCTCTGACCATCACTCTGGAGAAAAGTACAGATATTGAATGCATGTACCATTGCTATATCCCCATGGTAATAATATCTCTATTACATACACAATGCATATGCCGTATAAGTAAAATTTTAATTATAATATATAAGATATAGTGATTTCGCCAAAAGTGAAAAGATTTTTCTTTTTTTTTACTAGAAAATATTTTTTAAATTAACATAAAAGAAATAAGGAAAATGTGGCAAAACAAACATATAACACGAGGA
Organism: Polypterus senegalus; assembly: GCF_016835505.1. Classification (NCBI taxonomy): domain Eukaryota; kingdom Metazoa; phylum Chordata; class Cladistia; order Polypteriformes; family Polypteridae; genus Polypterus; species Polypterus senegalus. Next base: position 143,866,143 of record NC_053161.1, read on the forward strand.
GAATCACAAAATGGCACAAAAACACAAAATCATACAAATAAATGTGTTATTGTACTGTCATTTATAGTTTACATAGCAAGCTGGTAAGCAAAACATTTAACTTGATGAAAAACACATAACTGGAAATAAAATACAAAACATGTACTTCACAGAGTAATCATATTGTACCATTATAAAACCACATTATGTGTAATCCCTCCGAAAGATTATTAAAATGACACTCTCTTTTGATTTGGACACTTCTAGATCTGGAGGGAAAGTAGCCACAAGCTTCTCAAAAGCAGAGGTCATGTCATCACAGGGCACAAATCTTAAAATGGATAACATTGCAACATGCAGGGGACCTTTTTGCCATTTTTGTAAGCATCTAGTATGTTAAATTCCTGCACATTTCTCAAATGTGACTGACTGAGATGGAAAAGCAACACCTTAACTTTCTGTCACCACTGGTTTATTGGTGTGCTTTTGTCGGCGTGAGATATCTAACATTGTTTTTAAAATACATTTTAAGATATTTTTAACAACAAAGATATTTCTAGATATAAGGTCATTTTGAGATGCCTGCATTTCCATATACAGTGCTCTCCACTATTATTGGCACCCTTTGTAAAAAGTAATAAGTAGTGTTAGAAACAAATTAACAGTTTGCAGAAGAACCGTCATCTTGCAGTGAAAAAATAAGAAACATCTGACTTTTAATTGAAACAAGTTCATTCAAAGAAAAACAAAGCCCACATCAAAAAGTACAAATTTTTACATTTTTTTTCTAACCCTTCTTACTAATTTTTACAATGGGTGCCAATAATACAGGGTGGTCCAGATCTAATTATGCAGATCCAGATCGTCTGGATGACTTTGATTTATGTGGGGACGATTCCAGTTCAGCGTGAAGACGATTCTTCACGTTGTCAGTTCGCACACTTCTCGATGATCCGGGATTTTCCGGGTGATTTTCTATGTAATAAACTTAATAAGTTATAGCGTAATGAAAATTGCACAATTAGATCTGGACCACCCTATAGTGGAGGGCATTATATGTCAAAAAAGACTCTTCATCCTTTTGGGATATCTTAAAATAGACAGTAATAGCTTTTAAAAAATATAAATTTTAAAGTTAGTGATTCCAAAATATTTTAAAATCCATTTTAGATCTGAAATACAGAAAAGGTTAATGTGAGATTTGCATTTGAGATATAATAAAATGTATTGCGGATATTTTAAAATATAGAGAATGTTATTTCAAGATATTTAGAAATGAGTTACCAAAAACATGTCTTGTTTCCTGCTTGCGCCCTGTGTTAGCTGGGATTGGCTCCAGAGGACCCCCATGACCCTGTGGTTGGGATATAGCAGTTTGGATAATGGATGGATGGATCATTTTAAAATATCACAACTATGTTTTCTGAAAATGATGAATCTTAGATAATAATGGGCAACTTTAAAATGCCATAAGTAACCTGCAAGCTACTTTTTTTGTGTTTCTCAAAATTCTTCCTAAGTGGAAAAGTTTACGAGTGAATATAAAGTACAACAAGTTAAACCTGCCAAAGAAAGTCACCTACAAAAGAGCTTCAGAAGTTGATTGAAAAGCAGTCATTGCACAATAATATCTTTATTGATTTTCTTTTTGGTCCTTCAATGGAATGAAATAAACTTATGAAAAGTAATATAAATTAAACATGACATGATAATTTAATAATTGAATACAACAAAGAGTATAAATAAGCATAAAATTGGACACATACTGTTTCTAAGATGAACACATAACAAATGACACGCACACGCATCATTGAAAAAATAGTTTTCTAAAGAACAGTCTGTTATTCTTTTAGATGACAGCACAGTATTGTTGCATTTTCAACAGCAAAAGAAACAAAAGATTGATGACACAATGAGGAGAGTAAGTCTGCACATCATAACCTATTTTGCTCTGTTAAACAGTAAATTATAATTCGTGTTATTTTTCCACAATAAATGAGCTAAATAAATTCCATTGTGTATTAAAAATTTCCACATTCCTTCAGAAGTTATATGGTGTTTTTACTTCTATATTATATTATATTATATTATATTATATTATATTATAATAATGGAAAGGGATGTGTGGTGCTCCCGATACCTATACAAAAGGACAAAGGCCCAAGTCTTTAGAGTCCTGGTGCTTCCTGTTTTGCTATATGGTTGCGAGACATGGACACTATCCAGTGACCTGAGACGAAGACTGGACTATTTTGGCATTAAGTCTCTTCAGAGAATCCTTGGGTAACGCTGGTTTGACTTTGTGTTGAATGAGCTGTTACTCATGGAGTCCTGAATGAGGCACATACAGTAACTTGCATTGTTAGGGAGCATAAGTTATGGCACTACAGCTATGTGATGCAATTCCCTGCAGAATCCTCATTGCTGAGGACTCAAGTGGCTGGATCAAGCCAAGGGGATGCCCATGTAACACCTGGCTGCAGCAGATAGAGGGTCATTTCCGGAGGGTGGGACTGGACCATGTGTCTGCCTGGGGGGGTTGCCAACCAGGATCCCGAGTTGTTTCGTCATGTGGTTGATGTGTCAACCTGACCTGATATTATATTATATTATATTATATTATATTATATTATATTATATTATATTATATTATATTATATCTCTGATGGGTGAAGTCCATAGTGCTAGTGGTTTTAATTTAAATAAATAATTCTAAGCGTGCAGGTTCCAGGAATGTGAGTGCCCATGTTGCATAGAGTGGAGGCATGTGGTTGGGGTGAAGTGCCAGTGAGAGGAGCATGTGGCTGATTTTTGGAGGGTGCTTAAAAGGTAGCTCCTTTTGCGCGACATGTCGAAACAGGGGGATCCGGAAAAGTTAGCCCCCACATTTCGTTCCTCACATTTATCCCCCCACATTTCACCCGAAACAATTTTGCCCCCTACACTTTGCCCCAGATATTTTTCCAATCACCTACCCGGATCATTCAAACTTTTCCAAAAATTATTACCTGTATTTTATTGTTTTTGTTTAATTTTGATTTTATTTTAAATATCAAAATAGCATTCCAGAGAACTAGAGTTACTGGATTTTGTGCATTTTTTTCATCAGCACCGTTAATCAATTTAATGTGTCCAAACACACTATGGCAGTTACACAGCACACGTTTGCTGTTTTTGCCATCTGAGTATCAGCAGTGCATTGCGGTGCTGAAGAACAAGCAACATGTCATAGACAGTGCAATATCAATATATATACGCCGCCACACAACATGCCATATCACACTATAAAAATTTATAATGGCAAAAAGAGTTCTGTTAAGAAGAGGCAAAAGAAAATTGGTAGATGAAGGCAACCACATTTACATGTTTTGAAAGAGAATGGTAGATTTTATTTTATTTTATATGTTAAATTCATTTGTTTTGACTGCGGGGATAACAGTATCTTTAACGTATAGCTGGTGCAATTGGTCTGGAGACTAAATTGAAAATGGGACTGTCATTTTTATTGAAACTCTGATAAAAATTTCAAAACATTATATGATATAATAATCGTCTTAATTTGCACTACTTAAATACTGTATATTTAGTATGCTTTCTGTTAACCTTAAAATTCCAGGTATATTTTAAAGTTTAATTGTATTTCACATATTTGGTTAATTATTTGGAAATTTTAACATGTGCATTTATTAAACCAAAATAAATTAGAAGATATAAAAAAAATAGGTGTATTATTTACATTTCTGTAACCTACTGTGGTGTTATGGGTCCACAGCTCTTTTAGCAAAGGCCAGTTTTTTTTTAATAAGTAATCACCCCGCTCGCGGTTTAGTGAGGGGCCGTGGTGGCTGTAGCTGATCTCAGGGCGATCTGCGGTGTGGGTGTTTCTCACCTAGTGCACAGTGAGCATGTAGCGGGAGTGTCCAATGAAGAAGAAAGACTGTCCGCGTAAGGCCGGGATGGCAGCGGTAGTTGGGAGGCTTGGTGGAGAAGTCCTTGGTGTGAGCGTCCTGGATTCCAAGTCTCTGGCCTGGGTTGAGTGTCAGACCAAAGCCAGGATCGGGAGGACTCCAGACCTGTGTGTGTGTGTGTGTGAGAAAGGACAGCTGCAGAGAGAGCGTCTCGCCTGCTGCAAAGCCCAACAGGGAGAAGCAGGTGAGACGCTAGTGTAGAAGAAGCACCGGGCTTATTGATTTTAAGGACTGCTTCCAGCAACGGTTTAACCTCGGCTTTTAAAGGATTGTGTTTTTTCTATTTTATTTTAAACCTCCACCTTTGTTTTGTTCGATTATTTATTTAATGAAGACTTTTGAATCACTGCACTATTTTGAACAATTTGTTTTTGTTGTCTATTTTAATAAAAGCACTTTTGCACTTTTTGTGCCATCCCTTTGCTATTGTTGCCTCACTATCTAGCTCATCTCGGTTATAATTATCGACGGTGTTGGGTTCAAGGGCTCCCGAATAGAAGATGGAAGCATGGAGCTGAACCCGCATCATCACACCTACTCATTGACTACGGGGGCAAATTGTTGAAAGTGCAATGTGGTCAGGGCAAAATGTGGTGGGGGCGAAATGTGAGGGGCTAAGTGTGGAAGGCGAATTGTTGTGGGTGAAATGCGAGGGCCGGGTTTTCCATAAACCAGGAACAAGAGTAGCCCATTATGTGGTATCTCTTGCAGAAACCGTAGGAGTGGTGGAGGAAGATGTGTGTGAGGCTCAGCGTATACCCCTATGGATGCCGAAAGATTAGTGATGGAGACCCAAGCCATGAATGATGGTTGACTGCACCTATTGAACATTTGGAATACTAAAATGTATATTGAGATTATAATATTTTCATTAAGAAATGGAAAAAAAGCATTTATATTTAAATTGTTATATTCATTTAAATCATTTAAACTATTAATAATTATACATTTATAACTTAAAATTTCTATGATCTTAAAAAGTTTTGAAGAATCTGTGTTCTAAGATTGAAGTTAGCTTTACTTTCACAAACATAGTTTCTGCATTGCATTTCAGAAAAGTGAAAAAGAAAGGACGGCACTGGCAATTGATACATTTGAAAAGAGAGAGTATGGTTGAAATAGAACAATCTGACCCAGAAGAACATTGATTACATTCTGTGTCTGAAACCACCAGCTCACAAACCCAACACTTAAATTAGACCATTGGGCTGCAACTGATACCCATTCATACGCCCGGCCTCTTGAAGCCTCATTACATTTACATTAAAGGTTCTCTGCATTAAATGTACAGGTGATTTTGCAATATTAATGTAATTATATACAAGCCCTCTAGTTTAACCATATAGCTCATTGTATGACATAAAGCCTTTCACTTAATCTGCCTGTGCTCCTCTTGTAAACATTACAGTGCCTTATGATGCTGTTTCTCTGTAGGAAAGTGCTGTAATAAATAATGAATTATCAAGTAAATAGATATAAAAATATTCCATTTTTATATGTACATTTTATATGGCATTTGTGGTCCATGTGGAGTTTTTGTCTACTCCCGTGTGTGGGTGGGTTTGCCTCAAAGTACTGTAGTCTGGTTTTCCACCCATATCCCTAGGATATGCAAGTTAGGACAATTGACAATTCTAAAGTTTCCCAGTTTGAGTACAGTATGAGTGTTGCTGTGTGTGTGTGTGTGTGTGTGTGTGTGTGTATACCCTGTGATGTAGCAGTGTCCAGTCCAGGGCTGTTTTCTGTCTTGCACCCAAACTTTGTTGTGATATGGTCTGACCACAAATAACTCTGAATTTGATTAATCAGGTTTGAGAATGGTTTATTATATAATTTTCTTCTGTTGAGTTTTGTCACATTGAATATACTTTTCTTTAATTTACACAACATGTGTAAAGTTACACAATGCTTTATTTTATCAAAGAAATTACAATAGTTAAAAGTCTCTGGCAGTATGGGAAATGAGAAACAATTTTCGGGAGTTAAAGGAAGCCAAGGAAGAAGTTGGTTTAAGGCAATAACTGACTCAGGGTGGAGCACACTTGAACTCTGTCAATAAACAGTGCATTTTTTACTACAGTTACATATTGCATAATGTTACCATTTTATCCAAATTTCACCCAAAGGCATATTTTGCTTACTTTTTGACTAGTTATTACATTTTAATATAGCTCTGTTTTTACTGTGAACAGGTGTTTAAATTATTTTCTGCTAATAACATGTTATTAGTCAGAACTGTAAATACTTTATTTGTTGTGAGAAGATATATAAGTTTCACACAAGAACAGGCAAGGAAGTTTGTGTAAGGAGTTTGAGACTTCACAAGCTTTTTCCATTAATGTAACAATAAAAAATATTTCTTGTATAGGCTAAAATCAAGCAAGGAATGCCTAAATATGCTTTAGCAGGTCCTGTTTTTGACAGTCCCCCCTGCCTTCACTCTCTAAGAAGACAAGAAGAAATTCCAAAAAAAAAAAAAACTTGTAGGAAAAAAGAGTGGAAGAAACACAGTACAAAGGGAGAACCCCTTATAGGTAGGTTTAGAGTGCAACGGGTGTCAAAAAATAGGGTACATACAACCCACAAAACACACGCTTTAGAGAGCTAGATAGTCAATCGAATGTTACCCCCTCAGAAATACAACACAAAAGTGCAAACTACTTTGTTCTTGCCCAGTGCTCCTCAATGAGTGCAGGCATACAGTACCATAACTCTCAAAGCAAAACGCAAGAACAGATTATACCACTTACCAAATACAAAACTATCACAAAACAAAGTAGAAATTAATTAACATAAATGAAGAACAACAATATCTGTCTATCAGCTAAATGTAGGACCACAGCCAATCTACTGTATAGAAAAAGAGTCAACATGTCAGCCAACCAACTGCCTCCCCATTATTGGCCATTCGGCACCTGAGTCAGTGTTGGGCTGGCCAATCTGATTAAAGGACCCTTCTACCCAATGATTCCACAGCCTCTTTATCTGAGATGACATTTCCAATTGCAGGCAAACCACTTGGCAGTAGAGCAGTGCCACATGTAACCAAGCGCCACATGAAAATATCAAGAAACAGAATAGGAGAGCTTTTTTTTTTTTTATTTTTTCTCCAGCCGTCTGGAGTTTTTTTTTGTTTTTTCTGTCCCCCCTGGTCTTTGAACCTTACTCTTATTCGATGTTAATTAATGTTGATTTATCTTGTTTTATTATTGTGTCTTTTATTTTTCTATTCTTTAATATGTAAAGCACTTTGAGCTACTGTTTGTATGAAAATGTGCTATATAAATAAATGTTGTTGTTGTTGTTAGCAACAGTTTGTAAAGATCATATTACTTATATTTTGGTACTAATGACTAACAACAAAGATTCAGTATGCACAGCTAATCAGCAGCTCTAGCCAGGGTATGCTAAACTGAACTGGTGAGCCTTCAGCCAGGATTTAATAGCTGAGACTGGAGGGGCACCTCTTGTAGTAGCAGGCAGACCATTCTACAGCTTTGTGACCCTGTAACTAAAAGCTTGAACTCCCACTGTGATTTACTGTAGTTAATCTTTTGAATTATAAGCAGGTTGGAATCTTGAGATCTTAATGTGCACTCAGGATTGTAAGTAATAATAAGTTCAGATAAGTAAACAGGATCTTGGCAATTTAAGGCTTCATATGTTTTAAAGGAGGATTTTGAAATCTGTCCTAAACATAGCCGGGAGCCAGTGTAATGTCTTAAGAACTGGAGTTATGTGTTCGTACTTTCTGGTTCTTGTAAGAACTTCTTTCAACAGCATTTTGAATTAACTGAAAGCTGCATAAAGAATGATTTGAGCAGCTAGTGAACACCACATTGCAGCATGTTCAAGAACCCTATTCCATATCTTCATTACAATATGGTGTCTATGTATTTTTTATGATCTAACGTGTGTAGTAATTTAAAAATGTTAAGAATAAAAGAGCTCTTTGAATAAATAAATATGTTTTATAACATACTAGTGAAGCTTCATCTGGAGTGCTGTGTACAGTTTTGCCCTTCAGCCTATAAAAAAGACATACCAATGCTACAGAAAGTCCAGAGAAAAGCAACTAGCCTGATTACAGGACTGAGAGGTTATGAGAAAAGATTGAAGGATACTAAAAAGAAATATGATTGCAGCTTTTTAAAATTAACAAAGGAATTAGAACAGTGGATCCTGGCTGTTACTTTAAAATAAGAATACACAGATGGGAAGTACATTTTGTTAAGGGTAAATTTCACACAAATATTGAAAAGTATTTCTTTCTACAGAGAAGCCTAGACACAGAATAAATTACCACGATAGTATGATAGAGAGTATTAGTATTAATTAGAAATTAGCTGGATAAGGTTGGTTAGTTTGATGGGCTATACAGCCTGTTCTTGTCAAAATTGTTCTAAAAAGATAACATTATCAATATATTTAGTATTCAGTATAGAAAGAATAAAAATATTTAATGTCCTTTTCCATAGGAACCTCATAGCTCCTAATTATGTGAACCTTGTTTTTACATTTCTGAATGTTGTTGGGATCCCAACAGTCAAAAACAGAAAATTCAACATATAAAATTGTTCACTTTTAACTAATATTGTAAGAGCATGACTTTTTATTAAATTAGCACAACAATCTTTAGAATTCTTAGAGTGACTATATCTTAAATCTGTTTTCCAAGCTTCAAATATGTAGATTTTAAGGTGTGTTCTAATTATACAAGATACAGAAATTGTATTTCATATAATTATTCTATATGCAGTTGACTAATGCAGTGTTTATTTTCAAAGTTTTTAAAAAAAATTGCAGTCAATTCAAATTACTTCCACATGTTTCACTACTAAATCATTAAATATTTTTTAATAAATTTTTATTTCTACTGCCAGCTTCTTTGAATGACCAGTACTCCCACACCATCCCTACTATGTCAACAACTCCTACTACGTCAACTGGTATAGCCAGTGATGAGTCCACCTCTGACCATCAATATGGGTTGTCCACACCTGATGACCAAGTGAGGAGACAACTAAACAAGATACATAAATGAAAAACTGTGGGACCAGATGGAGTCAGTCCTCAAGCTGTTAAGGCCTGCACTGACCAACTTTGTGTTATTCTCTGCTACCTGTTCAATCTATACCTGTAAGGCTCCAGCAAGTGTTGTTGCTGTGGAAAACATCCTGCTTTGTTCCTGTTCCAAAGAAGGCAAGCACTTCTTCACCTAATGACTACAGACCAGTGGCACTTATATCTCACATCATGAAGACCTTTGAGAAACTTGTACTAGACTATAGGAGTCCTGTTTTGGTAGAACATCTGGATCTACTGCAGACTGCCTATCAGATAAAAATTGAAGTGGAGGATACAATTATTTACCTGCTCTGCAAGGCTTATTCTCATCTGGACAAAGCTGACAGCACTCTGAGGATTATGTTTGTTGACTTATCCAGTGCTTTCAGTACCATCCAGCCATCCCTTTTAAGGGGTAAGATCAGAGATATTGAGGCGGTTGAGCCTATGATGTCCTGGATAATGGACTATCTGTTGGAAAGACCACAGTTTATGAGATTCAAGGGCTCAGTTTCCGATATGAATGTGAGCAACACTGGAGCACCACAAGGAACAGTCCTGACTCCTGTTTTCCTGTTCTCTGTACACCTCAGACTATAAATATAACAGCAGGTCATGTCACTTGCAGAAATTCTCAGATGACTCTATACTTATGGGGTGTATCGATAAGTGGGATGAGACAAAGTATAGGAGTTAGATGAAGAACTTTGTTTCTTGGTGCAGAAAGGCCTGTCTGCAACTCAACATAATTGGTTATTTGCTTTTGCTGCATCAAAGAGCCTCTATATTTAATCACTATTCTGGAAGTTGAAATAGAGGTAGTGCACTCCTACAAGTACTTGGGGGGGATCCACAACAATGGCAGGTTGGACTGGTCTTGGAACACAGAGGAACTAAAGAAGAAAGAGCAGTGCAGGCCTTTTTTGTAGGAGATTAAATTCCTTTAATGTGAGAAGTGACATCCTTCATATCTTCTACAACTCTGTGATGGCCAGTGTGATTTTCTACGCTGTGGTGTGCTGGGCTGGTAGCATCACTTCAAGAAAGGCCCACTGACTCAAAAAGCTAATTAAAAGAGCAGGCTTATTTATAGGACACACTCTGGATCCTCGAGAGAATTAAAACAAAACCCAGTGGCATTATGAATAATGCTAGACATCATCTCTCTGACACACTAAAACTGAGGACTTTCAGCCAACGAATCATTCAGCAGAAGTGTGTCAAGAAATGCTACTGGGGGGGGGTCCTTTATACCAACAGCACTACGCCTGCATAATGTCCCACAGTGACTGAGAATGCCAAGCCAGAAGTTTACTTACTTTTCACTTTCTTTCATTTTAGTCATTACAGTGTGTGTATACATATTTATTTATTATTTAATTTAATGAGCTTCTGTAAAAAGATGGGAATAGATAAAGTACTCTCTATCAATCTATTGGTATGTTTTTCAGTATATTGTGCATGATAACGAACTGCAGAGATTTATTTTTCTAAGCATCCTATTAACAACAATTTTTGTTTTACTCTCATCCTGGCCCTATCTCTGTTGGTATTATTTGGGTTTAATTTTAGCTCAAGTTTATAGTTCATTTTCACACTTTTCATTTACATAGAATTAAACATTATACATTACAAGAATACATTTAAATAAAGTAAATTATCCTAATCTGCCAAATAACACATAAATAAACACAGTTGTCTCATTTACTGTACACCTTATGTTTTATTAATGAAATAATTCATCTTTAGAGTCGTATATTTATGGGTCCATTGTATTGTTTTGATACCTAATGTATATAAATTTAGTTAAGACAGAAAATGGGCAGGGCCTTTTCAAAATTCTTTATATTCTGAAACTTGTTTAAAATACTGACATTACTTGAAACATGCTTCTGCTTAACATGCCTGCAGGCCAGCTTCTCAAAGATTTCCTTGATAAGTATGAGACTTACGGGAAAGAAATTTTTCATAAGATAATTTTACTTCTTTTCTTTATAGTCATTGAAACCATTTTAGATAACAAACTTTTTCTATGTATAAGGGAAATGAATCTCAGAATTGCATATATTGTTTTATGCTTTCTGACTCCACCGTTAGTTGTGGCTTCTATTGTTGAAACTGTTATGACAAGAAGAATGCTTTTTACCAGGTATAATTCAAACTGTAAACGTGCATTACATTTTGCCACTCCTTTTTTATTTTGGTGGTATATTTTGCTACAAGATGGGAAGCATCTGGAATGTCTGTATTGCCAATTAAATGAAACAATCACACTAGAAAAATTGGAAGAGCTGGAAAAACTGGGACAAATGAAATCCTTGAAACAACTGGCATACTCAGAGAACCTGGAAAAAGATGCATTGTGGTTTAAAGGACTATCTCAGGTAAGGGTGATTTTTCTGGTAGATCTGAAATTTGACAAACCCAAGGTTTTATCTTTTCTGGACTTCACTTAGTTTTAAGAAGTGAAATTACATTTTATGTGAAACATTTTCTACTGATTTTATTTAACATTTTCATTAATTTTGAGAGACTCTTAACAAAATAGTATGTCATAATAATATTTTTATTTTACTAAAATTGACCCTTCAACTTTAAAAATTAATAATAATAATAATATTAATAATAATAATACATTTTATTTATTTGTAGGTGCTTTTCTAAACATTCAGGAACAGTGAACAATAGATAAAACACACATGATAAACAAAACTAAAATACAAAATTTAAAACCAGACAGAGCAATTGTAGTCAAAGAGAAAAAGCAGTCTTAAACAAATAAGTTTTAAGTTTAGATTTGAAAAGTGAAAATGATTCAATATTTCTAAGCTCAGATGGTAATGAGTTCCAAAGCTGAGGAGCAGAGCAACTGAATGCTCTGCTCCCCATAGTGGTAAGAAGGACGAAGGGGACAGTCAAGTGGATGGAGGAAGAGGATCTGAGGGTACGGGAGGGAATGGCAACATAGAGGAGGTCAGACAGATATGGAGGGGCAACGTTGTGGATAGCCTCAAAAGTTGGTAGGTGAATTTTGAATTGAATTCGGAACTGAACAGAAAGCCAATGAAGCTGCTGCAAACGGGAGTGATATGGTGAATAGAGGGGGTTCTAGTAATGATGCGGGCAGCTGAATTCTGGACCAGTTGAAGCTTATAAAGAGATTTGCAAGAAAGACCAAAGAAAAGGGAATTGCAATAATAATTAATAGCATTTAAAGCATCTATTACCTCATTTTTTATCATATTGCATTATACCTTATCAGTAAGTGAAATAAATAATCAATATTACATTATTATATGTATTTACTTCTCTGGCCTTTCATGCATAGTATTACTCATATTACACATACATACTGTAATCATTTCTATATTTCCTCCATGTGAAGCCTAGAAGGTCATGTGGCTCATTCAGATTTAGAGACTAAACTGACATTATTGTGGATCAAACCCAATTCTGTAGCCATTAGCTAAGCATGATTTCAACCCCACTTTGCAATTATCCTTTTCTGTGAAATAAAAACCTGTACCTGGGATCAAATATATGCAGTCATATCTGTTGTGGTTTACCAACTACCAAATGAAGTGTTGTGGATTGAATGTATTTGTAGCATTTGGCCCTCATCATGATCAATATGCCATAAATCCCACCATCCATCTCCTGAGCTTCTTTTTCCAACACAAGGTTAATGGGAGTCGGAGCTTATTCCCAGCTTTATCAGACACAAAGCAGGTCGAATGGGTGGCTAGTCCATCACATTGCACACATACTCTATGTATTTATACAACGCTAATTTAAAGATGCCAGTACCTCAGGGATGTGCAAGGACACTGAAGTGGAGACAATCCACGTGAACACTGCAAGAATGTGCAGACCCCAGTGGAAAATGACATTTAATGTAGAGAACTTTAAAATGCGTTAGAAGAAAATAAAAGGAGCAATATTTATAAATATAATTTATATAATAATCCCATCATCTAGGACAGGGCTGTCCTACTCCGATCCTGAAAGGCCTCAGTGGCTTAAGGTTTTTTTCTTGCTGCTATTTACTTAATCAATGCTCAATTTCTGCCTTTGATTGACTTATGTTCCCTTCATTTTCAATGCTGTGTTTCTTTATACTCAATCCTCTGAATTGATTCTTTTTTTCTTACAAACAGGAGATGTGAAGTGATCCAACATATGACCAGTTAAGCCAGGACCTCAAACTCCAACCAACTTCACTCCAAACAGTTCTTTAATTAGATGCCAATTCTTGTTAATTAAGCCCGTTATTTAATTCCACCACCTGTCGTTTCACTCATTCTGCCACAGCAGACATTTCTAAAACAATGGAGTTTCTTTTTTCTAAGAGCACTTATATAAAAATGATGTGTCAATATAACTGAAATGTTTCCAGCCTGCTGTCCTTGTACAAATGTAAAAGGAAAAACTTGCTTTGTAAATGTGAGTATTTATTAATGACAAACTAAGTTAATGACTGCACTAAAGAAAAGAAACACAGCAGACCTGCTGCAGCAGACTAAAATCAAACTATGTAATGGTATGAGTTCACTTATATTAATTAGAACATTAGAACAATCTAGATAACAACAGGGCATTTTACTGAACAAAGCTTGCCAGTCCTGTCTACTTAATTCTTCTAAAATTACATCAAGTTGTGTTTTGTAAGTCCCTAAAATCCTACTGTCTACCCCACTACTTGGTAGAATATTCCAATTGTCTATAGTTCTCTGTGAGAAGAAAGATTTCCTAATGTTTGTGTGAAATTTACCCTTAACAAGTTTCCAACAGTGTCCCCGAGTTCTTGATGAACTCATTTTAAAATCACAGTCTCAGTCCACTGTATTAATCCCCTTCATTATTTTAAACACTTCAGTCATGGCTCCTCTTAATCTTCTTTTGCTTAAACTGGAGCTCTTCTAATCTTTCCTCGTAATTCATCCCCTGTAGCCCTGGAATGACTGGACGATAACTTGTACAACATTTTCTAAAACATGAACATGTTTGAAATCAGTATCATCATTTAATTATCCCTAATTGTGGCCAAAGTACACTTAACAAAATACAGTTAAATATTATGTATACTTTCCAAAGTAAAATCAGTTCAGAAAATCACAGAGAGATCAAAAATAAAACCCTGCATCACCATAGTTTAAAAGCTGCCATTTGAATTATGAATTTGTAACGTTAAAGACAGAATTATATGGTTTAAGGTAACATAAAAGTGCATTCTCAGGTTTGTGAGCAGAACAGAACCTAATCCGGGAAACATCAGGTGTAACGCAGGAATCAGTCATGGACGTTTCCCCTACAGATTCACAGAATTCATATGGGGCCAAATTTAGAATTGCCAGTAACCCTGACACACATGGCTTTAGGAATGTGTGAGGAAAAGCAGAAATATGTAGATACTAGCCAACCTGCGGCATAGCATACGCCGCATAATTATGTATTGATGGGTGAACACTTCCTGAAAGACACAGTTGTCCAAATGGGGTGGGTTTGAGGATACGACTGTGAGTGAATGACAAGATGGAACTTTAGAGAGGGCAACATACAATTGTCCGTGACTGAAAACTGGAGGACCACCGCCATGCTCCCACCTCCCAGAGCGAGGGACGGGGCTGGATGGCGGCCCTCTAAGAAGTTGGACGCCGACCACTCAGAGGTCGTGTAACTACAGTATTTAGCAGGAGGGAGTCTCGCTCGTTATCGGAATTAACCAGACAAATCGCTCCACCCAATAAGAACGGCCATGCACCACCACCCACAAAATCAAGATAAACCTATCAATCTGTCATTCCTCTCCGTGTCCGGGCCGGGTGAGGTTTCCCGTGTTGAGTCAAATTAAGCCGCAGGCTCCTCTCCTGGTGGTGCTCTTCAGTCAATTCCTTTAAGTTTCAGCTTTGCACCATACTCCCCCCGGAACCCACAGACTTTGGCTTCCTGGTTGGCTGCCCAGCGGGTCATGGGAATAACGCCGACGGATTGCCAGTCGGCATCATTTATGGTCGGAACCACGATGGTATCTGATCGTCTTCGAATCTCAGACTTTCGTTCTTGATTAATGAAAACATTCTTGGCAAATGCTTTCGCTCTCGCTCGAATTGTTGGTGGGCGGGGCTCTGTCATTCGTGTCCCATGGTCTGTCTTGCATGCCATGGTCGGCCGCTTAGTGAATTGTCCGTGGGCGGGGCTCTGTGAGTTGGTAGGCGTGGCTTTGTCTTGCGTGCGTCTTGCTTGCCATGGACTGAGTGAATTATATATATAGATGGGGAGATCATATAAACTCTATAATGGCAGTGACCGTGGGTTCCAAAGCAGAACGTTGCATTAATAATATAGCAGCATCAACTACTCTGCTAATATGCGTCTCCTATAGTTGAAAGTGTACTTGTGAAACTGTATAATTTTTTATTTCACAAGAGGGACACCTCATTGCTCTGACCTTTGTTACAGATATGGGTGTCATGCATGGCACATGCCTGCTTGATGGCCAGCTGTATCGCCTTAATGAACCCTTTCCTTTGTCAGTCCTCTGTCTGCTTGCATTCCCATCACCCTTCTTTTTCATAGTCAGCTTATTATTTCTAATCCTCTGTCAGGCTATGAATAGATGTTGGGATTTTTGGTGTTGTGGCGTGTGTACGGGTATATAAACTGTCTTTATGACTCCGTGTTATTCCTCCAATGTTATTTTGCTGTCTGCACACTGGTGTGTGATGGCACGGTGATCATGTTAGCAAGAGAATGGCACCTTATTTAAAGTAACAATTTTGTTTTTTGGAGGCAAGGCTTTTGAAATAAATAAGATAAGGGGAGTTCACAATTTAATCCAAGGATTCATTATAAACAAAAATTACTTTTAAGTTTGCTTATATGTAAATCTTTTGATATTATGATTTCTTGATTGACTAGTTTTTGGCCCATGCCTTTTTTTTTTGCCATATTTACTTACTAAACTATTTTTTGCCTTCGACCTAAAATCTTATTAAAGTTTAAAGTCTGAACAGACAACTAAACTCATCACATTAGAATTTTGTTTTCAATTGGAGTTTTTCAGTCTCATATGCTGAAAAGTAAATTAATGTAATTTACAAAAAAATGTAAATAATTAATACAATTTCAAAAAAGTTTAAATGAAGTATACAAAAGGGTCACATAAAAAATTAAAAACTTTTACTTATCATTGGAAAGGTGAGTACGTATTCATCCACTAATTAACCAGTTAACTGAAACATGTTTATTTTTTTTGTTATTGTTGCTCTTTTATTTTTCTACTTTTTCAATTCAGCCTTCTCTTAGTGTCATCACTATGTACCCTTATATATCTCCACTGCATAATGAAGCAGGATGAGGAAAGTATTTTACGTGAAATATACACTGAAAACCTGAATGATGGCTACAATGATATGCTTCATAAGTGCATGAAAGACTTAAGTCAAAAAGAAGTTGGTCAATGCCAAAATAAAATATATAATGAAGATCCCAATGAAGAGCCAAAGAAAATAATAAACAAACAACTAAAGCCTGACATTGCTATGAAATCAGTCATAGAAATATTTAAAAAGGCTTCAGAAGATCTTCAGAAAATAACAAGTGGCCAGAATAAAGGCAGCAAGAAGAATGTCAAGCACAAGATGACCAGTTTCCCAGTAAATGACGAAATGCAGGTTATGAATCGTCCTCCTGATACACCGGGTGAAGATTAGTCATTTATTGAATCCTAAGAAATAAAAGAGGCATAAGAAATGAAGGCTTTATTGATACTATATATACTGTAGATATTGCCTTAGAACACTAATAGAGATTTTTGTAATTTGTTTTACTTTCATTACTATGTATTTTATTGCTATTATTTTGACTACAGTTTGATAATTATGATTATTAATAATATCTACTTGGTTTTCTGTTTTAAAGCTTATTATCCATTTTTAACTATAGAAATGAAAATGAAAAATGTAAT
This sequence comes from Polypterus senegalus, assembly GCF_016835505.1. Taxonomy (NCBI): domain Eukaryota; kingdom Metazoa; phylum Chordata; class Cladistia; order Polypteriformes; family Polypteridae; genus Polypterus; species Polypterus senegalus. Next base: position 143,883,123 of record NC_053161.1, read on the forward strand.
CATGAAATAAAGTGCAGTGATTTCTCTGCTGTGCTACTTTGTGTGTAGTGCTTCTAAAGCGAAATTACTATGAACTATCATGGAAGGAGCTTTCATCCTTCATCTGATGTGCTACTTGATGTATGAGGACAATAGTGCTACATATTTGTATTTTTGTTTCATTTGGGTAGGTTAAATGGGCTGTGGTTATGGACTCATTTTCAGATTATTCATTTTTCTGTCTTTAATTTCTTTCCAACCTACTTCCTATTATTGTGGTGAACGATACAATCCAAGTTCTTATCATTTGAAAAGCTAGGAATAGCTACATTACACCTTCACTTTACCAGCATATAAGAATGAACAGATATCACAAGTTTTTCATAGTATGCATGATCTGGAATAGTAAGGAACTTGAAGTTAAACAGGAACATGAAGTATCTCACCTCAGCCAGATGGTGCCACACAGAATAAACTCTCTCTATATCTGTGCTAGACATGAGCAATTTCAATTTAATAGATAGATAGATAGATAGATATGAAAGGCACTACATGATAGATAGATAGATAGATAGATAGATAGATAGATAGATAGATAGATAGATAGATAGATAGATAGATGTGAAAGGCACTACATGATAGATAGATAGATAGATAGATAGATAGATAGATAGATAGATAGATAGATAGATAGATAGATAGGATAGATAGATAGATAGATAGATAGATAGATAGATAGATAGATAGATAGATAGATAGATGTGAAAGGCACTATATGATAGATAGATAGATAGATAGATAGATAGATAGATAGATAGATAGATAGATAGATAGATAGATAGATAGATAGATAGATAATCTTTCAAATTGACTGTGGGTTCCAAATTCCTTACATGTCTTATATTCTGTTCTTCTTATATTCTATTCATGGGAATTTAATGTAAAAGTTTTGGAGCACCCACTAAAAACAAAGACTCTGATACAATTATGTAAAGCTTTCCAGATGAATAGTTATCAGATGGAATGAGGCATGACTCTCTGACTCCCATAAATGTACAGGTAACATAACAGATTCAACTTTAATTTCAGAAAATGCAAAAAAAAAAAAAACTGTTAAATAGGTGTGTTGTGCAATTAAACAGTTGTTCTCCCTGAGGGAAAAATTCACAAGTTGTCCTCAGTTGCAGAGCAGACAATTCAAAAAAATAACAAAAATATTCACACATTTTGTGTAGCAGAGATTATAAGGCGTATAATAGTGCACATAAAGTCAAACATCTTTACATGCAGCCCACATCAAAATGAAAATAATCTACATTTATAACACAACAAAAATCAGCAATACAAAAAGCAAAACAATAATGGCAAATAATCTGTAGTATAGATGTCTCATGTCATAGTGTTGTTTTTTGCTTCTTTACTTCAGAAATTGCCCACTTGGCTTGTTTTGCTCTCATATTTGATTAGCCTGTAACAGATTACTTAGTCACTGTCTAACTGTCCACACTTAAACAAGAACGTGACCTGACATTTTAAAAAGGATGCTACAGTAGAACCGGGACAAAGCATTTGTCACTGGAGATTAGGGGCATCTTAATAAAACCAAAGGCATTGCCACAGCATGGCAGACATGACGTTTTGAGAACAGATATTGGGAGAGTAGGAACATTTATGACATACAGAAGTGCTTAAAAATCTCCAGGAACTGTTCTAGGTTTCTTTATGTAGCGTACCCGAGCAGTTGGTGGCCATGAACTGTTTTCATTCCACTTTGGTGTGCTGTATAATTGATGGATTTAATTGATCAAAGAGTAGAAAACTGTGTTTTTTAACTTTGTGACACTAGCCAAGGGCCAAAAAAAAACAACTAAATTTTAAATGTAGGTGAGACAAATAGGCATTTCATAAAAATAGTAAAATCAATAAAGACTAATAAAAATCATGCCAGCACTCTTGAAACGTCCATCCATCCATTATCCAACCTGCTATATCCTAACTACATGGGGCTCTTGCAACTTAAGATATGAAAATTGTCAAAATGTCAAAATAATGACTTGGAGATAATGAAACTTGTTACTGAATACTGAGATGTTCTTCTAATCAAATGAGTCCCATAGTTTATGTTAATGAAGACCACCACTTTAAGATCTTGAATGGAAAAATTTCATTAATCTTATCAAAGAAAGATGCAAGAAATATCTTGCTTTTTTGCAAGAGAAAAGATTAAAGGTCCATGTGCAGAACTTTCTATATAGGACATAAAGTGCATTTAAATATGCAAGTTCCTGTAGAACTTCAGTGGTAAAAAAATCTTAAAGAATCTACTACTTTCAGGAGGACATTAAAGTCTATTATATATGTAGAACTTGTGGATAGTATTTAAAAATTGATATATTTAATATATATAATTTTGTTTAAAAACTTTTTTCTGTTTATTTGTTTTACTGTCAATATTTTTATGTAAAGATTAAAGACTGACCTCGATTAAATAGCTTTCTTCCTAGTACACACAAAGAAGGATGCCTTTTGAACACTTCGGATTTACAAGAGCTACCCCACCTGGGAATTCCTTTGTTGGCAGCTGTAAAGGAAACTCTAAAAGAAATTAATGTGAAGAAATCAATGTGTCAGAAGAAACTGAAAGTAGTTCACAAACCGTTGATGAGTCACTCGAGATCAGGTCTTATTTACTGTAATTGCAATTAGTAATTTGTCAGGACTTGCTCCTAAAGCACAATAGAGAGAAAAATTATATACCAAAAACAAGTCACATGAAGGCGACTGAGAATCTAAATACATATATGAAATGTAAAGTTGACTGACTGACTCACTCACTCATCAACAAAACAAAAATTCCCATTTAATTAAAAAACAGAAGTTTGGAATAATGGCACTAGACATCCATTAAGAAACAATATTTTGATATGTCAATATTTAACAGTAAATCCCCCACTCCCATCATAAAAAAAACCTCAAAAACACTGAAGTTTGCTGATCTTATAGAAAAAAGAAAATTAGCCTAATCATGTTTTTTTTTTTATTTGTCAATAATAATGTTGTACTGAGTGGGGTATACTTTGGTGCTCTGTCCATTTTTCTGTTTAGTGCCAAAGAAGGAAGTGCACAGAGAAATGGAGCTGCTGCTTTATGCAAATGAAGGTTGCAACCTGACGTGAGGTGAATGGATGAAAGTTTGGTGAAGATTTAAAAAGATGTGCTCAGCGAGTTGCATTATCGGGTACACTCAGTACTCCCTATTCTGTCAGCTTTTTCTTACTTCTCACAGTGAGGTATAAAATACATACAAATTCAATGGAGTTAGGCCATGTTGGTCTTCCTTGAATGCATGCTTATATGCATATATTTTGAAAGACTCAGTGGGGGATAGAGGGGGCCTTAATGGTGAAATGCGTGCAATATTGCAGACAACTGGGGTGTCTCCCCTAGAAGTCAGAATGTGATGCGCTACTACACTCAGGGAATTGCTGCCAGTACCGTGTAACAGCCCACTCCAAGCCCTGCGTCCAACGCAAGCAGGACAGGCGACAGCTTAAACCAGCTTAAATATTTGCTCGGATCAGCATAGCAGTCCCCCATGGACAGAATACAGATAAGGTGGACATTGCAGTGCTTTTTATGGGCATCTTTCAATGTCTACACCTTTGGAATTGCAGTCCCATTAGACAGTCCTGATGTGGTCCATGGGTTCTTTTAACTTTGGGCACTTTGCAACTTTATAAACTTGAACTTTTGAATGCCTCTGCCACACTGTACCACTCCATCAAATTCCTTTTGTTGTTTACACCACTGCTTAAGCCACCAAATAGTATGTTTTTCCTTGCCTACACTACACTGAGCAGGACTTCCATTTCACATTCATTGAGATTCTTTTTTTGTTTTCCACATGCTTTTTCCATTGTCTTTTAACTCAGCAGTTCTCAAACTGTGAGGCGCGCCCCCCTGGGGAGGCGCTGAAGCTGTACAGGGGTGTCGAATAAATGAACAAGACATCAAAATTAATTTTTTACATTTTTATTTCAAATTAAAATTTGCAAGCATATAATCACAACGAATGCTTTATAACTAAAATTAAAATCAATCATTTCTAAGGCATAGATCTAATGACTAATATGTTCGTGCTTTAAAGTACACAGCCTGTCCAGGTTTGCTTTGATATTCGAGATACGACACTCTGAGTTCCTTTTCTATTTGAAGTTTGTTTCTATGACGAGCGGCGCCACTGCTGCTGCTTTTATAGTCGCGTATTTTCAATCCAGAAAGTTCGAAACGTATCGGTATCTGTCGCGAACATTTGGGTAACAGCAGATCAGGTGATAATGCTGCGCAATTGCACCACATTTGCAGCGTAGCCAATATTGCCAAATTGAGTTAAATAATTTACTGCGTATTGGGTTATTTTCATGATACAACAGACAGCGGTATAATATTTGTCGGATGAAAATACGTTTGTCTTGCACAGATTGACTTCATTGGTGTCCTCGTTTATGAGATTTTTAAAAATGAAAACATATTTAATCATTTCTTTACATAAAAAAATTATTAAATAAGAATAAATAATTTATTCTTTGTTTTTGGGATTAGAATTACTACCAAAAACCACACAAAGCATTTTAACAGTTATTAAAGCACTTTAAAAAAAATAAATTGTAAATATTTCATCGAACTTAGACGAACACATGCAAATCTTATGGAAGTAAAAAATGATAGGATACCGCGACACCGCACGAGTATCATACCTTTGTTAGTTGCATCATGGGTTATTCTCATCTAGCTTATATTATGCAGGAGGCGCAGAATTATTCCAGGTAGAAAAGGGGGGCGCAAAATACGAAAGTTTGAGAACTGCTGTTTTAACTAAACACTGAACAGAAAGGGCTATTTTTATTGCTTTACATATTCAACTAGGTATAATTCTGGGAGGAGTTGGGATGGGGCTGTAATCATGTGGGTTAAAATTCATGTTGATTTGGATTTATAAAGAGAAAGTGCGTAGAAGTTTGCTTACGCAGTTTTGTGCAACTGATTTTTTTTGTGTGTGTGCACATTTCTAGTTTAGTTCGTACGCCATGTCAGTCAGTCAGTCAGTCATTATCCAACCCACTATATCCTAACACAGGTTCATGAGAGTCTGCTGGAGCCAATCCCAGCCAACAAAGGGCGTAAGGCAGGAACAAATCCCTGGGCAGGGTGCCAGCCCACCGCAGCCGTATGCCATGTTTTAGTATGAATTCTGCATAAGGCATTATACATGTGGCCCCAGGTCTCTACCATTGTATTTCCAAGTGCACATTTCACTGAAAAACTTTTATACTTAGTGCTGAGTTTACACAGTGATTTTCCGACTTTGAAGCCCAGAAAATTAAATTTGAACTTCTCAGTAATCCGTTTGCAGTTGATGTGGGAAGAGCACCTATGAATGTCCAAATGAAGCTGATCGAACTCCAAAATAGTGACACACTTAAGGCAAAGTATAACTCTGTGGGCGATGCACAGTTCCCATATTTCATCCCTGACACGATACCCCAGTTTTGCACACAAGCAGCTCAAATGCTCTCTGTGTTTGGCAATACATAACTGTATGAGCAACTTTCCTCTGTGATGAAGATGAACAAAACATCACACAGGTGTTATCTCACTGATGTACACCTTCATTCATTCTTGAGATTTTCCACATCTCAGAGCCTGACCCCAAACATTGATGGAATTGCAGCCAAGAAAAGATGCCAGGCATCTGGCTTGGGCTAATGTGCATTAGAGTAATGGAGAGTATGCCTGTATGTATATGATTTCCTTTTGCTGTTTTCTCCTGTAATTGCAAGGTAGAATGTTAGTAACAGTATGTTTGGATTTTTATTGAGGACATTTTTTGACTGTTTTGATGGCCTACAATAAAATGTTTTTATTAGAAATGATTCAGTGAAAAACTGCTGATAGAGAGGAAGGCGTAAGAAATGGACGCCACTGATGTGTCTTTTATTTTAAATTTAGTCTCATCATTTTTTATGGAATCAATAAACTAGGTTTGTTCTGAATTCTATGAAAGATGTCTTAGGAAAAATTAAGTTCATGTTTCTGTATGAATAATTTGACATAGTACATTGAAAAATATTGACTTAGTTTGACGCTTGACATAGACCCAGTTTTTAATTTTGGCCCCCAGTCAAATTCTTGACTCAAGAAAAATTAAAGTAAACAGGACGCACTTGACCACAATTTTGAGTGCCACAGCAAAGGGTCCATCCATCCATCCATCCATCATCCAACCCGCTATATCCTAACTACAGGGTCATGGGGGTCTGCTGGAGCCCATCCCAGACAACACAGGGCGCAAGTCATGGAAACAACCCCCAGGCAGGGCGCCAGCCCACCGCAGAGCAAAGGATCTGAATATTTATATATATATATGATTTTTTTGGGGGATTTTTTCATTTTTAATAAATTTGCAGACCTTTCTGAAAACATGTTTTCCTTTGTCATTATGGGTTATTGAGTGTAGATTGATGGGCACAAGTGGCAAATCTATCAATTTGAAATTAAATCTACTACAGAAAGTGTGCAGAAAGTGAAAGGATCTGAGTACTTTCGAATTCCATACGGAAGCACACTGGCTAAATATTTATCTGTAGAGAAAGGCACAATAGAAAAATGTTATATATTAAAATAGATTATATCTCAGTCAAAACTGAAAAAATGATAAGTAAGGCTAGACATTTGTTCCTCAGGAGCAAGTCCCAACAAACTAATATTTTATCTCAGTATCATCTGATCTTTTGTGAATTATTAGTGGGTTATTCTTCCACTTTCACATTGTGCTGACATTTTTTTTTTTTCCATTAATTTATTTCAGGTTTTTCTTCTACAGATGCCAACGAAGCAACTCTCAGGGTGGGACATCCCTTGTAACTGCCAAACAGAGAAAGATTATTAATAATGAGCAAACATAAATGCCAATACTAGTCCAGCTGTGATTTTTTTTGGTATATTTTGGTTGACAAAAGCTTCTTTCTCTTTTAAAAGGCACTAGGCAGTGTGGCTCAACTAATGAAATCTTAACCACAAGCATCACTTAATCTGTTTGTGTCCCATTTGTAAAAAACAAATCTGAAAATATGTTATGTATTTATATTAATTAAGCACCTTCAGACAGTGTTTTCCTTAGAAAGACACAGTGCCAAAAATGCTTGTTTACTTTAGACATGTACCACTGACATAGACATAAAAAAATACTAAGGATATTTTAAAAAAATGCATTTTAGCCCATTTTATTCACTTTCATTAGAGATTATAGCCTCTTTAATTCCCACCTGTCACAGTCTGTAATGCCCACCCCACAGCATTTATGCCCTTCTATACTATTATATTTATTTATGAAGCAACGCTAATTTAATTTTGAAATTAAAATTATACAGAATCATTCCATGTGCTTGTGACTTTTTAAACTTTTGGTAAATAAAAAAGGTATATAGTTCATTGGTTGCTCTATATCAAATTAGTTATTGTTTTCCCAACCTTGCTACTAAACTATATGGAGTGGTTGAAGGCTGCCAAGATGTGGATATTTATTACCTTTATTAGATATATATATACTAGGGGGCTTTGTCCCCCACTCGCTTCACTCACCATCCCCTGTGTTTGGTTAATCGTATATACAATTAATTTTGTTTTTCTTTGGGATTGTTTAAATTTCATTATTTGCACTTTTACTTTAAAGCTTCATCAAAAACAATATTTTTTGGAGACACATTGTGACAATGCAACGTATAACTGCCCGTGACTGAATATTGTTTGTTTCTCTAATAAATAATCCGACTTTTTCTAATGTTTGTCCCTGTGATTTATTGATTGCCCTAGTAAAAGCTATTCTCATGGTAAACTGTAAACATTTTAATACGAATGGCATATCACAATCTCCTTTGGTGTGTAATGTTATTCGCGGAATATATACATTACCTTACTTTTTGCCTATTAAAATTTTCATCGCTTCTCCGTGATCATAAATATACACCTGACCGAATTGTGTATTCTTTGAAATTCAACTTGTTGTTGCTTTAACTGTTCCGGAACCACAGATTCTCATAGCGTATGGTCCATTATTGTGTAAATCCACGTTTTGTGCATTGAATGATGCGAATCCGAAATGACTTTGTTATCTACTCTTTGCCTTTTATTTCTGACTTCGATTTGTCCTGCTATTTTTTTTAATTACACCTGGTTCTGATGATTAATTACCTTTTGTTTGCGGTAATGCGATCTTTACTATCTTTTCTTTGATACTGTAGCGACTGGCATGATAAAGTGTCACAAAAGTTTTACTTGAACAATCGCCAACTTCCTACCCCCAAACACAACTTTCTAGCACCCTCTCCAATCCTTCATCCCCAGGGTCTCGCCCCCCCCACCACATCAATCAATACCTCGCTATTAGTCTTCCTTGCTGTACTCCACCCTCCCTCAATTGGACCAAATAAATTACTTAAAACCAAAAAGGCTTCAACCTGGCTGGGACGCTACAATACTTTCGAATTTCACTGCTTTCATATTCTTAACCTTTCTCTGCATGTGTATCACTCCAATGTTTGTTTGAGCCTTTCAAATTCCACTGCTTTCATAATCTATCTGCTTTTTTTCCTCTCTAACGCCTTTGGGTCTCTATTCTCCATATTGTCTTTATATGCTTTATATGTGCTGAGAGCACAGGATCTTTTTTTTCTTGTTTTTCTTGTTGCTTTTACACAACTGAGTGTTTTTTAATGGATGTGCTCTTATATGATATCTTTTGTAAGTAGGGCGTGTCTTGCAATAATCTCATGTTCCACGTCCCCACGAGATGGCCCTGGGACAATCTCTTGGCACCAAGTCTCATGTTTACGGTCTCCGCAAGATGCTCTGTGGCCAATCTCTTTTGTCTCGTGGGTCTTTTAAATGTCTTCCGAGAACTTCCGAGAAGATCACGGATCGTCACCCTGCTTTTCCTTTACAGGATTTTTTTTATAATAGAGAGATATTGTGGCAGACGGTTGGAGAGCCTGTGCAGCTGGGACACCTGGAAGGTGGAAGGACCAGGAGAGGGACAATACCTCCCCAGGGACACTGGTTTGCATGGGGGCCACGGAATCAGAGCTTAGAAGATCAACCCTGTTGGGTCTGTGGCCACCGCCAGGGGGCACCCAGATGTTCCAGGAGACATGGACTACACCACTCCTGCCACAACAGGAAGTGCTGCCGAACCAGGTACACCCAGATTGCTTCCAGGTGCCCATGCAGCACTTCCACCACACCAAGAAGTGCTACAGGAAGATCATCAAGTATGTATATATATATATATATATATATATATATGTGAACGCTGGCCCCGGCACAGACAGATGGACAACATTTTCGCACCCAACACACTTTTATTTACACTATGTACAATAATATAAAAGTCTCGTGCACTCACACACCCCAGTGCCTCTCGCACTGATTCCCCCAAGTCCAGGGCCCACAGTCCTTGTGCCTTCCTGGCCGCCTCCAGTCCTTCCACAAGCTCAGTCCTTCTGCCTCCCGACTTCCACCTCTGACTGGAGGGAGGCGGCCCCTTTTTTAATGCCCCCGGATGAGCCCCAGGTGTTTCCGGCCTCTTCTCCTTAGCCACGCCCCAGCGTGGCGGAAGTGTCGGCTGCTTTCCTGGCGGCTCTCCGGGCGCCACACAAAGTCTTCCCCCCGGCACTTCCTGGTGTGGCGGAAGTGCCGGGCTCCCGGGATAATTAGGCACCGGGGCGCCGCCTGGCGGTGGCCACGGGTCCCTACAGGGCTGGGCTTCCAAGCACTGTACCCGAGGCCCCCTGCCTAACCAGGACCAGTATCCTCTTTAAAAAAAACCCGGTATGTGTCCAGGTGTCTGTGTGTGTGTGTCTTCTGGTGAAGTGCGCATTGGCGGGGCCAGGCGGCACGTGTTCAGTCTCTTCCTGTGCATTCCCTGTGTGTGCAGAGAGAGAGACACACACAGGTGCGTGCGCGCGAGAGACAGACAGACACACTGTCGCATGCGAGAGACAGACACACACATGCAGGGCGCGCGAGACAGACACACACACACACACACACAGGCACGCACAAGACAGACACACACGCGCGCGCGCGAGACAGACACACGCAGGCACACGTGAGACAGACACACACACAGGTGCGCGCGAGACAGACACACGCTTACACACACAAAATTCGTCTGAAGTAATGCCCATTAATGCTCTGGTCATTTCTTGTTTTACCTCTTCGACGTCAGCAAAACGCCTTCCTTTCAAGTCTTTTTTCATCCGAGGGAACAAAAAGAAATCACACGGAGCTAAATCCGGTGAGTAGAGTGGGTGGGTCAGGGTTGTCATACCGTTTCAATAACAATAGTTTCTGCAACACTTTTTTCAAGAAGAAAACAAAATTTCACTGCCGCGCGTTGCTCACGATAATTGGCCATCGTAAAAAAATGACGCTTGCACAAAACTACTTTTACAAAATTCACTGAACACAAGCACAACCTTCCAGACTGATGGCACTTGACAGACTGACTTGTGAGGAGTGTAACTAGGTCGCCGTAGCGGCCCAACCACGTACTACAGGTACCAACCTAACAACAACAAAATTCCGGTTATTTTTGGGTCGTCCCTCGTGAATATATATATATATATAATGTATATATATATATAAAAGTATATACTGTATATATATATATATATAAGTATACTGTAACACGAAACTGAAGGGACTGAAATATTTTTTCATGTTAAAAGAATTTTGTGTTAAAGGATATTACAAAAAAAACATACAGTATATTCAACAAAATTAAGTTTATTAGAGTACATTTTATTTACATAGATATGTATATATGCATGTATTTAATAAAAATCAATGAAACAAAAACATTCACAAGAACTTAATGAAATTTAATACAAAATTTTCAAGTTTCCGTTTTCGTCTTCTGTTTTTGATCAACAGCCTTAAGAAGCTCCATCTTCATTTTAAGCGAAATAGCAGTTTGCTTTCCCCCTGAGCTCTTTGCCATTGTGCTTGCAAAAAAATTCTTCTAAGATAGAAAAAAAAAAGTGAACCAAACTCACTGATTTTTACTTACACTGTGATGTACTCGTCACCGAATTACAAAGCCAACTGATGAGAGATGAGATGTTTTTGTGTGGCGTTTGTAGGGGTGGAGGGTGAAAGTAGCTTACATAAACAAAATTGACTTGTGTCACAGGGTATTTCAAAGCCAAGTTAGCCTCCTTTCTACGAAACATGTGAAACACCTCTCTTTCATTTCACACCCCTCTTAAATCTCACCTGCGCGGCTGGTGTTTTCCGTATTTTGTTCAGTCCCAGAAGGGAAATCTTTTCGTGTTAAGCAATTTTCGTTTTGTGTTAAGATAAAAAAAATGCATGAAAATACATAGTAGTTTGTCGGGATCGTTGTATTATTTCGTGTTAACTGATATTTTGTCTTAAGCGATTTCGCATTAAACGTATTTCACTATATATATATAGTGTATATATATATATATATATATATATATATATATATATATATATATATATATATATATATATATACAGTGGAACCTTGACTCACAACCATAATTTGTTCCAAAACTCTGGTTGTAACCCAATTTGGTCGTGACCCAAAGTAATTTCCCCCATAGGATTGCATGTAAATACAATTAATCCATTCCAGACTGTACGAATTGTATGTAAATATATTTTTTTAAAGATTTTTAAGCAGAAAAATTGTTAATTATACCATAGAATGTACAGTGTAATAGTAAACTAAATGTGAAAACACTGAATAACACTGAGAAAACCTTGAACAGAGTACACGCTACAGCCTTACAAACCGCTCGCTGTAAACACTTTTTTAATGAAAAGTATATATATACTGTATACTAAAGGTTGTGTCTTAATCAAAAACGGATGATGTGATATTCTCTGGTGAAGCACAACCATGTGCTTCAAAAGTTATCAAGGTTTATGTCTCTCTTGCAGCAAACTTCAGTGACATTCTGATCAAGAAGGTGATATGGCAAAGAGAAAAAGAAGAGCAGTGACATCTGCTGAGCATGAAGCATAATGCAGATGCAATTTTCATGATAAAACGAAGAAGAAAGGCAGCCCCAGTCTCAGCTGTGAATGACCTGCTGGTACTTGCTAACTACTGGGGCTAGAACCTTCATCTTGGTCTTAAGCAAAAGCTTATGATGTGATATGCACTGGTGAAGAAAAAAATGTGGCTGATGGCATCCTCCGCACAGTTATTAGTGTTTATGTCTTTCTTATTATTATTTAAGGCACATTATGACTACTCTATTTACACAGTCACCTTGGAAAGACAAGCTTCATTGTAAAAAGTGATAAAGAATCTTTAATTGTAACGTACAGAAACTGATAATACAATATTTCAGAAGGATTAAGAGAGGGAGAGGTTGGGAGCAGGCGCTGATAGCATGTTGCCATACCTGTCACACTTAGTTTCTTAGTTACTTACTCTTAAAATCAAACAAATCTGCATCCTCGTATGTGATAGTTCTGTATTTACTGAGTGGTGGAATCTAACCTATTCTTGTATTTGGCCTGGTAGTGTGTACCTTTGTATTGTATTTCTGAGGTGGCAATGATTGATTGGCCATCTAGTTTTTTTTTTGTTTTGTGTGTTGTATTTACCTTAATTTTGACACCCAACGTACACCCAACGAACTTGGAAGGGAGTCGAATTGCCTTTCCCAAGATTTAATCCATTGATTTTTTTCTTCTACAATGATTTCTTGGTAAGTTTTTTTGTTGTCTTCTTAGAGAGTCAAGGCTGGGGGGTTGTTAAAGTTCAATGAGGCACCCCTTTGTGTGATTTTGGGCTATATAAAAAATAAATAATTGTTGTTATTGTTCTCAGCAAAGGGTCTGAAGCCTACTAGAGTTACTCAGTAATCTTCCAAGGAATCCATACGGGGGACTGAAAATAATTATAAATAAGCAGCAAAATGCTTAAATCACTAAAACTGAGCGACTGCAGGGTTGCCAAACTTGAGGCCGGCAGGGTGGACCCAGCCCTGGCATCTTTTTAAAGTGGCCCACCTCATCAATATTTAAAACATGTGACATAAGGCCAATTATAACTGTTAGTTTTCTCACATAACCACCTTTAAAATGCAATTCATATATAGATTGTATCTGCTTATAGTTTCTCTGGATTACATTTACACCTGGCATTAAAATGCTGTCCAGTATCTGACTTAGTCGTGAGTAAGAATGTAAATTTGTTTGATAGTGAAATGGTGGGTAGGTTTACATTGCATAAAAACTTTTACCCACCAAATATATAATGGAAATGTAAAGGACAAATCCTGTCAGCACATTTGTTGTCTCACTATATGTTGTACTTGATATAGTAGTGAGAGGCCAAGCAAAATGACACCTTTTATTGGCTAACTAAAAAGATTACAATATGCAAGGTTTCGAGGCAACTCAGGCCCCTTCTTCAGACATTTTCTACTTTATACACCGGTATGTTCTTTGATGTGTTTTGCAAGTAAAATTTAAAGCATTTTAGTCAGAAGTATTAAGTTAACTATTGATTTGACATATTTATTAACAAAACTTAAAGGTTGCTTTTTCTTGTAAAATAACTGTGTAAAAATAAGTTATCTTAATTAACCTGCCATTTCAGCCAGGTTCATGTTTATCAGAGTGCATGCAAAATTGTCTTCCCAGCAGCACAACTGTTGAGTTGCTTTTTCCATGTAGGACAGTCGCTGCAGAGAGTAGTCACTGTGCAGGAATTTATATTTAACAGACTCTTTTAAAATCCATGAAAAAGTTTGCTTGCACATGAAAATCTTATTAACTTTAAGATGTTTTAATTGTGTTGACATGCCTGTTGCTTTTGAAGAGCTTGTGACTTTCCCTCCACAGCTAATGGCTTCCAGATCTAGACATGTCCACAACACTTGCATAATACTTGCATATGAAAAAGTGTCGCTTTTAGACTTTCTGCAAGGGATTACACATTGTGTAAATTTCACAGTATACAGTTACTCTTTGATTTACAGTACATAGTACATAGTTTTGTGTTTTTCCCCATTTGTGTACATCTCATGTTACATGTTTTCTTTTGTCAGTTTTGTTTTGCCACTGTTTTAATATGAAAACATTGGGACAGCTTAGCTATTAGCTAAACAAAGCGGCTTGACAGACTAACTGATCTCTCGTTTGTCAAATTTGTTATTTTTTTATGTTTCTCATGTAAAACTGTTATACTGCACACCAAAGACAATGTGTGGTGGATCATGGGGAAGCTTCTTATAACTCCAGTAACAAAGGAGGTGAACTGGAGTGAAATCAGTCTGAAACAGGCATTCAACTTTTGTCTCTGATGGATGCTATTCTAAGTATTGTTTGAGGTTGGGAGCATGCTAAGGATGCGGGACAGAAAATTATTTGATATATATTTTAGGTAACTGATGAATGAAGTTTATTGTATTACATTTAATTGGTTGGTTTATCCTTTTCCTGACTGCCTTTGTGAAAAGTAAAGAATGCTCTGACAAAGAAGGTGACTGCTGAGAGAGAATAGTTATATGTGGTATTTAAAATAATACTATTAACATTCATGCCATAAAAGTGTTAATGCTCATTGATTAATTAAATATCATTGGCTTTAAAGGTTTAATTTTTAAAATTCCTTTCTTTTATGTGTTTCCATTTTCCTTCAATTTTTTCCACATGTCAATTAAAATGTTAATATGTCCACATGTTAAGGAAAATGAATGGATGGAGTTATTAAGGATAAGATTGAGAAACACATGGCAAGGATAGGAGTTATTCTGAACAGTCAGCATGAGTTCAGAAGAGGGAGGTCGTGTTTTACTAACATGCTGGAATTCTATTGGGAGGCAACAAAAGGATACGATCAAAGTGGAGCTTATGATATTATTTATCTGGACTTTCAGAAACCATTTGATAAGGTGCCATATGAGAGGTTGGGCATCAAGTTAAAAGAAGTGGGAGTTCAGGGTGATGTTTTTAGATGGGTACTGAATTGGCTCAGACACATGAAGCAGAGAGTGATGGTGCGAGGAACCTCATCAGAACTGGCCGATGTTAAGAGTGGTGTTCCACAGGGGTCAGTGCTAGGGCCGCTGCTATTTTTAATATATATAAATGATTTAGATAGGAATATAAGTAACAAGCTGGTTAAGTTTACAGATGATACCAAGATAGGTGGATTAGCAGATAATTTGGAATCCGTTATATCATTACAGAAGGGCTTGGATAGCATGCAGGCTTGGGCAGATTGTGGCAGATGAAATTGAATGTCAGTAAATGTAAAGTATTACACATAGAAAGTAAAAATATTAGTTTTGAATACACAATGGGTGGTCAGAAAATCGAGAGTACACCTTATGAGAAGGATTTAGGAGTCATAGTGGACTCAAAGCTATCAACTTCCCGACAGTGTTCAGAAGCCATTAAGAAGGCTAACAGAATATTAGGTTATATAGCACGATGTGTGGAGTACAAGTCCAAGGAGGTTATGCTCAATTTTTATAATGCACTAGTGAATACTGTAAAATACTGTGCAGTTTTAGTCTCCAGGCTACAAAAAGGACACAGCAGCACTAGAAAAGGTCCAGAGAAGAGCGACTAGGCTGATTCCAGGGCTAAACGGGTTTAATTATGAATAAAGATTAAAAGAGCTGAGCCTTTACAGTTTAAGCAAAAGAAGATTAAGAGGTGACATGATTGAAGTGTTTAAAATTATGAAGGGAATTAGTCCAGTGGATCGAGACTTGTATTTTAAAATGAGTTCATCAAGAACACGGGGACACAGTTGGAAACTTGTTAAGGGTAAATTTCACACAAACATTAGGAAGTATTTCTTAACCCAAAAAACATAGACACTTGGAATAAGCTACTAAGTAGTGTGGTAGACAGTAGGACTTTATGGACTTTCAAAACTTGACTTCATGTTTTTTTCGAAAAAAATAACTGGATAGGACTGGCAAGCTTTGTTGGGCTGAATGGCCTGTTCTCGTCTAGAGTGTTGTAATGTTCCAACAAAATAAAGGGAAATGATGTTGAACTGAAATCTGTGATTAATATTATTAACCTCTTCTTACAGTAAGTTTTAAATTTTCAAAATTTTAAGCATTGTTTATGCTTGTTTTATGCATTCATCTCACAAATGAAATTGCAGGTCACTTTGCAAGTATGGAGTTATATTAAATGAAACTTTACTGTAGCATGGGGAAATGGCATGATTATTACTTAATATATGTAATAGTAAAGGATAGCTTTGTTGAGTCTATCATGTATCTGGCCCATCTGACCCAATACAAAGCCATGTGGTCTTTCTAAATGGATTTCAACCAAGTGCTGCAGCCATATCCATGCTGACTAATTAGGTTTCTGGCAATGAGAAATCTTATGATGTGGCTGAAGTGTATTTGGTTAGCTGAGAAGATATCAGATGACCCCAACAAACTGAATGCACTTATTATGCAATCATTTGCTGCTATGTCAGGATGCAACCCGCCATTCCTCCAGCAGTTTTTTCCAAAAGGAGTTAGTTTGCATGGAGATGCTGGTGACAAGTAATGTATATATCAATAAGAAGAACTTCATAGTATCTGATGCTACTTTAAGAATAACAAAAACATTTTCAACTAAGAAAACAAGCCAGGAAATGTTGGTCTGATAGCAAACAAAGCTGCTATCAAAACAATTATCGGATTAAGGATCAATTAATTAAAACTCTTTTTGAGGGTGTAGTAAGACAAGTATATTGACAGACCAAAACCAGCATACTGCACAGACCTGTCTTTATCTGCTATAACAAATGGTAAAATAGTTCAGACTGGAAATTCAACAGAAGATTTTTTATATGGTTGAATTACAGATAATGGACAATATTTTGGTGTTTAACCAATAAGCTGAGTAATACTTGCTAATTGTGTCTGCTCTCTACATATTACAATTAGAGACTTGATTTTGGTAGAAATGTTTGCCTTTTGAATATATGATTAAATAGATACTCTAACTGATGTGTGGTGCTGGGTGCTGGCTAGTTTAGCCAAAGTGGAGTTAAAAAAGGGTATTTTTATTACAAACCTGATCAAATTTACACACATTGATAAGTTATATCTGTATGTGGGACACATTTTCAACTGAAAATTCCTCTTAACATTATTTAACTGAAGTTAAAAGGAAAAATCTTAATTAACTTTTGACAACACTATGGCTAATACGCTATACATGAATCAAAGTGACTATTGAGTGATGTTTCTGTCCCACTTGAGGAAAACGCAATGGCTTGACTTGACTTAATTAAAGGACCCGTGTAAAGGAAGAGCTGAACTTCCTGGCCCACAAAACCTGCATTACTTCTTCTTCCAGACTTTGATCACTGTAAAACTGTTAAATTCCACAATACCACATTCATTCCACTAATAGATCTTTTGTTGGAATATTGGTGTAAGTGTGGTTAATATATTATTTTGCCTCATTTGTGGCAGGACATACAGTAAATTTAAACAGGACTCTGGAGCTGTAATCTAGCTTTAGTTGTGAATTTATTATAAACTGGGTTAAATTATTTTAATTGGTAACTTTAACATTTTCTATTTTTGTAACATTTTCCAAAAATGAAGTTTTGATTATATTCTGTTTGAGGGGAGCTTGCATAACTAATTTTAAATAAAAGTAACATGTAAGTTATCCCGGTAGAGAGACTTTTCGAGATATGTAGTAGTAATACTAACTGATCACAGTGCTGGAGAGTGGTGATGTGTTAAATGTTAATAGTAGAAATGTCACTGTATTCTGTACATGTAACCACATTTATGTTATGAATCTATGAACAAACCTTTATTATTGATAGCCTGGATACAGATAATTTCCAAACTAATACAAAAATGGAATCTTTTATCCTCACCTCTGAGGTGTTATGTAAATGGAATGATCTAACCTGACACCTTCCTTTACAAAATGAGGTCAGTTCACCTTTTATTGTAAGAGTGTTTGAGAGTGGAAAGTTAAATGGCCATGCAGGTTCCTAACTGTAAAGTAATGTAGGGTAAATTATGTAAGTGTAATACAAACAATAAGCTTAGTGATAAAATATTTATAGAAGCCCAGAACTGCAACATTATAGAGAAGAAGTTTGTCTTTGTGCTATGAAAATGTGCTCAATTTTGTATTTGTTTTCTTTCACTTTTTACTAATCTTTGAAAACAAATTGACTTGACTGTGGAAAGTCCTGAGGCTACACATCATACTCAGTGCTTGAAACACTGCTGAAGTACAGTTTCAACCGACGATGGTAGGTAGCATTTGTTGATATTGTTCAAAAAGTTTTAAAAATGTTTTCAACAGCACACATTTGTGTCCCACAAAGCAAGTACTTTTACTGTGGATTCACACCCTGCTGGCTCCACAATTATTGTGTGAGCCAAAATTTACCTTACATTGAAAAGTTAATGGAAGACAATAAAGTAGAACAGGATTAATTAAGAAAAATGCACAAATGTCCTGCAACAATCAGCATCACATATAGCCTACTGGACTTGATCATCTTCAACAAATCAGCCTCAAAACTCAAACTTCAAATACTCCTAGAAGCGTCTGTTTATATTTTTGACTACGGTTTTCATTGTAGTCAATTCTCAAGTGATTTCATTGATATCTGTGAATTTCCTTGAGGTCAATATAACCCCCAAGTGGCTTGCTCAATAACTGTGGCCAAGCTCTTTTGACTGCTTCTTTCCTTGAGGTTGTTACAGGAAGCGTGACACTATAGGCAAGTTTTTACAATCCTTTGTATTGTATAATACAGCAGCACCACCTAGTGGAGAAACCTTTATAGCATTATCAAGTAATTGATACAGTAAAACATTAATATGTCTAATTCATCCATATGTCCACCATTTCCTAATCCAGCGCAAGATGACAAGGTGTCAGTGGCTAACTTAACAGACCTGGGCAACGTGACCTTCGGTCCATGGTAGAATCACAAAGTCTCCTTAAGCCCCAATTCAAAAATTACAGTTTATATTCATGTCATTGTCACCATACACTGCAATAAAATGTATAAAGGCAGTACAGTGGTGCAGCAGTTAGTATTGCCATCTCACAGATCAAGCGTCCTCCATTCAGATCCAACTTTTAGTCTATTTTGCATGAATCTTGCTACTCCAGTTCTCTTTCCCAATGTCCAAAGAATGTTTAGTTTAATTGGTGAATCGAAATTGTCTGTGTGGGTTTGTGAATGTGAATTTTTAAATAGTGTACTATATTACTAAAGGAGGCTCTTTGTAACTTTTTGTTGATGGCTATATAAAAATACACACAGCATAAATACACAGTGCAGGACATAGGCCATGATATCTACTTCCTTCTTTTGCTGATCCGTGCAGGACATTTGCTTTTTAAAAATGGCAGTGTTACTCAGAGGAGCTGTCTTATTTGTGCATTTGTTTAACACTGCAATTGTAATTGGGGTTCGTTTGACTCCACTCATTGTCAAACAATTCAAAACTAATTTGGTCTATTTTCTTCTTTCTGTGTGACTTTTTCCTAATTTGTTGGAAAAGAAATATTTAAAACAGACACAATCATCATATTTTTTAAATGCTGTATGGGGACTTTACACAAAGACATTGCTTGGGCTGATTTTGGCTCCAAGCTCTGCAGTTATTTAAAAACTGAGAAAAGTTAAACTATTTATATAACATTTAATGTATTTTTTTTGACAACTGTTAATAAAAATTTTCAGTCCTTTCCTACAATCACGGCCCTACATCCATGGACACAATTATGATCTGATATGCCCAGCAGATATTTGGATCTAGGCCAATAAGAACCCTGAATGCTCCCATTTTTAATTAGTGGACATTCGTTAATGTTACACAAAATCAAATCTGGAGAGTCAGGAGAAAGTGATTTAAGTACATGCATTACTACTCCTTCACTCACTGCCACATTTCAGTGAATATATCAACGATTGTCATAAAGATTTATCAAAACTCTCTCAGGCAGTGGGCGGCACGGTGGCACAGTGGGTAGCGCTGCTGCCTCACAGTTAGGAGACCCGGGTTCTCTTTTCGGGTCCTCCCTGCGTGGAGTTTGCATGTTCTCCCCGTGTCTGCATGGGTTTCCTCCCACAGTCCAAAGACATGCAGGTTAGGTGCATTGGCGATCTAGTGTGTGTGCCCTGCGGTGGGCTGGCACCCTGCCCGGGGTTTGTTTCCTGCCTTGCGCCCTGTGTTGACTGGGATTGGCTCCAGCAGACCCCCCGTGACCCTGTGTTAGGATATAGAGGTTTGGAACATGGATGGATGGATCTCAGCTAGTAGAAAGAATACAGAAGGGCAAGCAGAAGTTCCACATCCTTAGTGCACACTTTTTGTCCAACCCTCACAGAATTATGCAATTTCTGATTTTTATGAAGGTAGAAACCCTCACTCCGTGACATACTGATGATAGCAGATACACACCAAATTCATCAATTGTCAAATGTTCACCAAAATCTCATGTTCTCAATAGATACATTCCTGATTGTGCATATATTGCTTCACTATTATTAGTGTTTGGAATACTTAATTAATGTTTCTTAAGGATATAGAATGTTCTTTCAATGCAGAAATATAAAATATTTTAAAAATCTATTTGACCCCAGCGTAACAAATGTGATCTTCAATTGAGGCATTTTGGGTTTCTTTCCAGACAAAAAAAATGCAATTGAAATGTTTTAAAAAGCATCACACACCAAAACACAGTTTTTACTTGTTCGGGCGTTGAAATATTAATCGCATGTTTTTTTTTGTATTAAGATAAGAATGTTTTTTCAATATAAAGGAATAATATACAGTAGGTAGTAAAATATGAATTCTGGAGTAGTACGTTACTCAGGAAGGAAATGTTAGCATCAGTTAGTGAAGTTGGAAAGTCACATTCAATTACAACCACAGTCAGAGGTTTTTTTAGCTGCTGTTAATCAATGGGTATTATTAGAGGCCAGTTAATATTTACCAAGTATAGCTGTTTTGAATTGCTAAGAATCTAAATTTCTATTTCTTTCTCTCTGTAGCACAAGAAATGGAGGGCAACCTATTAAGAAATGATCAGCTAAGCTGCCGAGTGTGACTGGCAATCCTGCAGGATCCAGCATATCTCCCATATGGACACAACTGGAGTACTGGCACCAGTTTCATCAGACAGAAGCCAACAGTGGCCCACAGTGCCGACAGCCTTTCCTATTAATGCCAGTTTATTTGAGGCAAGGGCTAATAACCCTGTACTGTGTATTAGTACAGAAAAGAGAAAATGTCTTTAATTATACTGTTTATCTGTCTAGACAGTGTGTGTTTTATGTGTATAGACTAAAAAGGGCCATGTGTGCCAGTGATACCCTGGACAAACTTCAAGCCAAGTGAAGAGGTTTGTAGTCCTGAGCTAAGCAGGGACTTGACCAGAATGTATTATTGTCAGGGAGAATGGACCCTAGTAAGCGCTTTTAGAAGTTGGTGGACATACAGAAAGACATCTAAACATCTCTTATCTGATGAAGTCAAGGTATTACTAACCTAGTGACATTAGTCCAAATGTGTGAGGTAACCAGTGATGGTAAATTTAAGAAATCTCTCTACAACATTCCTTGTGATATACAGTAAATGGAAGTGAAGCTTTTATCAAGTCCTTGTTTTTTCATGACATTAAGAGTGTTGTCCTGGCACTACTATGTCAAAAGCAAAATCTCTTCTTTGTGAGCTGTCTCAGCATTTTTGTTAATTAGGCCTACATTAATTCACATCATCACTTTAACTGTGTTTATTATAGTAGCAACTCATTGATCTGGCTGACCAGGCTGCCCTATTGTTTTTCTTTGAATCTATGATATGGCTTAGTCCAAACATTTGAGGTGGCCAGCTATCAACCCATGACATCTATATTAAAAGGCCCTCAGAAGCAGCTGCTTCTATGGTGCGAGCAATAACTCTTATCTTTGGTTGCACAGGGACTGCCTCTAAACACTGCAAGTGGAGCACTTCCTGGTGACGTCGGCTCAGCTCTCTTACATAGTCCCCACCTTTGCACAGCACTTTCACTACACTCCATCTGTCCACAGGGCAAATGTTGCTAACTACACCAATTGTGTTGTTAGAAATAATAACATCATTCATCCTTGTTCAGACATTTGCACTGGGGTAACTGCCGGTGGTCAGACATAAACCTACAATGTCTGGATCACACAGGCCTTCAAATCTCTTATTGGCTCACAGTGTAAAAGAAGCTGCTTCAGAGAACTAATCCGTAAAAGGAAAAAGTTCATTGAAAGGTTTCACAGTGAAACACCTATCCTTGGCAACTTTTTTCAAAACAACTTGGGAAAATCCCACACTCTCCTAGGCCATCTAAGACCTATGATGCTTCTAGCATGTCCCAGGTCTATTCCTAGGTCTTTTCACAATGGATCATGCCTCGTACACTTCCCAAGTCCACCAGAGTTAGCCTAACTACCTCTCCAAACGACTTTAAGCCTTTCGATCCAAAGAAACAACACATATTGCTCTCCTTATCACAGACAGTAAACACAGCAGCATTTTTCATGAACACTGTTTCAGCTACTTATAACTTCAGTCTCATTCTTTCTGTAACTATCCAAAATCTAATGGATAAAGATAACAATATAAATTGAACGGTAAACTGAATATTTTATCAGAAGAGTTAGCTCTGGCTTCACCTCCACGGACTGATACAACATCCATAAAATTACTGCTACTGCACTTAACTTTTGGTGCACAGATTAAACAATCTGTGCAGCTAACATGATACGAATAGAGGAGGTGACTGAGCCCATCAATAAACTAATCACCTACTTTTCAAAATGGCTATGCTTAAAGAAAGCGGTGGCTTGGCTCCTTAAGTTTAAAGACATGCTACTGTAAGCATTTCAACTAGAAGTCAGCCAATCTAAAGCTAACCCAGAAGAACAAAAAACACTCATCACAAAGCACATGAAAAAGTACGAACTGACTTTAAAAACAAGCCGATTTCTCCAGAAGACTTGGCTAAAGCAGAAACAGAGCTTATCTACCTCAGTCAACTACAAGAATTTCCAGAAAAACTGAAGGCATTAAAGAAAATTGGTTGTGTAAAAAGAACAGTCAAATCTTTAAACTTGACCCAGTCATACAAGATGGAATACTGAGAGTTGGAGGAAGACTCAACAAGGCTGCTATGCCAGATGAAGCTAAATATCCTGCAGTTCTTCACAAGCATTCACATAAGGCCTCCCTTATATTGCAGCACAATCATAAAGAAATGAGTATCTTTCATCTCATCTGCATGCTAATAACCATGAGATGGATGTTTCCCTTTCTTCTATGCTATGGCTTTGAATTCTGTCCTGCATTGTTTTCCATCTTTCACCTGGCGCTGCCTTGACAGGCTCAGCCCACCACAACCCTGAACTGGATTAAGAATGTTTAAGGACAGATTTTTATTTTTTAAAGAGCAGTGCAAACATAACAGCATGCATGCTCTTTCATTACCTGCTTCACCAAATGAAAAATTCATAAAATAATCAAAATAGCACATTAAAATTTAAATATTTTTTAGTCCCCACTAAAACTTACATTTTCAAACCTGCTTTATCCAATATCAGGGCTTGCTGCATCTGGAGTGTGTCAACCTGAATTTCTTATGATTTATAAAGCATAAATCATACCGTGCCCTCTGTTAAGGGGTTCACTTTTGAACAGATGAAAATTATGTCATCCTCCTCAGCACATTTAGTGGGCTATTTCACAGCAATTCAGTTCACAAAATACAAGTACATGTGTTCACATACAGGTCAGTCAGCCATTGTCAAACCTGCTATAGCCTAACACAGGGTCATGGGGATCTGCTGGAGCCAATCCCAGCCAGCACAGGGCGCAAGGCAGGAACAAACCCCAGGCTGGGCGCCAGCCCACCGCAGGGCACACACACCAACACACCAAGCACACACTAGGGACAATTTAGAATCGCCAATGCACCTAAACTGCATGTCTTTGGACTGTGGGAGGAAACCGTAGCACCCGGAGGAAACCCACGTAGACACGGGGAGAATCCAGGTCTCCTTACTGCAAGGCAGCAGTGCTACCACTGCACCACCGTGTCACCCTCACATACAGGTATACCTAATGTGCAATATGTAAACTATGTTTTTAAAACACAATGCACACAGTGTCCAAACAAAGTATTAGCCTCTTCGGATGTTTTCTGATTTAATTATTATACAACATTGAATTTCAGTGGATTTAATTTGGGTGTTTTGCAACTGACCAACAGAATATTACTTTTTATATGTTAGCTATCAAAATGTAAGCAACACTCTACAAGATGGTCTAAATTAATTACAAATACAAAACAAGAAAGAATTGATGACAAAAAGTATTCATCACCTTCAATGTGACATACTGAACCGAAATCATCAGTAGTGTAGCCAGCTGGTTTATACATAATTAGGTAAGTGGAGATCACCTGTCTGGGGTTTCAAGTGATTGTACGTGGAAATACCAACATGTAGTGAGTTAGTATGGTGGCCTAACTACACAATGAAGACAAAAGAACACTTAAAGCAACTCAGTAAAAAGGGTATTGAAAATCTTGCAATGGAAAGAAGAAAATATCCAGGTCAGGGTAAATCCACTTAAATCGGTCATTAAGAAATGGAAAGAGTACGGCCCAGTTGCAAATCTGCCTACCGTCCACAAACATTGAGTCAGCTAGAAAATGGGTCAATGGCCTGATGAGACCAAAATGGAACTTTCTTGGCATCAGACTAAACAGCATAAGCCCAACACAGCACATTACTAAAAACATACCATCCTATGTAGCCTGGTGGTGGCAGCATCATGAAGTGGGAAGGCTTCTTTGTAGCATGCCCTTTAAGGCTTGTTAGGGTAGAGGGGAAAATGAAAGCAGCAAAATACAGGAAAACTGTGCTTTGGGAGAAGGTATGTTTTCTAGCAAGACAATGACCCCAAGTATAAAGCCAAAGCTACACAGTAGTGAAGTGGCCGAGCCAGATTCCAGAACTCAACCCAACTGAGAATTTGTGGCTGGATTTGAAAATGTGGACGGCATAGGTCTCCTTACTCTCTCATAGTAGAGAGACCAGTGTTTGTGTCCCTGGATACTCCCTGTATGGAGTTTGCATGCTCACTCCATGTCTGCGTCGGTTTCCTCCGGGTGCTCCAGTTTCCTTCCACTGTCCAAAGACATGCATGTTAGGTGAACTGCCGATTCTAAATTGGGCCATTGCACGTGCATTTTTGTGTTCGCCCTGCAAATGGACTGGTGCTCTGTCCAGACTGTGTTCCTGTCTTGCACCCTATGCTAGGTGGGATAGGCTACAGCCCCCCGCCCATGATAATAATAATAATAATAATAATTCATTACATTTATATACTGGTCTGGATTAAGCTGGCCAGAAAATGATTGGATATGATTTGAAAAAGGCTCCTCACTCATGATCTCCATGTAATCTGACAGAGTTTGAGCAGTTTTGCCAAGAATAATTTTGGAGAAATTGTAGGGTTCAGATGTACAAAGCTGAGACCGAGAGAGACCAATCTACACAGACTCAAGGTTGTCATGGCTGCCAAAGGTGTATCTACTAAAAACTGACTTGAAAGGGGCAAATACATATGCCATCCATTATTTTGTGTTTTATATTTGTAATTAATTTAGATCACTTTGCAGAAATCTGTATTCAATCCACTTTATGCAAGCTTTCAAGGAAGCTCAGACTCCCTCTCAGATAAGACCTGTAAACTTTTCAGTTACCCAATAAAAGATGTAATTTTGCTTGACTTCTCATTGCATCCATAATGGCTAACATGCCACAACACCCTACTACTACTACATTCCACTTTAAAATTAATTTTACTGTCATCAGTGTCAAAAAAAGGCAAATTAAACCTACCTTGATTTGATGTTGTATAATAAAATCCATCCATTATCCAACCCACTATATCCTAACTACAGGGTCATGGGGGTCTGCTGGAGCCAATCCCAGCCAACACAGGGCGCAAGGCAGGAAACAAACCCTGGGCAGGGCGTCAGGCCACCACAGGGAGCTCACACACACCAAGCACACAATAGGGACAATTTAGGATCGCCAATCCACCTAACCTGCATGTCTTTGGACTGTGGGAGGAAACCGGAGCACCCGAAGGAAACCCACACAGACACGAGGAGAACATGCAAACTCCACGCAGGGAAGACCTAGGAAGTGAATGCGGGTCTCCTAACTGCAAGGCAGTAGCGCTACCCACTGCACCACCGTGCTGCTCGTATAATAAAATATACAACAAATATACAAAAAATAAAATGTGAAAACTTCCAAAAGAGAGACTACTTTTGACAGAAACTGTATATTTTTGGGGTTAGCATCTCCATGCAGATGCAGTATTTCAGTTAGCTTAATAACATGACATCCAGGAGTACTGTACCATACTCCATCTTTGGGGCACTGTATGGATCTTGGAATAGAGGCAATAAATGACTATTGGCCAATTCCAAAAACCTAAAAATGCAAACAAACAAAAAAAAATGGTTTTAACTAATCGCAGAGTGCTTTCTGTAGGATTTTACCTGTCACCTGAGTTTAACAGTTAAAACAATGGTAGTATAGTTAGTGATGTTTAAAATTCATATCCTATTTATACTTTTCTCACATGGCTTATTTTTAGTCACATATAACTTTATAAATCATATATAATGCTGATTGGAGTTATTTAATATTTTTGTAGTTATATTTGTGTTGTCAGGTACTGGAACCCCCTAACAATTCATCAACTGCAACAAATTGCCAGTTTCTAGCAGAATCCACTTTTCTTAAGTGTGTTGTTTTTCTCCCCACGGTTTTTTTAATATACAAAACTCTGCTGTTTTCGACATCTCATTTTTGGAAATTAGTTCTATTTAACAGAGCCATTCTGAAATGAGTTGTCTGTCCTCAGGGCATTGCTACAGTGGGTCACGTTTTCGACTTCCCCTGGTTCATGGAGTTGTTCTTGTGGCTTATCTTCACCGCTCTGTTTGTTTGCAATGTGAGTTCTCTGGTGTTTGGATAGAGAACCTCTCTGTGTGAACTGCTTGCCACATTCAGGACAGCAATGCGGCTTTTCTCCACTGTGAATTCGCTTGTGTTTCTTAAGATTACTTTTCTCAGTGAACTTCTTGCCACATTCGGTACAACAATGAGGTTTCTCTCCACTGTGAATCCTCTGGTGTACACGAAGGAAAGTTGCCTGCCTGAATGCTTTGCCACATTCAGTACAGGAATATGGCTTTTTGCCAGTGTGGATGCTCTTGTGTGACTGAAGACTGCTAATCTGTGTGAACCTTCTGCCACATTCATCGCAGCAAAATGGTTTTTCTCCAGTGTGAGTTATCTTGTGTCTCTCCAGTTTCCTCCTTTCAGTAAATCGCTTATCACAATCAGTACAGTAATATGGCTTGTCTCCACTGTGAATCTTCAGGTGTCCCTGAAGTGAAACTAACTGTGTGAAACGCTTATCACATTCTGTACAACAATATGGTTTGGTTCCCGTGTGAATTCTTTGGTGCGTCTGAAGAGAATACACTTGTGTGAAACTCTTACCACATTCGGTACAGGTATATGGTTTAACTCCAGTGTGAATTTTCTCGTGTCTCCGTAAGTTACTTTTTTCTATGAATCTCTTTCCACATTCAGAACAACCATATGGCATTTCGCCTGTGTGTATTCTCCTGTGCACATAAAGATTACTGCTCTTTCTGAATGCTTTGCCACAGTCAGTGCAGCGATATGGTTTCTCTCCACTATGAACGATGCTGTGTCTGTGAAGTTGCTTTTTACTGGTGAATCGTTTATTGCATTCAGGACAACCATACGGCTTCTCGCCAGAGTGACTTCGCTGATGCTCTTCACAATGTGATCTGCGGTGAAACCTTTTTCCACACAACTTACAGACATATTGGGCCAGTGAGGATGCATTCTTCTGGGGATTTTTCATGGGCTCCATCTCTTGCTGCATAACCCGAGATAGACTGGAGATGTGGCCGTTCTCCGGCAAGTCTGTCTCAAAACAGAAAAACATAATATAAGGATGGCCACACTTAACACAAACTAGAAATGTCTACTTAGACTGAAAGTATTGAATATGATGGAAATAACAAGAACATCACAAAAAAATGGTAGCATTAATAAATACACTTTACATTCTCAGAACACACCCTCTTATTTTTTATGTAATTTACATAACCAGATAACCAATAGTCTTTCTTTGTAGTCACCAACCGACAGACAATAAAAAGGGTGTCACCTGTACCCCCTACCAGACACACTGTACGGCAATATTAAATAGTGACAAACATCTGAGACATACCCAGAGTATACAAAAAGGCAGCTTTCATTTCTGTCAAACAAAAGGAAAACTTTTTATTTGCATAAACTGGAATTATTCAAAGTGTGGAATATTGGCTAAGGAGCCACAAAGTGCTCCCTCTCGACTCAGTGTATGCCCTTGTACTGTTCTGTAAGACTGCTGGCAGTTTCTTAAGAACCTCCATCCTGCCACAATGGTTAGAGTGATAAATTAGCAGAGTGGTATTGACAATTCAATATGTTCATCTGTTGTCCATTTAATTTTTCCCAGGGGACCTGTGGTTTAGTCATCAGTCTAATGATGCACTTTTAAAATGAATGGTGACTAGTCAAGTGATAATACATGGCACTGGTAAAAAATCAACACATAAAGTAGAAGGCAGGGAAAAGAGAGAGAGAGAAAGGGAGACAGATAGACAACTTCTCAACAAACCACAAATCACTTGCAAAGAGTACTACTTAGAAAGTCAAGTAGATTTATTCAACAAAAACATGAACACACCACCCAATAAAAAGGAGAATGTGAATACTCAACACAAACAGTGACCATACCTGAATTTAAACAAAGTCTGGGGAAGACTGGGAAGCAGCAGCACTGACTACTGTGCCATGTTCTGCCTATCAGATAAAAAGTAACCCATAACTCATAACTCTCTATTTCCTATCTGAGCCAAAATAACTAAATAAATTAAAATCATTTTGTATGGTAATACAGTGCATCCGGAAAGTATTCACAGCGCATCACTATTTCCACATTTTGTTATGTTACAGCCTTCCAAAATAGATTAAATTAATTTTTTTCCCTAAAATTCTACACACAACACCCCATAATGACAACGTGCAAAAAGTTCAGAGATTTTTGCAAATTTATTAAAAATAAAAATAAACTGAGAAATCACAGGTACATAAGTATTCACAGCCTTTGCCATGAAGCTCAAAATTGAGCTCAGGTGCATCCTGTTTCCCCTGGTCATCCTTGAGATGTTTCTGCAGCTTAATTGGAGTCCACCTGTGGTAAATTCAGTTGATTGGACATGATTTGGAAAGGCACACACCTGTCTATATAAGATCCCACAGTTGACAGTTCATGTCAGAGCACAAACCAAGCATGAAGTCAAAGGAATTGTCTGTAGACCTCTGAGACAGGATTGTCTCGAGGCACAAATCGGGGGAAGGTTACAGAAAAAATTCTGGTGCTTTGGAGGTCCCAATGAGCACAGTGGCCTCCATCATCCGTAAGTGGAAGAAGTTCGAAACCACCAGGACTCTTCCTAGAGCTGGCTGGCCATCTAAACTGAGCGATCGGGGGAGAAGGGCCTTAGTCAGAGAGGTGACCAAGAACCCGATGGTCACTCTGTCAGAGCTCCAGGGGTCCTCTGTGGAGAGAGGAGAACCTTCCAGAAGGACAACCATCTCTGCAGCAATCCACCCATCAGGCCTGTATGGTAGTGTGGCCAGATGGAAGCCACTCCTTAGTAAAAGGCACATGGCAGCCCGCCTGGAGTTTGCCAAAAGGCACCTGAAGGACTCTCAGACCATGAGAAACAAAATTCTCTGGTCTGATGAGACAAAGATTGAACTCTTTGGTGTGAATGCCAGGCGTCATGTTTGGAGGAAACCAGGCACCGCTCATCACCAGGCCAATACCATCCCTACAGTGAAGTATGGTGGTGGCAGCATCATGCTGTGGGGATGTTTTTCAGCGACAGGAACTGGGAGACTAGTCAGGATAAAGGGAAAGATGACTGCTGCAATGTACAGAGACATCCTGGATGAAAACCTGCTCCAGAGCGCTCTTGACTTCAGACAGGGGTGACAGTTCATCTTTCAGCAGGAAAACGACCCTAAGCACACAGCCAAGATATCAAAGGAGTGGCTTCAGGACAACTCTGTGAATGGCCTTGAGTGGCCCAGCCAGAGCCCAGACTTGAATCGGATTGAACATCTCTGGAGAGATCTTAAAATGGCTGTGCACCGACGCTTCCCTTCCAACCTGATGGAGCTTGAGAGGTGCTGCAAAGAGGAATGGGTGAAACTGGCCAAGGATAGGTGTGCCAAGCTTGTGGCATCATATTCAAAAAGACTTGAGGCTGTAAATGCTGCCATGGTGCATCGACAAAGTATTGAGCAAAGGCTGTGAATACTTATGTACATGTGATTTCTCAGTTTTTTTATTTTTAATAAATTTGCAAAAACTTTAACTAAACTTTTTTCATGTTGTCATTATGGGGTGTTGTGTATAGAATTCTGAGGATAAAAATGAATTTAATCCATTTTCGAATAAGGCTGTAACATAACAAAATGTGAAAAAGTGATGCGCTGTGAATACTTTCCGGATGCACTGTATTACAGTATACATGGCAACATAAACAAACTCAGGCAAAACTTAAATATTAAAGAGCAAATAATAATAAATCCATAAATGCATGTGTGCAGATCCTAACCTATTTCATTCAATTCAAGTTTGCAGGGTGCTGAAGCCTATCCCAGCAGCACTGGAGACAAAACAGAAACCAACACTGGACGTCACCAGTCCATTACAGGGCACACCTCCTATTTCTTATTGCTTTATGTTTCTTTTGGCACTCACCTTTTCTAGATTGGTTAAAAGGAACTTTTGTTAACTTGGATGCTTTAATATGTAAAGGCAGCTGGCTGGCAGGACAGTTTTGTCTTTGAGTGGGTTCTAATACTTCTGGCCCCTTATCTTCTGTTTTAATTCTAATGGACTCCTCCCAGTCCTCTTCTTTGATAATAACAGCTTCCCATTCATAATCCTCCATTTCCTCTTTTTCCTTGATGCCAACTTCATTTTGCTTCAGATAGGAAGATTCCCACTCACAGTCTTCTTCCTTAATGTGGACAGAAACTATTTGTTCATCATCTCCCTGTAGGTCTCTCCCACTTTTTGTGTGATCCTCCTCTTCACTGTCATCACCCCTGTCTTCTGACAATTCTCCTTCACAACTAGAGTCCCGTTTTGGAATTCCCTGGAGATTTCGACATGACTCCATTATCATGTTCATCCTCTCACTGCAAAGGGTCATTTCCTATTTTTTGATCTGCGAAAAACAGAGTGAGACCACATTATCACTACTCCAAAACAGAGTTACTTCAGTTTCACCTTTAGGAGAATAAATGGGTTCACATAAGTCTCACAATTCCTTATTGCACTTAACATGCAGAATTTTCCAACATTTCACAGTGATAGAGATAAATACATAATATTGTAGGCTCTCTAAAAGCACGATGTGTTGGTTATAAATTCTACCATACACTGTAAAAAAAAAATGTAAAATTTACGGTAAAAAACTGGCAGCTGGGGTCGCCAGAATTTTATCGTAAAAAAGAAGGTAACAATGTTTTTTGGTCTACGGTACACTTTAAAAAATAATGTTACATTTATGGTAAAAACTGGCAGCTGGGGTCACCAGGATTTTACCGTAAAAAAGAAGGTGACAATACTTTTAGGTTTACAGTATAATTTTGAAGTAAAAGCGATTTGGTCTTTACAAGAAACTCCAATAGAAAGGAATGTTTAACCATAACCAAAAATTCATGGTATGAAAAAAAATATGATTATTAATAAACAATACATACTAACAGGGTCAAACCCCAGTACATAGTTTGTATCAGTTAGTTAACAACAACCAATAGCAAGCATATGCCATTTAATTATACACATTGAAAACAATTCGATGTTTAAAGAGGTTAACGCAACTTGCCTGGTAGGGAAGTAAAGTTTTCTCTTTTGTGGTGTATGGTGTCCTACTTATTAAATACAACCCACCATAAATCAGCTTCCATAACCTCAAAAAACCTTCAGCACGTGGGGAAAAATAAGTCTGCTAACTTTGGTGAAGTTTTTGCCCTACTATTCAAAGGTATGCGGTTCACCAGGAACAATATTGTAAAAAGGGGCGTGTCCTTATGCAAATCTCGTAGCCGGTTTTACTTTAACAGTGATTTACCGTTTTACATTTTGCGGTTGTTTACCTTCGTTAGTTAACAGTTTTACACTGTAAAATTAACAGATTTTTTTCAGTATAACTGTAATGCATCAATAAACGGTATTTAGCATATTTTGAAGGTAGAAAAATATTGATTTTACAGAACTTGGCTGTAAAAAATATTGAAATGTATTGTTTAAGATATAAAGGTAATTTTCAGTAGAACATAAAGTAACTTTCCTTTTTTTCAGAAAAGGTATTTTACCTTTACCATTTACAGTATTTGTACCATTCAATGTACTGACATTTTTTACATTGTACGATTTCCCATTTAAAACCCTCACCCTGCATTACATATATATATATAGGGTGGTGATCTAATTATGCAATTTTCATTACGCTATAACTTATTAGGTTTATTACATAAAAAATCACCCGAAAAATCCCGGACCATGGAGAAGTGTGCGAACTGACGAAATGCGCCGAACTAGAATCGTCCCCGCATAAATCAAATTCATTCAGACGATTTGGATCTGCATAATTAGATCTGGACCACCCTGTATATTCGATGTCCATAGGAGTACACGTAAAATACATACAATGTATTATTATTATTAATTATCAAGCCACGATATCCAAATGGGGATCGCCAGATGTCCGACTTTAGGATCATGAAATCAAACATTGCATGGTGCAAATAACCTTGCATATTAAAATCGGGACAAAACTGTCATCCCGTCCACAAACCTTTTGACGCTTTAAATAAGCACTGCCATCCCTAAGTATGTCTAAAGTTTTTAATCTGAGAGCTGTCATGCAGGCCTCCGCAATAGGCGCTCTCTTACCACATATGCCCCACACAATGTTAAGGCCAACGAACGTCCCTTTTAAAACTCTCGGTATAGATAAGGAACACCTTTGGCTTGTTCTGAACACCGTCGCAGACCCCCGAGGTAGCTCCTTTTTCCTCAGTATCGCACTGTAGTACCTTGACTGCTTTAGGTACCCGGTGATGAGAAATCAGTGGTCCGCACCGCACACTGCACTGCTGCTCAAATCGGCCACTGACTGGTAGGTCTCAGGCAGTAAATGACACCGTAGTTGCCTACAATTTCTCACATCATCATCTCAAATTCTCGCCTCATTTCGCACAACTTACGCTACTCCAGCAAGAGAAGAAACTAAAAACCACTCACAAATTACATGTTCTGACGACCGGGACTCTGCACATGCGTAGTGTCTATGCAAAACGAAAAGACTACAACTTCCAGATGTCTTTGCGGTAAACCAGGCTGGTCGTAAGAGCGAGTTTGTAAATACACCAGTGCCATCTATCGGAGACCAAAATGGTAAGGGGCTATTTAAAATGCTAGGAGTGCATGGTGTGATAAAGTCATAAAAATCCAGCATGTAACAGTATACCCGAGAGCAATGCTGGCGCGTTAAATAATACGATTGTGAAGCCAGCAACAGTTTGCAATAGAAAAGGAGTGTTTCCACTGTTTAGCGCCTCGATCACAGTACTTTCATAATGCTATCTGAGGTATATTTTTAGCTTCCCATTCGATTCAGCCCCTTTATAACCTTACTACCCTGTAGTTAGGATATAGCGTGTTGGATAATGGATGGATGGATAGGAATGAGACAATGCAATTAATTCACATACAATATGTATTGCTGTACAGGCTTCGCGAAACAGAACATTCCATATATATATGTGAATTAATTGCATATATATACAAGGTCTGTCTATTAAACAAAGACTGACACAAAAACTCACTTTTATGATCGACACGACAATAGGACTGCATGATGAGCTGCTTTACCCGTGATGGTGCCTTTGGATAAATCAGTCATTTTTCCAAAGGTGC
The DNA here is from genome assembly GCF_016835505.1 of Polypterus senegalus. Lineage (NCBI taxonomy): Eukaryota > Metazoa > Chordata > Cladistia > Polypteriformes > Polypteridae > Polypterus > Polypterus senegalus. Next base: position 143,917,379 of record NC_053161.1, read on the forward strand.
GAGATTAAAAAAAAAAACAGTGAACAGAACAGTTATTCTGAAAATCAAGAATACCAACTAAAAATTTGGGCTTAACTTTTCGTCTTTTTTTTTCAATACATCCTCATTACTGTAGCTAAAATGTTATCTAATTAACCAGATCAATTGGGCTGCAAAGTGTCAAGGAAAACATTGTCTAAAATCTGCTAATAATTTGCTGTATTGATCTCGCTACTATTGTGACTTTATCAATTAATAATAAAATTTGCTTGCGTTCAGGAAGCATATCGGAATACGATGTGTTAAATTGGGCTGATAATCCAGAATGGCAGGAGCGTATGGGACGCAATGTGTGCCAAAAATGAATTTAACCAAAAAAGTAATTATGAAATTTATTATCGCATGAATAAGAGCAGTAATGCACTGTATATAAAATATTACAATTTCACCCCAAAAAAAGATTGATTGATAAGCGATAAAACATCTTTAAAAATACCCTTTTTAAATAAATAAACTATTTTGAAATGTGTCATCTGAAAAAATCCAGCTGTGAAATATAAACAGCCATAAAAATAAGTTTTAAATAAAATCTGTAAAAGTCAAACGAGAGATTGAATAAAACGCTGATATAGCATTTCATGATAAATTGTTGTTAAGTATGATCAAATATTATAATCTGTTTTACAGTTTATTTTACGACATTTATGTAGTTCACTTATAAATAAAAACATTGGCTGCGTTTTGCTTTGAAATTAACAATGTCTATTGGATACTGTTTTAAGAATTAGAATGAGAGACAAAGCTATACTCTGAATAACTGTCATTATTTCAATAAGTCATATATTGAAAATGAACAAAATAAGCTCGTTTAAAAAAAAATTACAAGCTTTTTTCCAAAAAAAGCCCCATCCCTGCTTTGAATACATTGCTAATATTGTTAACCAGTACAACATTTCTTAAATGGGCATAATACTTTGTCATATTTCGCGTTTTTGCCATCGTGACTTTTCTGCATCGCTCCAGTATTTCGCACACTTTTTAAAAGGTTGTAAGTTATTGGATGTGTATGTATTTCTTACGGTTCACACTTGACTCTTTTGTTTAATTCTTTTGTAATGTTAAAAAAAGAGAGATGAAAAACGTTGCATGACAATGCCGCCCTTAGAACTGCTGCATGAAGAGATTGCCTCACTCCTCGCACCTGTTAAGACCGACAGGTTTTTTGACACGATATATGCAGGGTTAAATGGCCCCCTCGAGCCGGATCTTACTACTGTTCTCAAGCGGCTTCTGACCGAGGGTCAGTTTGGCAACAGTTCGCGGACCACGGCCATCGTCCTTTTCCCAGTGCAAGGGTGCCGTTACAATTGGCACGCAGTACTTATTTTATTACATGTAATCAGAGCAAGACGTGAAACAAGAAAATGCAGCAAGAAAAAAGATTTGAAGGCAATTCCTAGTAAAAGATACATTTAAAATTACATTTTGGGAATTATAATGAATTTGGTTTTTAAAACTCCAGATGTCAGCCCACAATAAATTATCGGTCCGGAAGATAACAGCGATCAGATTCACAATACTGTTTCAGTTTCTAAGAAGCTGAAGTTTGCAACCTATTCACAACTTTAAAAAAAACGATAATACATTTCAAAAGTTGTCGGTTTCCAACAGCGCAATAAGCAAATTCGAAAAAAAGAGCCGTGCTCTGACTTCGACTTTACCTTTTTGATTATTGCACAGTATTTACATCGGATAACCTCACGAAATAATAATTAAATGTGATGCACAATACATACAATGCTGGTTCATGCAACACGAAAATTGTAATCGTGTTTTAAATGACTCTTGACTAGCAAGCCATGTCATAAATGATTGTACTAAAGTTTGTTATGCTCCCTTTGCAGCAATCAATACGAATTACACATTAATTCTTCGTGTTTTTAATAATATAATCTGTAGGAGAGCAAAAACTAGATATGTTGATTATTCTAACCGCAGTGTTCTTAATCCTATCTGTTCTAAGTAAGATGTTAAGATGTCTCTAATGAACGTAAGGTCAGTGTGATTACTTTAAACGATTTTATTCTGTAACAGGCTTAATTTTCTATACTTTTTACAGAAATGTGGTTAAAAGTTGGTGATTATAGCCCTGTGATTGAAATTTGCCCCCTTGGTTATCTGTATTTTAATATCCTAGAGCCTCTGGACGAGTTGGAGGGGTTGCTGTATAGTATTTAAAAATTCATACTACTGTGATCTTATCAAGGTTAAAGATGTCAGTTCTTTTGAGGCATTTATTATTTCAAAACTCTTGCAAAGAACCTTCATTGTGTTGTTTAATCTATCGCCCACATATACCTAAGCCATCATCTTTTTTTTTTTTTTTTTTTTCTTTAATTTTCTGATCTGCTATCAGATTTTGTTAAGATATAATAGAATTATCCAGGGGCGGATTGGCCATTAGGGCATTTGGACAATGCCAGGTGGGTCGCGGACTCTGGTCATTGGCCGGCAGTTTCATGAAATACATTTTATATACCGGTTACTGTTTGACATTAAAATTAATTTTCTAATTAGTTTTCTAAACTACTAAACATTGTCTGTCCGGTACTACGATTTCTATATATAATATACCTTATTAAGTCATCAAGTTTTTTTAGTTGTCAGTACACAACGTTGCAGCGAACACTTTGGTCAAAACTGCCTTTTGCCGATTTCTGTTTCGATACTGCTACACTTCGGTTAGCATATACATTACTGCAATTTTTTTTATCTCATAGTTTTTAAATTCTTCGGTACCAGGGGCGGATCTACCGGGGTGGCACGGGGTGGCAATTGCCACCCTGAGAAAAAGCCTTGCCACCCCATTTGCCACCCCAGCACTAGTATCTCAGTGTTCTAAAAATAAAAGAGTTTCCTCGACCGATTTACAGCAGCAATGCTCTATTATGATGACATAAAAATAGCATATACCCGTAAATAATAGAAAAAAATCGTCTTTCTATTAAAGCGTAGTCCGAACAAACGACTCTTATGAACTGCTTCGTTTTAGTGAATCAAAGACATTTAGTGCAACCAGCGGGATCATCACAGACAAATTCCGGCATTTTTAACAAACCGAAGCAGTTAATTTTGATATCTTCGCGTATATCAATGACTAGCAGTTTAACTGTAAACTATTTTCAAAAGTATGTTGTTCAGTAGCTTTCATCTTCAAGTCCGAACCTTTGATAAGTGGCGTCACGTGACAACAACGCCGTGTCCAGTCCATCGATATGCTGGAGTTGAGAAACAAAACCAGGTACTGAATTACTTTCATACTTAACAAATGAATGTTTAATTAAACATGTCTTAGTGTTGCCTGAGGTAGATGCTTGCTAGTTATATGACAACTAAACAGCAAGTATGTCTAATCAGTTCTATTTAACGTTAACCTGTATTACCTTGTTAGCTAGTGCAGCAATCAAAATATTCCATAGGAGCACATGAATTTACTGAGTTATTGTATAGCTTAATGTTTTCATATGTATTCATTAGGGAGGTGAAATTGTTCAGTGCAGTGTATGTTTAGAAATCTATAAAGTCTAAACTTCATACTTGTTGCATCTCCCAGGATACTATGAAAAGAAAGGCTGACATCCAGAGTTTTTTTAAACCAAAAAGAAAAGGAAAATCAGAATCAGATACTGTGGGAGTGGAAGGTGAAGATAAGATAGAAAAGGGTACAAAAGAAGTTGTGGAAGACAGAGGAGGTGATGAAGTGTTGGACGAAAGAAATATAGAAATGGATGACAAAGAGCTAGAAAGAAGTGAAGAAGCAGAAGATATCCAGCATGAAGTGAGTGAAGAGGTGGAAGAAAGAGGGTTAAGAGAGGAAGAGAGCTCAGACATTGAAAGAGAGGAGAGAGAGCTTGAAATGCCAGCACCCTGTTTGTCAGGTGTCCATGGTATGTTGTTCATTGTGCTTTTCAAATATTTCTTTACATAAATAAAAAATAAGCACAACCTATTTGATTTATTTAACCTATAATCATTTAAAGAACCATAGCTCAATGTATGTTTAACCTTGCTTATCGTGGTTACAGTCAGTGTTCTTTATTAGATATTGTTGAGATATATGCCTAAAAAAAACCTTTAGACAAAGGTTGCTGCAGTAGTAGCTGTACATGAATGATTAGGTGTTAAATGTTTTATACTGTAACATTTAAATATGTGATTTTTATTTTACTTTACTAGGTATATCAAAATTTAGGTCAGAAGGCCCGACCCAGCCAAAACTACATACCTTCCCAAAGAAGATGATTGGTACCAAACACATTCATGGCTTGAATACTCACAGTCTAGAGATGCCTGCTACTGTTTTGCATGTAGACATTTTTCTCTTCCTGATGCTCCAAAGAGTGTTTTTACCTCCTTTGAGAGGTACAGTAATTGGAAGAAGGCTACGTTTAAAGATAGTGGGTTTTCTTCTCATGCCAAATCTGAGAACCATGTAAACGCAATGGTAGCATGGGCAGAGAACAAAAAAATGCAGGACAAAAATACTTCGCTGTTGGGTGTCATGGATTTACATTATCAGAAAAAGGTAACAGTGAATCGAAAATACATCAAAACATTGGCCAAAATTCTTGTCCTAACTGCTTCTGAAAATCTAGCCCAGCGGGGTCACAGAGAGTCTCCAGACTCAGACAGACGAGGTGTTTTTCTGGCCATGCTAGATTTGTTGGGCAAACATGATCCCATTGGTAAAAAGAGGCTTGAACAGCAAGCTTAAAATGCTAAGTATACAAGTAAAACCATCCAGAATGAAATACTGTCTTGTCTGGCAGAAATGGTGAAAGAGGAAATCATGAAAGAAGTTAAAGAGAGTGTACAGTTTTCTGTGATCGTAGATGAGACTAAAGATGTTCAGAAAAAAGAGCAAATGTCAATTGTTCTGAGATACTATTACAATGGTCTGATTTATGAAATCTTTCTTGAATTTCAAGAGGCAGAAAAGCTTGATGCTGCTGGGTTAACTGAGAAAATAATTGGCTGTTTGGAAAAGTATGGTTTGGAGTACAAGAAAAATCTTGTAGGTCAGGGGTACGATGGAGCTGCTGTAATGAGTGGGGCCCCATCAGGTGTCCAAGCGAGAATAAAAGCAGTGGCCAAGCATGCATTTTATGTGCATTGCAGTGCACACAGTCTCAACCTGGTCATAGTAGATGCCGTCAAAAATGTGCCAGACGCTGGGAATTTCTTTTCTTTGTTGGAAAGACTTTATGTGTTCTTGTCTGGATCTTATGTCCATCAAAAATGGCTTGAAGTACAGCGAAACATGTATGATGGTGTATCAAGGGAGCTCCAGCGACTCAGTGATACACGCTGGGCTTGCAGACATGTAGCATGTCGCAATGTCATGGATAGATTGCCTGTTATTTTGCAAGTGCTTGAAGAGCTCTCGGATGAGAACAATCCTCAAAGAGCCGTGGAAGCAAAAGGCATATTGGCCCAAATTGATGGCAGTTTTGTTGGATGTCTTGTGCTCTTTCGAAAGGTGTTGAGTGACTCTAATATTTTGTCTGAGATGCTCCAATCTAAATCTGTTGACCACTCTAAGGCTGTTGAACTCATTGACGCACTAAAAGAAACACTGACAAATTATCGCAGTGAGGCTTTTTTTGAAGACCTATGGTCAGAAATACTTAATACGTGAGAAAAGAGTCACATTTCAACAACATTTCACACCCGAAAGCGGTCAAAACAGATGGCTACAAAATTTCAAGATTCCATCGTTACTTCCACACTTGGACAGCATGTAGAACCAGACAGCAAGGAGACTTTTCGAGTCAAAGTGTTCTACCCAGTCTTGGACACCATGATTGGGGAAATGGAAAGACGTTTTTCAGATACCGATTGCAACATCATGAAAGGCATTCAGGCTTTAAATCCGTCAAGCTGTAGTTTTTTAAGTGAGGAAGAGATTGTCTCTTTGGCTAATGCTTATGAGTCAAGTGTTGAAGATATTAAACATGAGCTTCACCAGGTAGGGAGAGTCCTAGATAGACTTAAGATGAATGGAAAAGAAAGTCCTACTACTCTGATGGAGTTTGCTCCTTTTCTGGAACCATATAAGCTTGTTTTCTTTGAGCTGTTCAAGTTGTGCAAAATAGTTACCAGTTAGCAGCACAACATGTGAAAGGAGTTTTTCAGCTCTGAAGATAATCAAAAATTACCTAAGGTCTACAATGGCAGAGGGTAGATTGTCGAGTTTGGCTATTCTCAGCATTGAATCAAAACGCACCAAGGCCTTGAATTTAGATGACTTTGTTAAAAGATTTGCTGAACAACATGGCAATCGTCGCATTCAGTTACAGTAGGTTTTGTAATTTAGTTTTCGGTCCATCCAAATTTGTTGGTTTTGTTAAAAAAAGAAGAGATACTTGGATTTAAAGCGACTTTTGTTGCTTTACTTGCACTAAAATTATTGAATTTGTTTTTATGTCTCATCCAAGATATTTGAATACTTTAAAATGTCATTTTGTTGCTGTTGTTGCACTGAATATTGTGATTTATTTTATTCATTTTGAAGACATATGTTGGTGATTTAAATGTGGTTTCTGTATATTTATTATGTGTTTTTGACTTAACGATCCATTGAGATATTGTATCAATGTGCAGTCTGCATTGTTTGTCATGCTTAGTAAATTAAACTTGGCATAGACTTTGCGTAAAACGCATAGGTTTGTGTAAAACACAATAAAGAGAAGTTAAATATACCGTACCATCTCATTTAATTTATCTGACTTTCCAATCCAGATATCAGATTCAAGTCAATCACAAATCAGCCTTTATTTCATTTTTATAGAACAATGTAAAAATGTGCACCCTAGTGTATACACCGAATAAAGAATAGCATTCCTTGAATCCACAAAAACCATGCAAGGATGCTTGCTTCAGTGTTGCCACCCCTCATAATTTTAATGCCACCCCCTTGCCACCCCATGAATAATTTTCTAGATCCGCCCCTGTTCGGTACTAATAATTAGTTTAGATTATATATTATACATTTCATTGTTCTCTGGTCGTGGGCGTGAGCGATAAGGTTTTCAGCTGCAATTATTAGTATGATGAAATAAAGTTACAACGCACAGGATAGGAATTGTTCATAGGACGGAATATTTATAGTTTATCGTTAAGTTAATGGAACATTTAAATCATGTGAGGTTTTCATTATAACCTCGGTTATAATTTATTCCATTGTAAATGAGCAGCTACTAGCGTACTAGGGTACTGGCATTTGGCCATGACATTGACGTTTGACATGTACTCTAATAACGTGTGAACTGTGTTATTAAATTTTTATTTTCATTAAATGTTATTTCTGAGCATGTCGTCAAATTTTAAGTTGTGTTTAAACAACAGTGTACAGATTACGTTTGGCAACAGTTTAGAGTTCATATCATAGGCTCATAGCAAGTAGCGGGCCACTCACAAACTTTAAGAAAATGACAATGAGTAATGGGCCGAGTGGGTCGACATCGTCACTTCACTCGTTGAAGGATGTCCGCTCCTGGAATTATCATTGCATGGATTTTAACTTCCATACAGATGTGACCACTGATCTTTTAGAGGTAGAATTTTTAAACATTGCTCCGTCTTTCACCTTAGTGCAGCATGTAACTTGCCCCATACACATTCGGGATCATACACTAGATTTGATTGGGTTTTACACTTGGTGTAACTCCTTTTAACGTTCCATTAATGGACTTTGTGATGTCTGATCATAAATTGTAATGTTTATGTATGATACCCTCTTATCTCAGGTAAACAGGGCTATCTGGTCCATTTTGTTTAATAATGAGACTGCTCTGAAATTCTCTTCAATGTTTCAAGATCATGCTTCAAATCTAATTAATTTAAATAATCCAAATGATCTTCTGGATGATTTTAATAATATACTAGAGAGCTTCGCCCCCTGCTAGCTTTGTCCCCAACCCCTTTCCCCCCCCCCTGCCAGCAGCCACCTTTCCGAAACCCCTCTTAAACGGTGATAAAATGGGAAACAAATACATTTTTTAACTCCTCTTTGCTCGAGTAGCTGCTGGTGTGCTGCTGCTGAACTCAGGCGTGTTCTGCTATTCACTTGCTCACCCTTCGCCCCCACCACCACCGGTAGGTGCCGTTGTGAAAAAGCCTGTACAGCACCAGAATATTCAATCTCTTTTCGCTGTTCCGTTATTTCACCAAGTAATATTTTCCGTCTGTTTGCGCTAGTATCTATCTATCTATCTATCTAATGCGATCTGTACTCCCATTTTTTGACTTTTTCGAGGTTTCCTTCTTCCATTATTTCTAACCTGCTCTGCCTCTTTAGTACGGAACTTGCATCTGAAGGTCAAAAGTATGACGTGACTTGTTCGTCTCGCAGGAAGTGAAAGTGTCTCTGTCTTTCTTCAAAAGATCACGTCTCGTTCCCGGGATAAAGCCTTGTCTCATCACAAGTTTTTTTTTTTTTATAATAGAGAGATTTCAGTCCACTCTGGATTCTGTTGCCCCAGTACAGTTTAGAGCTAGGTGAAAGGTTACTGTTACTCCTTGGCTCCCTGATGACATACGGCTTTAAATAAAAAAATAGATGAAAGCTGAAAGAGCATAGAAAGTCTCCCAGCTAATTGTGCACTTGGAACAATTGAAAGAATGGATGCCTACATATAATAATGTAGCTGTGCAGGCCCGGCTATGTACTGACATCTAATCCCATGTTTTTTCTGCCTTGTACTCAGTACCACTGGGATAGACTGTGGACCCCATGACCCTGAACTAATCATGTGGGCTATATGGAGAGAATTCCAGTGTAATCCAGGGAATTCCAGTGTACTTTATGCAACAAGACCCAAATGTGAATGTTTGATGTTGCTTTAAAGACAATAAGGCCTCTCAATCTTTTTTAACAAGGGGGCAATTACTTTTTCACACAGGCCCTGAAGGTTTGGATTTTTTTTCTCCCTAAATAATAAAAACCATCATTTAAAAACTGCATTTTGTGTTTACTTGTGTTATATTTGACTAATGGTTAAATGTGTTTGATGACCAGAAACATTTTGTGTGACAAACATGCAAAAGAATAAGAAATCAGGAAGGGGGCAAATAGTTTTTCACACCACTGTACTAACATAAAAATGAATGTTTACTACAAGAAGACATGCATTTTATTAATAAACACAGGGAAACTATGGTGCACTGTAATCTACTAATATATTTATTTGTTAAAAACAAGTGTCACCTATAGAGGGCTGACATGACCATGTCAGGCTCATTAACCTCAGCAAGACCATTCCCTACATAGGCATGGTGGGTTGGATTCATACTTTTACAAATCAAATATCTCAAAAACTACCATGAAATTAATACACACAAATCCAATTAACATCCAATGTCAAACACATTATTTAAGATGAATGTCACTGTATATACAGTTGTCAGAAAAATGACCAACAGACATCACAAAGGTTTGGGGTAGCCACCCATATAATATGCCCTGGCTGCAAAAGGTTGAAATTGAAGACAGTTCTTTAAAAGACTGAGTCCAAAACAGAACTGAACATGTGGATGTAAGATGGTGATGGAGGAAGTGACTTCTTCGATGCAGAGACCGGAAGTGACGTCTTCAGGGGCAACGGAGCCAGAAGTGATGTACGTCTTCAGGGTCGCTTGGATTTCCAGAGAAATGTCTGCAAGGAACTGAGAGAGACAGTCAGTGCACCCTGCTAGCCCCCCACCCCGCCCCTCACCCAGGTCTGGCGTAGAATTACAATTACTCAAGCCTTTTAGCTGCCATCTACTCCCACGTGTGTGACAACAATTCAGCAATTTTATCCCAAATAGTGAAAATGCTTGTTGGTTATTGATACAGTTTGCCATGAGCCCCAACTTGCTACTGATATCATTGGGTTTATTTAGCCTCAGGACAGTCATTTACCTTCAACCACAAGGGTCTTTATACTTTTTAAAGACACTATATAAGAAACACTGGATTTCACATAATAAAATAACATATTAATAAATCTGGTTACTTTAGAAATGTAACTAATAAGAGACTTTCTACATGCAGACTTCAAGAAGTTTGCTGGTGTTTTCATTAATGGAAGGTTCTTTTTTAATTCAAATGGGGACTCTACCTGCATTTAAGGGCACTGTTTTTTGATGTCTGATATTGTTTCAGGACCACCAGAAAGCATATGATCTGAGTTCTAAACAATGTCTTGCCCTTTTTCACAGGCAGCTAACCATCAGGGCATTGTAACATCCAGATGATGGTTTTCACAAGACTGAGAACAATGCTAATTCTTTAATCACACTGTAATTCAAAGCATGCTGACTGTTTCGGATAGAAAGGCCAGACAGGAGGTCACTGCAGTTTTGTGTTTCCCACCTCTAGTTCACACACAACACTCTGCATCAGGGGACCACTTCCTGAATGAGCGTGTGGTTGTAGGTAGCGCCCTCACTCTTGGTTTGTATTGAGGCTGAAGCAGAACCAGGTTATGATCTGCTTTCCCAAGCGCAGGCAGCGAGGTGGCGCTGTATGCGTCTTTAACGTTTGCATACAGTAGGTCGATAGTCCTATTTCCCCGGGTGTTACAATCCACATACTGGGAGAAGGCAGGTAATGTTTTGTCCAGCGTCACATGGTTAAAGTCTCCAGAGATTAGCACAAGTACCTCAGGGAGCTGCGTTTGTAACTTAGCAACTGTGGAATGGATGATGTCACTCACCATCTCCGCGTTCGCTTGAGGGGGGATGTAAACAATAACAACAATCACGTGTGCAAATTCTCTGGGCAAGTAATAGGGACACAGACTTACAGCCAACAGTTCGATGTCCCTGCAGCTAGTGGAGATTTTAACGTTTACATGTCCTGAGTTGCACCATCTTGTATTGACAGAGAGCGACTCCCCTCCTTTCTTCTTCCCGCAGGTACTTGTGTCTCTGTCCGCTCTAACTGTGCTAAACTCGGGTAGCTCCACGTTAGCATCTGGGATGGTAGTTGTTAGCCACGTTTCACTAAAACACAGCAAGCTGCATTCTCTGTAGGTTCTGACATTTTTCACCAGCACAGCCAGTTCGTCGATCTTATTTGGTAGTGAGTTCACATTTCCCAGGATCACAGAAGGCACCGACGGTTTATAACGCCATTTTCTCTCAAATTGCCTAGCTTTTACCTTATCTTTTATCTTTGCGCCGGCTCGGCTGCCCCGATATCGTCTTTTTACCTCGTCAGGTAAATAAGGAACCACACCGGCATGAGCATTTTTTCTCAGTGCTTTAATTTGACTACTTGAATAGGCGAGTCTCGGAGTGTAAAAATCCATGTCAAGTAGTAAAAATAGTAAAAGGTGTCCAGGGAGGGACTCCACATAAAAGAAAGTGGTAGAAGTGATCAGTGAATTGAGAAAAAAAAACATAGAAAAAAAGGTAAAAAGATAAAGTCATACACAGAGCTGCTGGAAAGGCTGCCACTCGGATGCGGCGCCGGAAATGGAAATGAATACATTAAGCTATTAGGTAGCTGTAAAATTAATTTTTTTAAGCCTTGTTTCTACCTTTTAATAAATGAAACTATCGTTTTTGGTGGATGTTGCCCTCAGTGTGGTTTCAAAATGTATGAACAAATGAGCAGATTATAATATTTACATGATGACTAATGTGAACTTTTGGCACAGAATGCTAATTTACATTTACTTATTTGGCTGACACCTTTATCTAAGACGACTTATGACATTTATGATAAAACTGGTTACATTTCTTTTGGTTTGGAGCACACATAGGTCAAGTGACTTGCTCATCGTCACACAGTGTCAGTAGTGGGATTTGAACCCACAACCTCTGGGTTTGGGATCCAAAGCCTTAACCACTACATCACACTGACTGGCAAATAAGTGTTTCAAATTTAAACAGACACCTGAGCAAATTCATGATTGGAACTCAAATGTCACTGCGGAGGGTTGGCGCCCTGCCCGGGATTGGTTCCTGCCTTGCGCCCTGTGTTGGCTGGGATTGGCTCCAGCAGACCCCCGTGACCCTGTGTTCAGCGGTTGGAAAATGGATGGATGGAAACTCAAATGTCATCAATGATTATAAATGCATTTTATATTGTATAGACATACATCTTACTGTTGGCTTGCTTTTATGGTTCCACTATATATCAGTTTCTGATTCACATTTGTATATCCAGGAGATGCAAATATTTAGTTTAACCACACATTTTTAAAAATGTGTATGTCAATGGCATCAAACTCAAGGCAGTATAGCACAAATTATACTAAACAAAGCACTACAACTGGGGTTCTCAGTTATGGTCCTGGATATCCGCAGTGGCTGCAGGTTTTCATTCCAACTACAGTAGTTTTAAAATTAGAAGCCAGACCTAGCAGATAATGAAGCTTAGTGTTTAATTCATTATTATGGCTTGTTGGTGTTTTCGTTCTTCCAAGACAACAAAGTAGATTATTTGTTTCCTGACAATTTTAAATATATATTTTATGGTCCTTCCCTTCTCTCTCTCATTTATTTCAAAACATTTTTTAATACTTTGTGACACATGAACACAGGATTAAATAGAAGCATGTTGGCTGTAGAGCTGGTGTTTCATTATTTGCATTTCATTATCAACTGAAAGCTGGTTAAGAAAACTGGCAATAACTACAAATTTAATGCAGCTCATTCAAGAGTAAAATAGGAAATCAAGGGATCTGAATTGTAGCAAACAAGTAAACTAAAACTAAGCACCAAAAATATTCCTTTTTTAGTAAATAAATAGAGTCAAAAATGGTTAAAGTGAAAACGTGCAGCCACTGCAGACCACCAGGATGTAGCTGAGTAGCCCTGTACTTCAACATTAACAATATACTTACGGTACTATAGTGCTCTAGTTACTGACTTCTTCAACACCTTTTCTCACTCTTTATTCAGTTTTAAAGCATTTCTCCATCAAGCCATCTGAAACTCCTGCCTTGACATTTGTCAGAGAACAAAAGCAACCCTTGGGGTTCTGAATTCTGAGGGCACATTGTCCCTAAGTTAAGTGATTTGGGTGTCTGAGGTTCCAAATTCATTTTCTTCGAATTGTATTGCACTGTTACCCCCAAAACAAACAGATTTTATTTCCCTATAGTCTTATTTACTTAAAATACTTATTGTATGCACCAGTGAGAACGTCTGTGTCACACAAAGTGGTGCGATGAATCAACAGTGTGTATCTCTCATATACGAAGGATGGTAAGCCAGCTTTGTGTTCATTTTCAGTGGCTTTATATAAATTTAACAGGATGGTGTGATAAAGGAGGTTTAACATCACTGACACTTTGTATGTCCATTTCAATTTTGTATTTCCATATGAATTTTAACTTCAGTGTCATATTAATGTTTCTATTCTGTGTGCATGTCTCATCTAGCTCACTGAGATATTCTGCCCTGTCCACAAATTGCTTAGGAAAATGTATGCTGTGCTACATATACGTAGAGCTTTCAAGAGAATCAGACACAGGACGAAGTGAGAGGAAGGGAAACTAAAGGGAAAGAGAAAAGAAAAAAGACACTGGACATGCTCAGCTCTCTGTCCACCTGGCTCTCAAAGTGGGACAATGCATGTGAATACTCCATACTGTAATGTAGGCATATACTATATCGGAAGTACCTCATAGGCTATCCTAAAGGTAAGCACTTTTGTCCTTAGAATGTAGGAGAAGTCCCAAGAAGAAGACCAATATCATTTCTGCCTTATTGTCGATAACCTCGATTCTTCTGGTCTTGTAAGTATATAAACTAGCTCTATACTGGATGCCGGCATTCATTGTGGAACCAGCTTCAAGGTAGGAAAGAGTTCCAACACCTAAAGCTTAAAATACTCATCTGAGATCCTTTTACCCTGGTGCAAATCCTGAATTTTGCTACCTTGCCATCTTGGGTAGTTACCTTGTGAACCTCTTTCAGGGCTATAGCACTAAATACAAGTATATTCATGGGTAACAGATGTAAACAAAGGATAGCATGCATCTGAAATAAGCATGAACAAAATCAGTGTGGTGTCACAAAACAGAATATTTCACTTTGAGTTAGCTTTTTCTTTAGACAATATTAATTTTTCACAAAAATAATTAAGACCACAGCCATCTAAGTATCTCTTAAAGATTAGTGACCCACCACTAAAAAGTTCAAATGGAATATGCAGCATTAGATTACATCAAATTGTGCAAGATATAACTTGTGGGACCCAGTGGAGTTACTGTGCAGCTGGCATGCACAAAGAATTTTCTGTTGCATGTGCCAACTACAAGGTAAACTGAAATACTTTTTTATTGTGAGTTTTGCTCAATAACAAAATGCCTTTAATTAGCATGTTAAAATAAGACCCTAAATTTATATTGACGTCAGGAAAAAATGTATCTATTTTCATTGTGCCAGTCCATGTGTTAAATGGCTCTGAAGTGTTCACTACAACAGTACGGTCACCAGCAACAGGATATATCACAAAATTGTAGTGACCAGTAATTTATTTGCTTTTTGCTCATGTAGGCAGCTATCAAACTGTACAAAACGCAATTTAGACACATGCAGGTAAGCAACTCAAAAAGCACCATGGAAAGCAACTATTTTATGGTCGCTATGTCAAAGTATGTTTTTCTTCCATGAAGGGTGACCAGCCAGGGAATGAGATGTTGTGATGAGCAGAATCCAATCAGAGAAGGGCCATGTAATAAACATAAACCAACCAGAGCACAAGAAGGTCAGCATTATCAGAAATCTTTGATTTCATAAATCCGCATGGAAACACAATGCTGTCATTTTCTGAAATCTCCAGCTCTGGAAAGCATTTGACAAGTATTTGTTTCCATCAACTGAAAATGCCAGTGTAATGTGGAAGAAAACAAACAGAAATGTCTGCGTTTTTAAACAAAAAATATAGTGTAGTGGACAGGGCCTAATTGGGATGTTTTTCAATTGTGTTTCATGGTCTTGAGTAATATACAGTGATGCAATTTTACCAGTTGTACTTTCCTCAGATCCTTCTTTGACCTTATCTCATCATTGTATGCGTTAATCTTTGCCAGCACTCCTGAAATTCCACACCTCCATTAAACCTTACACCTGCACTCTGCCATGGTTATGCTCCAAGTGTGTTATATTCTACATAATGCCTCTTTCTGAACTTGGATTGAGTATTGAGTAATACCAATAGTAATATATAAAGTGCCTATATGACCCTGGTACTTTTTTTTTTTAGAAATCCTAATGATCCAAGAAAGTGGTACAAATTCATTTCCACACCAAACTATTTATCTTCTTTTCTGCCTCACTCTTTTTAGCACAGAACAGTCCCTTGGTGCTGATGCTTCACTCTTCCATGCTGTAAATGAATGCTATTTTTCCTGGCATGGATGTTTCTATCTGTAAAAACTGGTATCAATCATCATACCTCTTAATTACATTTTCTGCCATGTGTTCCCAATGATTCTTTGGTATTGGAGTAAAGCAAAGATGAACAAAAAATTGCTTCAGTTTTGTTTTTGGCCACCAGAAGCTTTACGTTCTGTTCTGCAAAGACGTTACTGATGGTTTCTGGCTGTATTCAGCATAATCTGTAATTCCCTGTTTTACCCTTTTTATGTATACTGTAAATCACTTTGTGTATAGGCCACAGTCTCCTGCAGCCAAGGTCAGCTCTCAATTTCCCTTCTCTCCAGTGTGAATTCGTTTGTGACGTTTAAGACTACTGATCACTGAAAACTGCCTCCCATAATCAATACACAAATATGGCTTCTCTCCTGTGTGTATCCTCTTGTGCATCTGAAGAGTACTTATTTGTGTGAACTACTTTCCACATTCAGAGTAGGAGTATGGCTTCTCCCCTGTGTGAATTCTCTTGTGTGCTTATCTGTGTGAACTGCTTCCCACAATCAGTACAACAATATGGCTTCTCTCCAGTATGAATACGTTTGTGTGTTTGAAGCTGATCTACAACTGTGAATCGCTTGCCACATTCTGTACAGAAATACGGCTGCTCGCCAGTATGAATAGTCTTATGTCTTTGAAGAGAACCTAATTTTTCAAACTGTTTACCACACTCGGGGCAGCTATACGGCTTTTCACCTGTATGAATTCACTTATGTATATGTAGATAACCAATTTGTGTAAATTGTTTACCACATTCAGTACAGCTATATGGCTTCTCCCCAGTATGAATACGTTTGTGTGTTTGAAGCTGATCTACAACTGTGAATCGCTTGCCACATTCTGTACAGAAATACGGCTGCTCGCCAGTATGAACAGTCTTATGTCTTTGAAGAGAACCTAATTTTTCAAACTGTTTACCACATTCAGTACAGCTATATGGCTTCTCCCCTGTATGAATTCGCTTGTGTATATGCAGATAACCAATTTGTGTTAAACTGCTTACCACATACTGTACAGGAATACGGTTTTTCTCCTGTATGAATTCTGCCATGAGTTTGAAGAGCACACAGTTTTCTGAAGCGTTTACCACATTCATTACATGAATATGGCTTTTCTCCGGTGTGAATTCTCTTATGAGCTTGAAGAGTACTTACTTGTGTGAAGTGCTTTCCACATTTAGTACAGCTATATGGCT
This sequence comes from Polypterus senegalus, assembly GCF_016835505.1. NCBI lineage: Eukaryota > Metazoa > Chordata > Cladistia > Polypteriformes > Polypteridae > Polypterus > Polypterus senegalus. Next base: position 143,933,991 of record NC_053161.1, read on the forward strand.
TCTCTCCAGTATGAATTTGTCTGTGTGTCTGAAGCCTGTCAACTGCTGTGAATCGCTTACCACAGTCAGTGCAGGCATATGGCCTCTTGCCAGTGTGGATGCTCTTGTGTCTTTGAAAAGAGCCCAAGTTTCTGAATCGTTTGTCACAGTCAGAACAACAATATGGCTTTTCTCCAGTGTAAACTCTCATGTGTGCCTGAAGCTGACCAATTACCGTGAACCACTTGCCACATTCATTACAGCAATATGGCTTTTCTCCAGTATGAATTCTTTTGTGTACCTGAAGATTACTTTTGTGCTGGAATCTCTTACCACAATCAGTACAACAGTGTGGCTTCACTCCAATGTGCAGATTTTGATGTTCTTCCAAATGAGATTTACATTTATAGAATTTCCCACAAGACCGACATACATATAAAGTCACCAGATTTGCATTTCAAATCCATTTATAACTTTTAATGTCATCAATCCCTGTAAGCTTCACTGCAGGAAGAGTAAAATGCTGGAAATCAACCACTTTTGAAGTAACTGAACTTGAGGCAGATTTCACCATATCACACTGGAGCTTCTTAGTTTGAGCTTTACCCAGAAGTGACACTTGGTTAAATGGCGATACTAGACAGCTCCTCTTCTCCTGTAAATCTGTTTCAAAACAAAGACACAAGTAAATTACACAAACAAAAACAATAATTATTGTGTGAGCATTGGCTCCTAAATTGCACTGGATTATCTCTACTCTTTCTCTCTTAGCAAATTTCAGGAAATAATCTCATATGTAATAGGAATAAATTAAGTTTATTGAAAATCAGTAAAGTCCACTTTAAACTTTAAAGGTATGTTGATACTTCAGATAGCCTCTGCCCTGGCACCAATGTCTTTCATTATTCCTCATTTATTTAAGGTATCCTGCATTTTTAATATTGTTGGAGGGTTTTTCTACACGTCTCCTACAATATTTCTATGTATAGATCTCCTGAAACCAAAAACAATAACCTCTAATAACTTACTATGAGAGGTGATGGACATGGAGAAAGCAAACACAGAGCATGATGCAAGGAGTTACGGTGGCAGAAACGAATGCACTTGTTGAGGGGTACAAAATCTGTAAACTGGTCTACATTTTCATTATATTTTGCTCAAGACAAAACTATATAAACTTGAACATGGGACATATCAAAGCATATCCCCTTCCCAATTGTACCTCACTTTTAAAACAGCTGTTCAGACAAAAAGAGGAAGACATGATGATGCCTCAGGCTACCAATTACTTTACAACCTGAGAAAGGATGGGCAAAGTGGGCAAATACTTATGCACATGTGATTTCTCAGTTTTTTTTTATTTTTAATAAATTTTCAAAAACCTCAAGTAAATTTTTTTCACTTTGTCTTTATGTGGCGTTATGTGTAGAATTCTGAGGAAAAAATTAATTTAATCCATTTTGGAATAAGGCTGTAACATAAAATGTGGAAAAAGTGATGCGCTGTGAATACTTTCCAGATGCACTATATATCCAAACTTTACTATCATTCTTATTTTCTATTATTCTTTGTTCTATTTGGTATTACTATTCATGTAATAAATACCACACTGCTTTTAACTTTCTATGCTTTGTCTTCATATCTAGAGTAATTGAAGTTATAAGGTAGATTTCTTTGAGCACCTGGTGCAGCCGGAGGTTTGCCATTACCTCTGAGCTGCGAGGTTTATTAAGGCTGCAGGTGTGAGTTCCACCTAATAGTAGGGAACAGTACGTAAAGTAAGGCACTCTTGGTTGATAAATCGCCTATAGCCAAGGATGCTGAGCCTTTGTATGTTTGAATATATTCTTGGAGACCAAAAGTAATATTTAGGTCTGAGATATATTTAAAACATTGTATGTTGTTCGTGTTGATAACAAGTAAGTCTCTTGAAGTGCTGAGAGAGTGGCAGGGTGTGTTATTCCTAAGGCACTTGTGTGGTTTAAAGTGCTAGAGGTTAACCAGCTGTGAGTGTGTCATTCATTGGGCACTGTTGTGGTTAGGGTCTGTGTGTATGTGTATATTTATGTATGTGTGTGATAATCTTAAGGTGCGATAGTAGACCAACTTGGTAATGAATCTAATGAGTACACTTACCCCTAGGTAAAGAGTAAGTAGGGGGAAATACCACTATAATACAGCACTTTACATCCATCTCCAATGAAACTGCTGACCTGTCTGCATTCAAGTTATAAGTCACTACTTTTGAAAATGACCAACAAAGTGTTTGACCAAATAATATCAACAGTAATGGACAACATACTTCAAAATTTAGTTCAGCTTGCAGCCACAGGGGGTCCCCAGGACTGAGTTTGATAAGCCCTTGTTCCAAAAATTTACAAGGACTTTATGGATATTCATATCTTTATTTGATGTTATTTTGGACAATATTCCAAAAATTTACAAGGACTTTATGGATATTCATATCTTTATTTGATGTTATTTTGGACAATCTAAATGAATAGAATGGATACATTTGGTGGTCTGAACAGCCTGTTCTCACAACTTTTATAATGTTCTAAAAGAAACAATAACCATCAGGGGCACTACCACTAGAGATCTAGGTCAGGTAAGACCCAGGAATAAAAGATACTTCTGTTAATTGGTAACACTTTAGTTTAGGTACTGCAGAAATGCATCTATTACTCATTTACTCTTGTGTAATAAGACCTTAAAAGAGGCTTCTTTTGAACTTCATAACACTTATAAAACATGAGTATATTGGTTATTCATCTCTGTTCAGTGTGGCATATTGACATGATGGTAAAATGAATTGTTAATATGAAGGATTCACAGGTCTTATACTAAATATGTAATATCAACAGAATTGTGTCTACGTTAAGCCACCTCAGACTACTCCAAAGTCAAGTTTTGTTAGTAGGTTACTTTGCAAAGATAAACACTTTACTGATGCTTTGTGAGTGTTATGAAGGCGCAAAAAAGTGTTTGCTAAGATCTTGTTACATAATAGTAAATGAGTAATAGATGAATTTTTGCAGTACCTAAACTAAAGTGTTACCAATAAATGTTATCGATGTTTCACAAGCCACAAGAGAATATTACATGGTAACCTCATAAGAGTAAGAGAGAAGAGACAGTTTGCTACTCTCCAGTATAATTCTACAGTGACAGGAACATAAGTGACAATGAGGGAAGCTCAGCCCATACAGCACCAGGAATTTAAGTGCTCACCAAGTGACCCAGCAGTGAAACTGAGCATTAAAGCCCCTCCCAATCAGTGGGCTGGTGATCTTGGAGTTGGGGGTTTAGTTGACAAGGGCTCTGTCAGTGGAAGTAAGAAATTCCAGAGTTAGAGAAGGAGAGTGACTGGTGTTGGAAGATGAGCAAGGAATTAATGTTTGTAATGGTTGAGTGTATCAGCCACCCTATAGAGTGATATGGGACTTTATTGGATAAGGCCCTGAAGCTTAGGTTTTGTTGCTTTATCCGTCTGTGTAACATTCCCACTTCCCCTTGATGTTGCTGTTCCTTCTGTTATTAATAATCTTTTTGCTTCTTACTTTGGTTCTCCTGTGTCTTGTTTGGATTCATGGACACTACTCAAGCACACCATAAACTGACACCGTTTCTCACTTCTTCTTTTTGTTCATCTCAAAGAAAGCTTTGTGAAGCGCTATGAAACTTGAACAGTTTGGTATTAGGACACATCACTCAGAATTCGGCTATGTGTATAATGTCGTGCCAACACACTCGCCGAGACTACACAAGACCAGAAATTTCGCAACAGACTGTCTCTCTCTTAGAGACAACCTATTGCAAGGTTCCCGAGACCACATGCGGAAAGTGTAGGAACGGCATTAAGTATTTTTTGCATCGCATTATTATCTTTGGTGGCCATTTTTGGTTGAAAAAACATTTGTTATACTGAGATTTACACTTCATTAAAACAAGATTAATTTAAAATTATGTTCTATGTGGCCATCGCACCTTCATCAGGAACTGTGGCCCAGCATACTTGAGTGCTGGTTTCATGCAGCAAGCTCACGGAAGCTACCAGGAAATTGTGCCCAAGTTCATAGTGCCCTCTCTGGAGTGTTCTGACTAAAGCCCTACATGTCATACTGCGCAACCCCAGGAACCGAGGTGCCCGTTACGGCCAAGAGACTCTTCAACAAAGTTGTCTTCCTGGAGATTGAGAAGGACGTCAAGGAGAAAAGCTTTGACCCCAACCACCTGGAGAAGTATAGCCTTGAGCAGAAGCAGGACAGCAAATTATTTCAACTGCAGAATTATGTAAGGTAGCGACAGAGGGGAGAAATGGAAAGACCCCCCCAACCTCTTGTTGCTAGCGCTAACCTGCTAGCACATACTTTATTTTCCTTTCTTCATTGAGTTGGATGTTTGGTTTTGCACAAAAATTAAAGTTTTAATTTGCAACTGCCAAAAAAGAGTATTTTAACTTACTTTTTCTCAGATGTCTTGAAGACAAAAGAAAATTCTGTTTTCTCTTGGACATTTCCTCAGTCATAAATGACTCAGACTTTACACTGGCATGATACTCCTGTAGAATAAAGCAGTGTGTGCTCCGAGTGGATGCCTGGTCAGTTTCTTCTTTCCCACCAGGACACATATATTCAGAGAGAGACTCCACTATAACGTCCTCTTCTTTGACAAGATTTACAAATTCCTGTTTCTGCTTTTTCACGCCAATAGAACACTTCTTAAAGCTGTCTTTGAAGGTAATGGCCTCCAGTTCAAAGCCTTCTTCATTAACACTCTTGTTTAGGCTGACCAGATTCCCATTCACAGTTCTCTTGTTTAATGTGCACAGATGTTTCCTCCATAGTTCAGATTTCAATGAAGACTCTATTTAGCAGATCAGTGTCTTCTTCCTGCTTGTTGCGTCATACTTCTTTACCGTTATATGCCAACACCAGTTTGTGCAAGTTTGGGCTCCTTGACAGGGATCTCTCCTCAGTGGAGCTGGTAGTTCTCTCTTCTTCTCTAAAAAAGAAAATTGAGTAATACTTTCAAGGCTACACCAAGACATCCTAAATGCATTTTCTGTCTCAGCTTTCAGTCTCTACTATAAAATAATCAACTAATCAGATATTTTATAGAAGCCTCACCAGAGCACATGCACTGCATTTCATTACAATACCAAGAAGTCTGATATAAAGAACATCAGTTTGACACATCACAGGCAATCACTTGGTGCAAGTTTTACTGATGAGTTAGCACCTAACTTGACCCAATATGACACCCATGTATACACACACACACGTGTGTGTTTATATATATATATATATATATATATATATATATATATATATATATATATATATATATATACTAGCAAAATACCCGCGCTTCGCAGCGGTGAAATACCCGTGGATTAAATAAAACCTACACAGTAATAAATGAACAATGAAACTGCGGAGAACCCGTGAATTAAATAAAAAGGTTGCTTCGTTGTTGAAGCAAGGAAAAAGGACTTTCTTATATGTCGTTCGTTTTTAAAACAGTGCAGAAGCTGTGAGAAAGCTGCTTCCTTCGCAAAGTAAGGAAACGACTGAAGAGACCGCAGGGACGTGGTAAGTGTTCGGCAAGGCAGCTGAAGCGCTGCATTATGGGATCTGTAGTTTATTGTGTTACCAGCGCTTCATATCTCCGGGCCATTAATAACAATAATACAGTATATAAAATGATCTCACGGGCCGGATATAATTACACGCCGGGCCGGATGTGGGCCTTGAGTTTGACACATATGGACTAAATAGAACTTGAAAAGATATATTTTTTCGTACATCGAGCCTGCGTGCTATTGTGGTTTTGCCTGCATGCCTCAATAAGTCATCCTCCCCTCGCTCTTACTTTTTTACCGTTCATCTAATGAATACACTGAGTATGGCTTTACCAAAACAATCATTGATGGCGAATAAAGTATCCATTATTCGAGTATGTAGATCGGGGTATATATATATATACATATATATATACCCGCGTATCGCAGCGGAGACGTAGTGTGTTAAAGAAGCCATGAAAAAGAAAAGGGAACAATTTAAAAATAACGTAACATAGGGCTGTTCGATATAACGATATATATCGGATGACAATATGAAAACGTCTATCGCTGCACATTACGCTATCGTTTGTTTCGTGGTGTCGCAAAATAAACTGTTTACGGCAATATTTTTTTCATTGTTTTGATGGCCACCACGTGGATGCAGACACACTAGCATAGCTGATGAAGACGAGGCAACACCAGGTAGCTCCACACAGAAGGACCTTGTTCCTAAACGAGGGGCTACCTCTGTAGTATGGAGATGGTTTGGATTTGAAGAGTCTGACACGGACCAGAAAACGGTACTGTGCAAATTATGCTGCAAACCGATCGCTACCACAGACTCCAACACGACAAACCTCTTCTACTACTTCCGCAAAAAGCACGTGAGCGAACATGCAGAGAGTTTACAACTGAGAGGCAGGCCACGTAGGATATTACAGTTGTAAAGGTACTATTTAAACGAGCATGTTAAAAGCTTGGAAGATTAATTGCTACCAAAACAATTTGCTTAAGGCATAATTTTCCCTGCAGCATTTGCTGTCAGCGATAATCTTGTTAAAATTACGCACGCCACAACTGCATTAACGGCAAATCTCAGTTAACGAGTTACGCGGATGCGCCCGTGCGTGGGGCTGGACGGCATCAACAAGTTAGCGCCGTCCAGTCCCACGCGCGGGCGATCAGCTGTAACTCATTAACGGAGATTTGCCACACTACGATGTGCAAATTAACATTTTACTAGAATTTAGCCTAAAAATATTATATTTAATATTATATATTTAATATATTTTTGTCGTAAGCCTTATTGCCGCTACAGTTTGAAGTACAATGTTTACATTTGGTTTTGACAGTTAATGTTAGACTTGTATTTATTTTGTTTAAAGGGTTTATTGGCCTTATATAGTTTAGTTGTTAGTGCTTTGATCCTTTTATATTTAATATATGTTGTGAGAGTTATTGCTGCTACAGTTCACATTTTGTTTATGTCAGGCATTTTATATAGCAGTATTTTATATTGGGCCTTTAGTAATTTGTTTTTGAAAAGTGTTTTATATTTGATACATTAACATTTTATGTTTACATTCTAAGTCAAACATTTGCTCAAATGTTCTAAATAAAAGAACAGAAATAATTACAAGTTGAGTACTTCTCATTTTTGATTTTTTTAATTTAAATGAAAAAAAGGAGTGGTGATTATATAAACTATTCACTGAATACAAAGAAAATGTACTATATCGTGATATCGGGATATGAAATGAAATATCGGGATATAAGATTTTGGTCATATCGCACAGCCCCTGACTGTCAATATACAGTAATTGTTTTGTGAGTTTTACTGAGTGTTGCTGTCATCAAGGATTTGATTATCATTATTTCTTTCAGTCAGGTTCGTATTTGTAGGATGTGTTGTGTTCAAGTTACATTCCGTGTTTGTCAATCGTTGTAAAGATGACAGGTTTCATTCATCGATTTGTTTCTTACTGCATCAATAAACAGCTTGTCTTCTTCTTTATCTGAGACCCGACACACTGCATGCACGGGTTTTTTTTACACTGTCTTCCTTTAGCGGGACATTGACTTTTTCCACCGTGTGCTTTGTTTCCACAGTAGCTGGATTTATGAATATGCTTGTATGTATCAGATGCTTCATATTTTTTGCTGCCTTTTCAATTGTGTAATTCGGTTTTTGTTCAGCGCTCTTTGGAACTGTTGCTTTTTGTCTGTGCACTGCGTCAGTTCATGTGAGCCGCTCAGTGTACATGCATCGAAGTTTCCCAGCTGTGCTGGTGCCATGTCGTGCTATGTCCATAGCTGTATCTAATGTTACCGAAGTCCCGGCACTTAAAACTTTCTCTCGCAGTTTCGCTGAGTTTGTGCCAAACACCACCCTGACCATCTCATCTTCCTCTGCATAAGCACAGTCCTTCACCCGTGAATATTTACCCGTGGCAGTTTGCTATTGGATTGCCGCTGACGGACGGCCTTATATGGGTAGGCACTAAATTACAAACGCCAGCGGCAGCCTGTCTATGAACTTAATTTAAAGTTTAGGTTTACATCGTGCTTTGTTTCCGAAGTAGCAGAACTCATGAATATGGTTGTATATGTCACTCGCTCGCTTCTTATTGTTTCGCTGCCTTCTCAATTATATAATGCATGTTTTCTTCAGCTCTTTGGGCCTCTTCCTGGTTTTCTACGTACTGCGTGATTACGTGGAAGGCGTGATTATGTCACACGAAACTCCGCCCCCACGGGTTTCAAGCTCATCTCCATTACAGTAAATGGAGAAAAACAGCTTCCAGTTATGACCGTTACGCATAGAATTTCGAAATGAAACCTGCTCAACTTTTGTAAGGAAGCTGTAAGGAATAACCCTACCAAATTTCAGCCTTCTACCTACACGGAAAGTTGGAGAATTAGTGATGAGTCAGTCAGTCAGTCAGTGAGTGAGTCAATGAGGGCTTTGCCGTTTATTAGTATATATATATATATATATATATATATATATATATATATATACACACACAGTACAGGCCAAAAGTTTGGACACAGCTCCTCATTCAATGTGTTTTCTTTATTTGCATGACCATTTACATTGGTAGATTCTCACTGAAGGCATCAAAACTATGAATGAACACATGTGGAGTTATGCACTTAACAAAAAAAGGTGAAATAACTGAAAACATGTTTTATATTCTAGTTTCTTCAAAATAGCCACCCTTTGCTCGGATTACTGCTTTGCACACTCTTGGCATTCTCTCAATGAGCTTCAACAGGTAGTCACCTGAAATGGTTTTCACTTCACAGGTGTGCCTTATCAGGGATATTTAGTGGAATTTCTTGCTTTATCAATGGGGTTGGGACCAGCAGTTGTGTTGTGCAGAAGTCAGGTTAGTTGGACGATCATTTATTTTTCAACAGGACAATGACCCCAAACACACCTCCAGGCTGTGTAAGGGCTATTTGACCAAGAAGGAGAGTGATGGAGTGCTGTAAATGGTCATGAAAATAAAGAACACACATTGAATGAGGCGGTGTGTCCAAACTTTTGGCCTGTACTGTGTGTATATATATATATATACACACACTTTACAATTCTCATACCACAATCACAAAAGTCTTTCTGCATGCTAACTTCTGAAAAATGTCAGTGTTGTATTTTTCAGGGAAAATTAATCATCAAAAAGTGTTTAAATTACATATTTCTGTTCAGAACACAATGGCTAAAAAATTGTGAACATTTACCTAAGTATCGATATATGTTATGAATTTGATCCCTGGGTGATAAAAGAATATGATGGGTAAAGGTCCATCCATCCTTCCATTTCCAAACCACCTTAATTTAGCCCAGGATCGCAGAGGTCTGAGCCTATCCACGCAACGCTGGAAGCCAAGCCAGCCTTCAATAATCCATCACACACTAACAATCCAAACACACACTAACACCCACAATCACTGACTCTTAGATATGTTTGAGATTCTGGCTGCTTCTAATTTCTCTATAATTTTATGGCTTACACGCTTTGTTTGTTTGTTTGACTACTGGTTGTTTCTCCTACATTAGAAAAGAACTTCTTCTTCTTTCTTCTTCTTGTCCCTCTTCTATGTGTAATCACCCTTCTCCATACAGCTCAGTCCTGCACCTCCTCCTCAGTCAAACCCTTTACCTTCAGATCAAAGTTCTTTAAGTTTATCCAGCCTCATTTACTTTGGCCTCTCTCACTTTCTCTTGCCCTGTACTTTAATAAGTTTGAAAATAGCTAAAATACCATTATTATCATCTTTTAGAATGAATGGACCAAAAGCAACATTTTTTGAATAATGCCACTGCAACATTTAATTTATCATGCTTATATATATTTATACATATATCTCTATATCAGTAAAGCTGAATTACTACTTGTTTATGTACTTTATGCTCAGCTTTGTTTCTTAAGCCACAGACTTGAAGTTTGTCGCAAAGGTACTTGTCACCATAAGCCAGGTTTTTGACATGTCACTTTTGGTGCAGTTCTCTCAGCTTGGCATTAGAGTAAATGGCAAGGAATACTATAGATCTAAAAACAGAAACAGCAAGTTGTGATGGTTGGTATGTCTGCTTTTGAACCAAGAAATCTTGGTTTGATTCCCTCCCTTTACTTCTTCTTTAATAAAGCATGACCTTTACCATTTTTGTGATGGCCCCAAGACACCACAGTTCAGACCAAATTGTCTCTGGGGCTACTTATTGCAGTCTGGAGTCACTGCACTGTGAAACACTTAAGATAGAAGATGTTCTTCTGCCAAATATTGCAATCATTTAAATTTTAATTTTAAATCTTTCATTTAGTTTTAAGCTCCTACACTTTCTTCACAGATTTAGTTTTGCCATATCTATCAGCAAAGCACATGGACAATCACTGAAGGTGGCTAGTTTGAACCTGGAGTCATCATATTTTTAAAAGGATACTTACATGTTGGAAATCAACAGCACTTCTTTGCTCCAGAAGGAAACCCAAGAATGCAGTATACAATGATGCTTTGCAATTCTAACAATAGTCGTGTACTAAATACAAAAGTTGTTAGGGTAATAAAGTTTGATGATATATAATTTGTAATTACCTACCACTTTCTCTTCCAGGCAACTCCAAGTAACTCAGCTAGTATTAATATATAGCTCTATATATATATATGTATATGAGAAAATGGTAATGGTTATTTGTACAGTGGAACCTCGAGATAAGAGTTTAATTTGTTCCAGCACTCAGCTCGTATAGCGAATTTCTCATATCTAGAACAAACTTCCCCATTGAAAATAATGGAAATCCAGTTAATCCGTTCCGCACCCCCAAAAATATCAACATAAAAATCAATTTTCCTAACAAATAACACTGATAAATAATATATACAAGTGGAACCTCGGTTTGCGAGTAACTTGGTTTACAAGTGTTTTGTAAGACGAGCTAAATTTTTTTTATTAATTTTGACTTGATAAAACGAGCGATGTCTTGCAATACGAGTAGTATGGATACACTTTGTCTGCTGAGCGTCATATATATACACACTGCAATTGTTTTCTTGAATAACACATGGGGGAGCTTATGGATCAAATTTTTAAGAATATATTGAACACTCTGTACTATATTCTGATGGGAAATAACATTAAAAAATAAATACATAAATGAATAAATGTGGCATGTTAAACTGAGTGCCTAGACCAAGGCAAGACTTTTTGTTCCAAACATTAACCCATAAATCACAGGTTATAAAATCTATATCAAAAACTACTGCCTTACTTTACTGTGCTACAAAATCCAAAAAATGTTTCTTACTTAAGTATTAATGTTCCACTATCTATACTGGTTATGACCCAAAAATGTTATTTCCACACATTACACTGGACAATATTTTTGTATAACGTTGCTGATTATGATAAAACTCTTCAGGCTGAACACAAATATAATTTCAATTTGACTGTATCAATTTTTTATTGAATTTAGTGTTTTTTAATTGCTTAATGATGCTGACAGATTGCATTAGTTCAATTAATCTAAAACTCTTTTGCTGCTGATTTTCTTTTGTAGTCAGCATCTGAGGTTTCCCATTTCATTGTCCAACAACAGTAAGGCAGCATCGATGTATTCCCCTTGCTCTGGCACTGCTTTTCCAATTTTGTAATGTCTTGGTGAAAACTTTCTCCATGTTCATCACTGACTACATCAAGATATGATGGGAAGAAGTCCAAATATGAATCTAGACAATTAATCTTTAGCAACACATTGTACTTTCTGTATACAAGAACCATGCTGTCAACCAGCTGGACGTAGTTTGGTGCTCAGTAGTTGCCATAAAATTCTCAACATCCTTGAAAGTCTTCCTTGTGCTTTTCTCTGGTCCCACTAGCATATCCCTGAACCATTTGTCATTGATGATGTGTTAGATTTGTGGACCAAAAAAACAACCTTCCTTAATCCTGGCATTAGTTATTCATGGATACATCTGTCTCAGGTATTGAAAACCCTCACATTCCTTGTTTATCACATTCACAGAATGTTTGATCGGTCTAAGTTTTATATGAAGAGGAGGCAAACATAGTTAGGTTTATAAGTGGTTTATGTGTCCTGGAACCAAGTGCCTGGAGCACTCAGTTATTTTTAATGTAATGAGACTCTTGTTTCATTTGTGAATGAGCCAGCCAGGATAAAGAGTACTTGGGATAATCCTAGAAGCAGTCTTACTACTTTTTGAACCCCACAGTCGTTCCAATCGTTGTTATCCAGTGCGGTCAACTCATGAAACCCATTGCAAAAAAATATGATTTGTATACTGGTGTCACAGTATAATTTTCATGCTTTCCCATTTTTCCATTTTAGGTTTAGTTGAGTAATTACAATATTGATCAACCAAACAACATGATTTAAAACATTTTACACTCAAGGTAACTCAATTATCCAATTAGCACTCACGTTGTATCTGTGGCACAAGGTAAACAAACAACCTTGGACAAGATGCCATCAATCGGACACACACACAGAGTCAGTCTTACTGGACCAATGCAAAGTCACTGATTGTATGCTTTTGCAATTTCTGCACACTAAAATTAAAAAGGTGGTGATACTATTTATCAAAGCTAACACGTCCATAATGCGTCCCCGTTATGTACGCAAACCTCACCCATCTATTTTTTCGATTTTAGCTTTATCCGGTATCCCTGCGATTAGACGCACTTTATGTATCAACACTAATCTGAACGGCAGTCCATCACACGGCACACCTAGCCACAGGGGACAGGTTAAAGTCGCCAATCAGATTCACACGCAGAATACACCATAAGGACATGTCTGCACGTCGTTTCATTTGGTAAGACACTTTCTTTCGTACAAATGTTGAGAAGGCAACACAGTTTGTCAGTCTAATTTTGATTCCCATGAAAACAAAAGTTGTGTAATGATATGAGACAATAAACAACGTCTGGACACCTAGACTGGTCGGCCATTTTCTAGCAGTGCGTCGGGACACCGAAATATGAAGATTAAAAACAGTGGGTATGGCCGTCCTAATATAGCGTCTTTTTGAACACTAAGTCGATAAAAGTAAGTAGCCGTAAAATTATTAAACAACTGCAATATCTAAAGCGTAATACTGACACAGTCGTAGAATTCATGTACCACTGAAATCTAAAAGTATAAAATTACTTTTTATGCAAGACGTTTATACCAATCTTGATACGTGTAAAATTTATTATGAATATACAGTAATACCCAAGCAAGCACGAAAAAAAAAAAAAACAGTATCTTGTCATTAACTCGTAACGTTACGTAAAGATTAAAACTTGAAACGTTACTTCTAATAAAATGGCATATAGTGAATGGCACAAAGCATTAGGTTAAACAGTAGATTGCAATTCACTTTAAAGCTTAGAGACAGACGAAACAGTGCTGGCCCACAGAGTTTCAACGACAAATTTCAGATGATTTAGTAATAAAAGTTCGCACTTACAGGCAGCGGTATAAAAGCGATCCCTTCGTGGTCTCTTTGAAATGACACGTGCGGTATCTGAGGCAGCGTTTGATTGTAATAACAGAATACAGAAGACTTCCGGTACCTGAAGCTGACACGCCGTGTCAAAATAAGAGTCCATTTGGAACTTAAATACCATAAGTCAAAGATTTATTTTTTTACCATCTACATATTTTCCAAAAAAAAAAGTATTGTAATACCACCATAGCACATTTTAAGAAGCAGAAAGAGAAAAGGCTGTGAACGGTTTCTGAGTGAAGCAATTATAACCCACCAAACTAATCGAAATTCCATTCACCCAGCTATATATTGATCCCACATAGTCCAATTCAGAGCTAGTCTAACGCACTGAGAAACGTTTTCTAACCGTACAGGACTCACATGGACTCCCTCTTTCCAGGATCCCCTGTCAATTCATTTAACCTAATGCAATTGTTTAGGGATCCTACCCCGGACGGGACCAAACTAATCGAAATTCCAATTACCCAGCTATATATTGATCCCACATAGTCCAATTCAGAGCTAGTCTAACGCACTGAGAAACGTTTTCTAACCGTAAAGGACTCACATGGACTCCCTCTTTCCAGGATCCCCTGTCAATTCATTTAACCTAATGCAATCGTTTAGGGATCCTACCCCGGACGGGACGTCAGTTTAAAATTAGGACTGACAGGCATAGGCACTCCTCATCCTACAAGGCCACATGGTTGGAAAAGAACCGACTATACTACTGAACCCTTTTGCATATCTCTGAGGCACTTCATGGAATGAAAGATTTGACTACATTCTATAAATTCAGTATAAGTATACCTTGAGAGGATTGACTATGACTAGCATCCATCCATCCATCCATCCATCCATTTTCTAACCCGCTGAATCCGAATACAGGGTCACGGGGGTCTATGACTAGCAGCACAAACAAATCCCATTGTGAAAAGCCCCAACATGCCCCAATTTCGACAGGGAATGACACATTATGACACGTTATGTTTTTGACAAAAAATTTATTTAAACACCTGTTATGTGTCCTGATTCATTATGTAACCATGTCAGCCAAATATGCAAAAATAATAATTTGGGGAAAGCTGTAGTGCTGAGAAACAAACATTTCCAGTGTCATCCTTAAAAAGGTGGATTTCAAAGTGCAGGTCAGAGGGCTAGAGGGTATTAAGATGATATCAGACAGACAAAAGCAAATAGCCTTGTATATCACATGAGGGGACCATGGAGCTGACACTTTGTGGTTATGTGACACATTGTGTTCTTATTTTGATCATCTCTTCCTTGCAACCTGGTTATAAATAATTTTGCTGTTTTCCATACTACTCGGGGCCTGTTGGCTAGTATCCCTGGTTGAGTTCACAATTAATTGTGGCATCCTATCAGATGTCATATAGTTGTGACAACCTAGAGCCCAACAAGACCCCTTTAAGTCCCATGGGAAATGTTATAGAAGATGGTGGGCATAACGGAGCATGCAATATGGGCAAAAAAAAAAAACAGTCTAATACATTTGCTTTTATTATTCTTTGTACAGAAAAGACTGCAAAGCAAAAGAAAATGATTCATTGGGTGCTGGCACCTAACCTAACCACACTCTTAAAAATAATGTTTTATTGGCACTTTATAGTTCTGTTCTATATTGTATGGTTCCTTGTTGAACATTTGTTTGACAAATGACCATTTCATTCTGCAAAGGGTTCCTTGCATATAAAGTTATCTCTTTGTGCTTTGAAAAAAATAACTGTTTAATGTATGGTACTCTACCTAGTAGGACACTAACATTAAAAACCAGGACTTAGCCTGTAGTATTGTATGCAGCTAGAGTCCTTTTAAAATCAGGAACCTATTGGTAGTTCACAAATCTGCTACCATTTATTCATGGTTATTTAGTGAATGGAGTCTGTTACTGATCTAAATAACTATAGGTTCTATTATGTATTAAAGTGAATTCCACTCTGATATATCCTGGAAAATAATCGGTTTCTTTTTCTGAACTCTGCATATTATAAATTGCGCCAAACGTACATTAATCAACAAGAACATAAAACAGGAGAAACAAAGCTTATTAGAATTATTCATGAAACAAACAGCACCATCTACTGGCATGAACTAATACTAGGCAATATACCACAGGTTCTTTCTGGAACCTTTACAAGAATGGGTCTTTTGGTTCCCATATGGCGCTGCCCTGAAGAACCACTCTCATCTTTATTTAAATGAATGCAGCACCAAACAATTAATTGCAAAGTAGAGACTGCAAATGTTTTTAATTGTAAAAATCATGTTGGCAGACCAGCTGTGTCAAAAACCCAAAAAAGGAGCTGATGGGAGAATGAGCTAAGTAGTAATACTAGCGGGCGACAATGCAGAGTCTCCAATTTCTTACTGCATTTCTGTCCTGAATTCTCCCGTTTTTATACTTTATTTGCTGAATCTGATTATTATAGTTTTCGGTTAGCCAGAGCCTGTGGTGACACATGGCAGGAGCAAACCCTTATCAGGTAAACCAATTAATCATAGAACAGCGGTTCAGAGTAACTAGACTTAACACTTGCTTTGTACCACACACAGCCTCAAAAGTGCAGTACATGAGCTAGGGTTCAATCTCACAGTCCTATGGCGTTGTGAAGCCAAGTGAAATACGTGCATATTACTATATTATATGAAAACGACCACCCAGCCCTCCTTCTTTTATATTGTGAAACCCAAGCGTAACAATATAAATGAGTTTTCCTTAGTCCGCATTGCTATCTTTACAAGTTTTGGCAAAAAACAAATGCCTGCCTTACTGCGGCTCTTGATTAAATAACTGCCTGATCATGACCGCAGCTTTTTGAGGGCGAAGTCATGAAACCTACATGATGACACTGGAATTTAAGGTAATTGGCGGAGACGGTGGGATTAATTGGCAAATCGCGGCTTTATCGCGTATCGCTGTCGTCTGCTCGTTTTCTCAGCCATGTTATTCAGCGATTCCACACTTTGAATTGAAGCTTCACTTCTAAAGTAAGCGCATCTCGTTTTTCGTTTTTGCTCACGTAGGAAAGGGCAGTCAAGTGAAAGTAGCAAGTCACCCGGAAAAAAAAATTATGGTAATAGTATGACCCCGACGTGATTTGAACACGCAGCCTTCTGATCTGGAGTCAGACGCGCTACCGTTGCGCCACGAGGTCAGTTACTTGACTTTTATGCGTACGGCTAGTTCAAAGGCAGGGGGAGCGCCCAATCCCTACTTGTGTCCAGTGTTTTCTCAGATTGTAGAGAAGGTTTTCTTGTTTGTCGTAAACTAGAAGGCCTTATCACTCGTCGAAACAATTCTAAAACGTTTCCCCGTTATTCTCGGTAGTGGTAGTATAAAGACTGAACGATATGTGGGTATGATATGTCTTCGTTGGTCTGGATTAAATTCCTAAGAAGCGACACGGAGACCCTCTACGGCCTAAAACGATTTAAACAGATGCGAATTATCCACAGGTAGACAAATAAAATGAGGCATTTATTCACGTCACTGGTATAAACTCACTGCTTATGTTATTTATCTTAAAGAGAGCCAGAATAGGAATTTCCAGCCGTCAACCTACTTCGAAATAACGAAGGATGTAATGCTACCGGCTGCCACTAGTCCAATTTGGCGCTGTTTTTACTCTTTTGATTGTTACAAAGAATAAAAAAAACCATTCACATATCTTCTACCTATAAATGTATAATACTACAAGTTTTCCTTCTGCCACGCAAAAAGTCGCTAACCACAGTGTCTGGAACCTAGACCTTGGGATTAACTGAGAGTAAGACGTGATAGGCTACGTTTTACACAACCCTAGAACTGGAGGTGCGAATAACATCAACGCGAAGTAATTATAAATGTATTTCAAGAGCATATTTCGTACACTGCGAGCAACTCCGTGTAATTTTTAGGAATCCCTCATTAAATGTTTGTGTGAATGTTTACCAGGTACTCCAGATTTCTTCACGGATATATTGCTAGTTGTGAGTGAAAGAGCATGACCTCAGAGGTCTGAGGCGTCACCCAAAGTTAGGTCCCGATTTTGTCAACACGGTATCAGGCTAAGGCATTGGCTTCCCTGAAACCTGAACCGGACTACGTGTGATCAGAAAATGGTTTGATTTTTACGGCAACATCCACACTACTATATTTTCATTTTTTTTTAAACGGTATTTTTGATTTTAAAAAGTATCCCCGTCCATATTAGCATTTTTATTTCGTTTATTAAAGTATCTCTGTCCACAATAAAACGACCGAAAACGCATACGACGTAACCGTTCGTTTATACTGGACATGCGAACATCAGTGAAACCAAAAGTAGAGGTTCCTCCGTGGTAGACGTTCATTTGCAGCTTGCGATGACAATACAGAGAACGGCAATGGCGAATAGGAAAAAAAATTGCCTAACAGTGAACTGGAATTGTTACTGAGAGTAACACACGAGAGTACAAGACGAGTAAAGCTGCTGAGAAAATGCAATGAGCAGGATTCAATCAGATAAGGGCCGTATAATAAGTATGTACTATTCGAGCGCAATTAGAGACTTGTGTTTTTAAAGTTCTCCGTTTTTACATACCCATGCATACTGCAATGCAGAGCTGGTGTTTTCAGAAGTATACAGCTCTGGAGAAAGAACGTTTCAGTTTTCAGGGGTTTAAAACACAGCGATGGTGTGGACAAAAAGCAAAAACAAAGACTAAGGTCTGCATTTAAAATGAAAATATAGTACTGTGGACATAACCTATAATGTTTGATATTATGACATGGTGTAAGGGCAGTTTAATTTACCTGATCTACACAGCGGACCTTCAGTAAATTTCTTAAGTGCTGATGATTATTGAATATGTGGAGATATCTGAGAATGTATGATTGCTGGACTCAGTTGAAAGATTTCTGAAAGTTCAGCCTTGCTATGTACTACTGCAACCTTTCATGCAGCACAGCAGAATGACCTTATTTGTTAACAGCAGTTTATTTATACCATGAACTTCTTCTATTGCCTTCCCACCACATTAACTTTATATCTGCTGCTTCCTATTCCTATGGTTTATTTATTGTAATAACTTCCAAGTCCAATCCTGAAGGGTCACCATGGCTGTAGCTTTTTGTTAGCCAAGCAGCGAGTCATTTTATGTCCAACTGATCTCATTTAATTTACTGAACTTTTGTTTTCCTTCTTATTTTGCATTCAGAAAAGCTCTGTAGTATGTGATTTACCTTTAATTAGAAAAGTAGAAATATTTGCATTTTTGCCATAGTGCTTAATTTTCTTTGGTCATTTGTTTTTTTTTTTTTTTTTGGAATTTCTTATTATGAATAATTTCTTAAGTCTTTTTTTCTGCTGTCTGAATTTATCCTAATAATACAGCAATCTTAATAACACAATTCACAACAAGCAGCACAAACAAGTCAGGCACACTGATGTGCTTCTTACTAAATAAATGGATTCAGTAATCCCACCACATTCAAAATCATGACGATGAAGAAAACCATTAAAATGAAGATAGAAAAGCATGTAATACAGAGAAATGCTAGGCGCATTCCAATAAAATGTGAAACAATCAGATTTGTAATTTCTGCATTGATTAAATTAAAAGAACTGAAGTAAAATACTAGCTTACATAATTAAGGAATGGACCCAATTAAAAGTAGGAGTTGTTTGGCCTATATAGCCATAGTGAGCCCCCCAGGACTGAACTTGGAATACACTGATTTACTGTATTGCAGTGGCATTTTTGATGTTTTCTGTACCACAGCAACTAGCAACAAATACACATCAATGTAATCTAAGGTATAACGACAATACATTGAATTAGAAAGAAATATTAGGCAGAATTTCAATGGTAAGTTCATAGTTAATTTATGACCTTTCTTGAACAATGTTAGCATTACAGTTGTTCTCAAAGAGCATTATTAACTACATGGTATCATGCATGTGACTTGTCAGGCAGTGAGATGCTGTCACTTCAATAAGTGTTTCCCACTCAGTCTCCCAGGGTAAAGCACTTTCAAACCACATAAACGTGTTCAGCAGTCTTCTACTGATTTTCAGCCACTATTAAAAATATTATGAAAATGATAATTGAAGGCAAACTAAGACACAACATTAAGTAGTGATTTAATGCTTATTTTGTAAATAAAGCTAACTTATTTTTCCATATTTAAAAATTAATCATACTTTCAAATCAGTTTTCTTTCACAATGACCCTGCAGTTTGTACTCCAAGTGATTCCAGTGTCTGTTTGCATCGGTTCACATACAGCACATTGTTGTTTTATGATGAATTGTTATAGAGCGTGTTTAGCACTGGTCCTGACTTAGGGAGTAGAGAAGTTCCTCCTGTAGTAAGCTAATGATTGCCAGATTAGAATAGAAATAACCTGACTCAATTATTTGATTTTTTTCAGTCACAGTTCAGGAATGTAGCAAGGATGCAGTCATTCTCAGCTTGATGTTAATTTCTTCAACTGTTACTTTAGGACACTTTCCTTGGTTTGCACACTGTCGCTGTTTTCCAGCTAGTACAATACCTATCCACAATATCTGTTGACTCTATGTTCATCCCCAAAATGTTTTACTTTTCCACTGCAGCTGGACATCATAATTTTAACTTTGCCTTCCTCAAATATCATATATACTGTATTTCTAAGGCATTGTCTCTATTTTTTAAATATATTCTTCTTGTACTGCCTTAATGTCTCAGATATGGTTTTATCTTTGTTGTTAACAACTATGAGGCTTCAAATGTAATGCAGCATTAAGCAGTATTTGTAGTTTAAGTCCATGTATTTTTCTTAAATCCTTCCATGACTTCATTTCATCATTGTTAGTGTTGCTATAAATTAGAACTTGAATTCTCTCAGATTATATTTTTTGTTTGGGTTCTTTTTGTACTCTCTCATAACACGAGTAGACCTCACTTACTTTTTTATCATTTTGGATAATGGATAATGCTCACTGTAAAAATCAGAGTATAGAATTTACTCAATAAAATTGAGGCAGCAATTTGCACTCATTTTTCTTGAGTAAATTTAACCCATTTTTTGTAGTGAAGTTTATCTAAATGTAGCAAATAATATACATAAATTCAGTCAAGTGAAGTCTACCTAATATTTTTTAGTCTAGTTTTAGTTTTTTTAATCTACCTTCTTACTAAGGTCAAAATTACTTTTAAAAAGTAGGTAACCGACTAATAATTGTTAGTATTTTGTACCTAATTTTCTGTTTTCATGCTTTAAGATTAAAATCACTCAGACTACAAAATGAATGATGTACTTTTTTGTTTTTATTGAGAAACAAGTGTTCTGAACAAAATATTTTCTTTTTTGAGATCTTCATTACATTTTACAGTAAACAATTGTTTTTTACATTTTTGAAATTTTAATATCAGCATCAGAATATTAAGTTAACAGTTCTGTTACTGTACTTGTCAGCCCTGACACTAATTCAAAAATTCAAATAAAGCAGAATTAAAAAAAAAAAGTCAAATTCAAATCACAATGTACACGCCTGTCACTCTAGTATGAAACCACTGACCATAAAACTGTAAATGTGTAGAGCTTTACCTGTGGCACATGAAAAATGATCAATATACACAAAAAAGCAAATTGTCATAATAACTACTATCCTTATCATACAACAGCAATGCAGCTTTGATTTTCAGAACAGACAAATGTTACAAAAAACAAAATACATATTTGCACATTAGAAGTGAGGTAGGCTTTTGTTTTAAAAACTAAAATTCACCTAGTGTTTTAATATTTCAGGACACAATGACGTTTTAACAAAGTGTAACAAGAACCTATTATCGATTATTAACTTGAGTAGTTACATTCAAGCCAGCAATTTGTTCTTTAGTGTCTGAGCTTTTCTGAGCAGCTTTATTCCGTCAATCTCAAGGAAAATCTTTTGGAAAAACTCAAACGTATACTTTAGCTTTTCTGGGTATACTAAATTTAAAGCATAAATAAACCCCATTAATAGGATGCAAGCCTTGGCTCTGCTTCCACAGTTAGTCAGCACTTTACAGCTCTCAATAATAATGGCAAAATCTACTGGGTCCTCTGCAGTGGCACTATGGATGACAAGGATCTTTAAGAGATGCTCAGTGTTTCCATCTTGATTATCATCCTTGTTAAAAAAGTGACAGATTAATACAAATATAATGATGTGTTGTGTTTATTTTTTTGTTAAATTGTATATGCAGTACATAATTATACTCCTAAGCTTTTACTGTACAACCGTGCAAATTCCTTCAGTAGAATAAATTAAAGGTCATACCTGGCAGTCTTGGAAAAGGTCATCATTACTTTCTCTGAGGTACTCTATTAAGTACTGGATAACTCCATCTCTTCTCCTTTCAATTCTGACAAGAAATATATTTAGAGTGAATATGGCTTAATTGGTTTATAGTACAATTAAAGATGATTAATCTTACACTTCTTATACTAAACTCTGTTTCTGTTATATTTTATATTCAAAGGATTAAAATGCAAAATAATTTAAAGTGTCAATGTTTTGGTTCAGAATATATTCTCATGAACAGAATTTTTATAAATATGCAAATATGCAATGCATCTCCCTATTATAAAAAAAAATCCTGGAAAGGCAAAGCAGGGCGACGAGACCTGATCTTCTCAGGAGATCACTCAGTCGTGTAAAGGCACGTAGCACACACAGATCCTATGCTCTCAGCACATGATCCGACCACCTCTTCTTAGCATGCGTTCAGCCAACCTAATCCTTGCCCCGCCCCCCCACCGCCACCCCCTTCACAATGCAAGCGACAGAGATGTGAAGTGGCAAAAGGACAGCTGCTGTACAGGCTTTGTAATGATCGGGCAATGAGACAAGCAGAACAGGCAGCTTGCCAGCAGCAAAAAGACAGCAGATGATCTGACGGCATCTCCTTAGCGTGCGTTCAGCCGCACCCCCTTCACAACGCGAGCAGCGTTATACGTACTGCGAGAAAGAGATGTAACCACGCTCGGGGATGGAAATAAAGTATTGTTTTTACAAAAGTTTTAAAATAAAAGTGAAAATGATGCATATATAACAATTCCCATGAAGCTAACAATCTCTTTAAATTGTATATCCAGTAAACCAAACCCGGGGTTGGGTGAGCGAAGCAAGCAGGGGGCAGAGCCCCCTAGTTTTTTATAAATATTGACTTGATGCACTTCCAGTATTTTTGTAGAGCCACCCTTTGTAGCAATAACAGCTTTACACCCTGTTTGGGAGTGGTTTTGACCAATTGGTTAGTTTAAATCTGTCTTTCACAGCTTTTAAAGACACTCAGACTGTGTGTTCTTCAAAAACCCATCATAATCAGACAGGGACACCATAGCAACCAGTACCTCCTATGCTAGAACAAAATGCCCAGTGCCTTTTTCCAAAATTAAGCAAATGGCATAATTCTTCCACCACCATTTTTTTAATGTATGCCGTGTTAACTCATAGTAGATATAAATTTTGTTAAATCTACAAATATTTGTTGTAGTTCTTGTTATTCAGCAAAATGATGGAATTGGCTGTAGGTTTGAATACTACTACACATCCAGTTACACCAAGTAAAGAACATACCAAATTAATTACATTAATATATACCTCATTCAAAGTATCTAGGATTGGTCTTATTTTAGTTCCAGCCACTCCTCCCTTGGCTCTCATGAGTTCAAGAAGATGTAATTCTTCTGAATTCCTCCTTGACCTAGTGAGTAAGTAATAGAATTTCATAAGAACAGGAGAACATTCAGAATGGTACAGTTACAAATTCTAAACAGGTCATAAAAAACTAGAGAGCACTAAAAAGAAACCATATATCCACCAAGAGCCCTGAATATACTATCCACTCTTCGCTTTGAGATAAAGTGCTGAGAATTCAGATGTGAATATGTGTATGGGGATTCAGATGCATATTTTATCTCAGTATTCGTAGTGCATGTGTGTATGTGTTACAAAGAATGTAGGTCTGCAAGTATGTGGCATCATATCCAGCACAGATTTAGATAAAAGTTAGATCAGATGCAGTCTAGTCCATTTCTGTGGTTAGGGTGTGTATTTGTAAGTGTGTTTTTATGCAGGTACAATATGTGGTCCAATACTGGATCAATCCATACTCACACCTGGACTCTAATATGCCTTTGACAAATGTGACCCTGGCCCTTGCTGTACCACTCCTTCAAAATTTCATAAAAATCAGTGCAGGACTTTTTATTTTATATGTAACCTGTGCAAAGTCACAAAAATTAATTAATTGATTCATTGATTGATTGATTAAAAAGCAATGAAAATGACTGGATTGAACATTTTTTTACCTGAACCTCAGTGAATAAAGCAGGCCACCTCTCCTTAAAAGCATGGACAGCAGGGCTAGAATCAACCAATTCAAGTCTATGACTTGAGAAGGTCTTGGCCATTTTTTCTGCAATGACCTTTTCATTGTTTTTCTTCTTGGTTTCACAAAACAAGTCAAGTCTCTCCTTTTCTAGACTTTCTTGATTTTCCCCTACTGGATGTGGGGAGAGATAGTTTAACTCTGCTTTTTTTGTTTTTTTTATATTCTTTGCAGGGATCTGTTCACTTGGATGCTTCCTTTTTAAGGAGTTAACTTCAATCTCAGGACAGGATACTTTTCGATTTTTTAATTTTGCGCGGTAATTGTGCATCTTATATTTCAGGCTTTGCTGCCAGCCATACATTCCTGAAATGGACCCAGACTCCTTCAAACATGGGAATTTACTGATAAGAGCTTCTACAGTGTGCATTATTTGAAGACTTGTGGGATAGGCTGTGTAGCAGAATATTGTTTCTGCAAGAGTTTGCTTAATATCTGATTTAACACTTGCATTTTGGAACAGTGTACCATCAACTTGATAAGCTTTATTTGATTCTTGAAGAATCATTTCCACATCATGAGAAGCAGCAAACTTTGTGAAAACCAATACTTGTGTCTTTCTCAAAACTTCTGGCCATGGCTGTACTATGTGAGCAACGTACTGCTCTAAAAAAAGTCACTTTTTTTTTTTTGTCAACCCAAGCCTTACTAACACAGTTTGCAAACAGTTACTTTAATACTGTATTACGTGATTCACCTTTTTTATTTTGCCTTACTGTACTGACATGTTCCAAATCGATTGCCCTACTTATCAATAATCTGAGTAAATCAACATCATCTACCGCAATTTCATGAGTATGTTTAGCTATGAATCACCATCACCCTGCCATGGTACACATTAACACACAACTCCAAATCACTGATGCGTTTATATAAAAATCGCAGAATTTGTTTTTCTATGCAAGTAATGTACTGAATTTTGCAAATTAATGTTACATACAGTTTTGCTTGAAAGTTTGTGAACCCTTTAGAATTTTCTATATTTCTGCATAAATATGACCTAAAACATCATCAGATTTTCACTCAGGTCTTAAAAGTAGATAAAGAGAAACCAGTTAAACAAATGAGACAAAAATATTCTACTTGGTCATTTATTTATTAAGGAAAATGATCGAATATTATAAATAAATTATTCTACTACATTGTATGAAGTATTTTAAATAACGTTTAATATGATCTTATGAACTTCATTTTGTACTGTTAAAAAATGGGTAACAGTGTGAATTTTACCCAAAATTGCATATTTCACATTAAAAGTAAATTACTCAAAGTAAATTTTACTCATTTTATATATATTATTTTTACAACTTCAGAAAATCATTTTTAGCAGTGCAGAGGATATCTACATGAAGGTCCTTTTAATTAGTCCTGTGGCTCCTAGGATAAAAGTGATGATTTTTAGTTGCTTTCAGCATCATTTTCTTTGTATTTCTGCAGACTGCTTATTGCTGTGAATCGCCTACCACATTCAGTATGGGGCATTCTACCTGTTCTAAATGGTTGTAAATCAGTCTTCTTTGAGAGTATTTGATGATGTTGGTCTTGTGGCGAGATGGGATGCTCACCTTCAATCATTCAACACAGTGGGCTCCATGGTGATCAAGTTATATTGGTGCAGATCGCCACCACAGAACAACTGGAAAAGACAGCAGAGAATAGTAGTGCTTAGTACAGATTGCAGAAACTTGAAGAATTTCATAAATCTATGCCCATATAGTCTATCAGGAAATGCAACTAAAATGTAGCTATGTAAAGACAATATTAAAATAATGGATTTTTATCAGTTTTTTTTAATGATCCACAGTACTAGTACTACTACAAATTAAAGTATTCCAGATTTTGGGGGCATAATAGAAAAAAAATATTTCGCCACTTCTTTTAAGTTTGGCTCTTGGAATTACAAGCAGACCTCCATTCAAAGATCTAAGGTTATGACTTGGAGTGTTGGGGGACAGGCATTCCAAAATATAGGATGGAACATGATTATTTAAGGCTTTGTAAACCATTTGTAGTAGTTCAATGTCAATTCTGAATGACTCGGGTAGGCAATGTAACAACATTAAAAATGGTAAGATGTGTTAAAATTTTATTTTCTAGTTAAGATTCTGGCTTCACTAACTGTTACCAATTTATGCCTTTCTTAGGTAGTCCTGGAAGAGTGCATTACAGTAATCTAGTCAATTAAAAACAAAAGGGTGTATTCATTTTTCAGCGTCTTGTAAAGTTATGAGGTCTAACTTTTGCTATGCTCCTTAAGTGACAAAATGCAGACCTAGTAATCTGGTTAATATGCGATTTAAAGGTAATCCACAATGGTTTGATATTACTATGAGTTTAAAAAGGCACCTAAGAACAAGAAAATACATCAGGTTAAAATAAAAAGGACACAGTTCAATAAAAAGAAGACTTAATTTGTTGATGTATTCTGAATTACCAAATTAACTAACATTAAACATTAAAATATTGCAAATTGCTCAAGTGCCACCACAGGGTATAAACAGAATGAAGATAAGATCTTAGTATAAATTACTCCATCCACACTGCTCCCATTCAAAATACATGTATGTTAGGTAATGTAGCAACTGTAACTGGCTGGTATGAGTCAGTTTATGCGTTTGTTACTGTGCCCTGTAAGTGGCTGGCTGGCAGTAATGGCTTATGCTTAGAATGACCATGTATGGTGGATAATTAGTTTGGGAAATAGATGAAAGTATCAGTAAAGTCAGGAGATTTATATATACTGTGTAAGCTCTTATGATTCAGGGTTAGATGTGATGATTCTGACATACCTGTTTTATAGGCCTATGGTGATTCGAACAGACCAGATGATTCACAAATTAGGTAGTCATGTTCATATTTACAAAGACTAGGGGGCTCTGCCCCCTGATCGCTTTACTCGCCCACCCCTGGGTTTGGTTAACCAGATATACAATTTAAACAGATTGTTATTTTCATGGGAATTGTTACATATGCATTATTTTCACTTTTACTTTAAAAGTTTAATAAAAATAATATTTGGAATTATCTTTTCTTCAAGATCGCATTCAATTTTGATTCAGTGTTTTGACTCACATTATGACAATGCAACGTATAACTGCCGGTGAGTGAATATCGTTTCTTTCTCTCTATTAAATAAAACTACTTTTTCAAATGTTTGTCCATGCTCTTTCTTCTTCGCTTAAATGTTGACGTGTCATCTAGATTCTATGAATGCTTTTGGCAGACACACTTCCTGCTCTCTCAGCTCTTATAAAGTTTATCAGGACAATTGCCACCACTCTAATACTGTAAAGTGATGGATAGTTGCTTCAGTGAGATGGATGATTGGTTCAGTATTATAGACAGTAACAGCAAAATAAATGAATAATCTCAAGTTACTTGAGATGGATAGTTGGTTCAAGCAACCATCCATCTCAAGTAACTTCAGATGGATGGTTTGGTTGCTTCACTATTATACTGAACCTACCATCAAATCCATCTCAAGTAATTTGAGATTACTCATTGACTTTGCCACCACTGTCTATAATACTGACCCAAGCATCCATCTCAAGTTGCTTCAGTAAGATGGATGGTTGGTTTAGTATTATAGACACTGCTGGCAAAAAAAAACTGGTGCAAAAGGCTGCATCAGGAGTGGACAGGAGGAGGAGTATAGGAACCAAATCAAGGACTTTGTTAAATGGTGCGACTCAAACCACTTATACCTGAACACCAGAAAAACCAAGAATGGTGGTGGATTTTAGGAGGCCCAGGCACCTCCTGGACCCCGTGATCATCAGAGGTGACTGTGTGCAGAGGGTACAGACCTATAAACACCTGGGAGTGCAGCTGGATGATAAATTGGACTGGACTGTCAATACTGATGCTCTATGCAAGAGAGGACAGAGCCGACTATACTTCCTTAGAAGACTGATGTCCTTCAATATCTGCAATAAGATGCTGCAGATGTTCTATCAGACAGTTGTGGCGAGTGCCCTCTTCTACACGGTGCTGTGCTGGGGAGGCAGCATAAAGAAGAAGGATGCCTCATGCCTGGACAAACTGGTGAGGAAGGCAGGCTCTATTATAGGCACGGAGCTGGACAGTTTGACATCCGTGGCAGAGCGACGGGCGCTGAGCAGGCTCCAGTCCATTATGGAGAATCCACTGAACAGTATCCAGCCAGACAGAGGAGCAGCTTCAGCGACAGACTGCTGTCACTGTCCAACTCCACTGAGAGACTAAGGAGATCGTTCCACCCCCACACTATGCGACTCTTCAGTTCCAACGTTTAACATTATACAAAGTTACTGTCCGTTTGTACCTGCATTTTTATCACTCTTTAATATCGTTTTTTATTAGTACTGGGGGCTGCCCCATGCTCGCTTCACTCTCAACCCTTGTGTTTGGTTAATCGGATATACAATTTCAACTTATTTTTCTTTGGAATTATTTCAACTTCATTATTTTCACTTCTACTTAAAAGTTTCATTAAAAACAATATTTTTTGGAGACACATTGTGACAACGCAACATATAACTGCCATGAGTTACTTGAAGTGGATGGTTGCTTCAGTGAGATGGATGGTTGCTTCAGTATTATAGACAGTGGTGACTTTAGTAACTTCAGATTATTCTTTGACTTTGCAACCACTGTGTATAATACTGAAGCAACTGAGATGGATTTGATGCTAGGTTCAGTATAATACTGAAGCAAACGGACCATCCATCTGAAGTTACTTGAGATGGATGGCTGTTTGAACCAACTATCCATTATGTATTACTGTACTAAACCAAGGATTGTGTGAAGGTTGGTGATATCACTTACAAAAAAAATATTCTCTTTTCTTTAAAATTGGTATTCCCACCCACCTACCCATAACAAGACACTTACTGTAGTATAGTTACTTTCATTTAATAGACAGCTTTTATTCTTTTTTTGGTTTATGTTAGTTACATTGGTTAGTTTGGTACATTTTATATATTTTTTTGGTTACATTTGTTTCTTTAGTATATCATAGCTGGTACAGTTCTTACAGGTTTGTCAACAATTCTCATTTTACCAGTTTTAGTAGCTATTCCTTCATCTCTCATAAATATATTCCAGTCAGTTGCATCAGGACAATTAACATAAGTTCTATTAAATGATCTTGGGGTTCTTAGCTTAGCTTTGAAAGTAAGTTTACCTTTCCAGAAGAATGTTGCATATGTAATTATTCTAGAGTATGCTCCTCCAGGTGTGTAACTATCAGTAAGGTTTTCTGTTAGTTTTAGGAATATGTTTCCTGGAGGATTGTCTCTAACTTGGAATGTTGCTGTATAGCTTTCTTCTTTCAGGTCAGTACTTGGTGTTTTCTCCCATATTTGACCATCTGGATAGTGTAAACTGAAGTAATCAGTACAAACATTTGGTTGGTATGTGTTTTCCGTATAATTTACAGTTATGTATGGTTCTGTTGCATTGTGATCATGGTCCATGATACCATCTTTAATTTGGTAGTTTTGTGCTTGACATGTTCCTTGAATGTCTTCTGAATTCCAAAGAGTATATCTATCTTTTTGACCATCTGCTCCATGGTTGTAATCAAAGATAACTCTAATTGGACTGTCATTGAATGTTGAATTAAATTGTGTTCCAGTTACTGTTTTAGCTAATGCTGGTCCGCTAGCTGCCGTTAGCACTATTCCATCTGGAAACTCAAAACCTATGTTGTAAGGTCTTAGTCTTGTTGCTTCTATTAAATTATTTCCTAATTGTCCACTATAACCATACTGGTTGTATTGCTCTATTGTAGCTTGTGAGTGGTCTCGTGTTGCTTTAGTATTTATTGGTGGAAGTACCATGTGTCTTTGTGTTTGCAATGCTCTTCCTAGTCTGTAAGGTTTACTGTCAAATGTATAGTTTCTGGCATTCCATTCATCTCCAGTTCTTAACATTTCTATTGGTAATGTGTTTTCAATTGTCATAAACATGAACGTTTTGTAACTAATGTATTGGTTAATGTTGAATGGAGTGCCTTGAGGTCCTTGATGTGTTGGAAATGATCCTGCTGTTGGTATTGCTCCAAATGATGTGTAGTATGAATACATTGGTAGTTTCTGTGCTTTCCATGGATAATAGCCTAGTCCTTTGAGTGGCATGCCATTTGCAATAAAAGGAAGTATGTTATTTGAGTCTATTGCTATTTGTAAAGTTGCTGTTAGGTCATTGTTGAATTGTTTGGTTTCTGTTGCTCCTGTACCTGTTACTGTTACTGTTTTAATAGTTATGTTAAATATGTCTTGTTCTAAATCTAATACTTCTAAGTTAGTAAATGTGTTTGCTATGTGTTGCATATCTGCAGGTGAAAGCCATATTCCCCAATTGTTACAGTCTATGTAATTCCAGGGAGTTGTGACTTGTTGGTGTGATTGGTCATGTTGCAGTGTGAATGGGGCATTTCCTAATTCTTGGTTAGTGCTAAGCATATATTGTGTTGTATATTGTTCAGTATCAGGCATGTCTAAGTGAATATGTCTGCTAGCAAAGCAAGTTATAATACATTCCCCTCCTTCTAAGAATTTATATTCAGTTCTATTATCATAGTTTCCTGTGCTTACTCCTACTCCGAAACCACCACCCCCACCCCCAGCCCCATTTAGAGCGCCCCCGGCGTTGGCATCCACACCTGGTTGTTCAGCCATTTCGTTTTGTTGGTTTGATGGTCCTGCTCGTTCTTCTTGTTGTTCTTCAGTTGTTCTTCTCATTTTTGAGTTAGCTCCTTTATTTCTAAAAAATGTTCTTCTTCCAGGGGTTTTCCTTTTGCCAGCAAGTGAAGTAATCTTTGGTTGTAAATACTTTATTTACTATAATTCCACCCAAGTCAGTAGCCTTTTCTGTGTCTTTAATTAATTGTTCATCATATTTATTGTGATTTAAATAGGGGCTTATTCCTTGTTTTTGTAATTCCTCATAGCCTTCATCATGCTTTATTGCTGCTTCATCATGTGGATTAGTTGCTTTTTGTCCAAGCAGCGTATTTCTAGGTCCCAAATAGTTGTAACCAGGTAATGTATATCCTTGCCGTGGTCTATGTAGAACTGGCAGGACTCAAATAGAGCATCCCAATCAAATTCATCCTCAAAGGTTAGTACAGTTGGTTTTCTTACTGCTGTTGGTGCCACCTGTGTAACTAAACATAAAGAGATAAGATAAGAGATGGTTAGTTTTGTTATATTACTGTCTATGCATGTTAGTTGCTTTAGTTACTTTACTTACCAGGAAATGGTTGAGATATTAGGTTTACTGCAGAAGTAGATAGTTCCTCGTCTGAGTCTTGTTCTTCTTCTGCTCCAATACTTTTCAGTAGATCATTTATTGAAGTGGAGATGTGTGTTTTTAGTTCATCTTCAGATAGTTGTGCTTCCATGGGAGTACTAGGCTCACTTATATCTTCATATTCTTGTGGCTTTATAGGCTCCTCCTTTTTTTGTTCAGTGTTGCATTTACAGCAATGTAAGTAAGTATCCTTATCAATAGTAAAGTTTTTATGGTCACATTCTCCTGACATTTTCCATCTGCTGCCCCATGCAACTTTAGTATTTGGCCATTGTTCTTGGAAGCTTTTAGTTGTAGCATCTAAACCAAACTTTGTTGTGAAGTATTTCATGCAATTTGCAATTTCATTTTCTTCAAGCAAACCAAAGTCTCTTGGTAATGTTTTAATTAGATTGAATCTTGCACATCTGACTTTTATAGGTTCAGCATGTTCAGGTTTTAATTCACAGCCTACTTTTACCACTGTGACATCTTCATTGCTTGTCATCCCCACAGGTGTTGGTACAATGCATTTAGTGCCTTTTCCTTTTTGGTCAATTCTGATTGCTTGTCCTGACATAATTGCTTTAAATTGGTTTACTTGTTTTCCCATGTTTCCACATTCTTCTATCCATATAAGGCATTTGTTTACACAATCACTGAATGGAAAGTTTTTACTGCTTGCATTATAGCAACCAAAGTTTTCTACACTGTGTGCTATACTTTGTGCTATTAAGCTTTTTCCTCTGCTTGCTGGTCCATCTAGCAGTATTGTGTTCTGTTTTCCAAATTGTTTGTTTAGTACACACATTATTGTGTGTATGCATAGCATTGGATTCATGCTGTTTCTTTCAAATATACTCCAGACTTTAGTTTTGTATGGTTTGAAATCATCGATATCATTATCTGCTTTTTCATGCAGTAGCTGAAATGCTGTTAGTGACATACATGCTTTTATTTGTGCTATCTCTGGTATTGTGTTTGCTATTACTTGTCCATCATTACCACATATTGTTTGTAAGTATGTGTCTGAGTCATTAACCATCCATTTTTCCATGGAGAATATTATTTTACTAAATAGACCATTAATGACACTTTGTGTGTCACCACTGTCTATAATACTGAACCAAACATCCACAAGTTACTTGAATTGGATGGTTGCTTCAGTGAGATGGATGGTTGCTTCGGTATTATAGACAGTGGTGAATTTACTAACTTGAGATTATTCTTTGACTTTGCCACCACTGTGTATAATACTGAAGCAACTGAGATGGATTTGACGGTAGGTTCAGTATAATACTGAAGCAACCAAACCATCCATCTGAAGGTACTTGAGATGGATGGCTGCTTGAACCACCTATCCATTATGTATTACTGTACTAAACCAAGGATTGTGTGAAGGTTGGTGATATTACTTACAATACAAAATAATTCTCTTTTCTTTAAAATTGGTATTCCCACCCACCTACCCATAAGTATACAAGACACTTAGTATAGTTACTTTCATTTAATAGACAGCTTTTATTCTTTTTTTGGTTTATGTTAGTTACATTGGTTAGTTTGGTACATTTTATATATTGTTTTGGTTACATTTGTTTCTTTAGTATATCATAGTTGGTACAGTTCTTACAGGTTTGTCAACAATTCTCATTTTACCACTTTCAGTAGCTATTCCTTCATCTCTCATAAATATATTCCAGTCAGTTGCATCAGGGCAATTAACATAAGTTCTGTTAAATGATCTTGGGGTTCTTAGCTTAGCTTTGAAAGTAAGTTTACCTTTCCAGAAGAATGTTGCATATGTAATTATTCTAGAGTATGCTCCTCCAGGTGTGTAACTATCAGTAAGGTTTTCTGTTAGTTTTAGGAATATTTTTCCTGGAGGATTGTCTCTAACTTGGAATGTTGCTGTATAGCTTTCTTCTTTCAGGTCAGTACTTGGTGTTTTCTCCCATATTTGACCATCTGGATAGTGTAAACTGAAGTAATCAGTACAAACATTTGGTTGGTATGTGTTTTCCGCATAATTTACAGTTATGTATGGTTCTGTTGCATTGTGATCATGGTCCATGATACCATCTTTAATTTGGTAGTTTTGTGCTTGACATGTTCCTTGAATGTCTTCTGAATTCCAAAGAGTATATCTATCTTTTTGACCATCTGCTCCATGGTTGTAATCAAAGATAACTCTAATTGGACTGTCATTGAATGTTGAATTAAATTGTGTTCCAGTTACTGTTTTAGCTAATGCTGGTCCGCTAGCTGCCGTTAGCACTATTCCATCTGGAAACTCAAAACCTATGTTGTAAGGTCTTAGTCTTGTTGCTTCTATTAAATTATTTCCTAATTGTCCACTATAACCATACTGGTTGTATTGCTCTATTGTAGCTTGTGAGTGGTCTCGTGTTGCTTTAGTATTTATTGGTGGAAGTCCCATGTGTCTTTGTGTTTGCAATGCTCTTCCTAGTCTGTAAGGTTTACTGTCAAATGTATATTTTCCGGCATTCCATTCATCTCCAGTTCTTAACATTTCTATTGGTAATGTGTTTTCAATTGTCATAAACATGAACGTTTTGTAACTAATGTATTGGTTAATGTTGAATGGAGTGCCTTGAGGTCCTTGATGTGTTGGAAATGATCCTGCTGTTGGTATTGCTCCAAATGATGTGTAGTATGAATACATTGGTAGTTTCTGTGCTTTCCATGGATAATAGCCTAGTCCTTTGAGTGGCATGCCATTTGCAATAAAAGGAAGTATGTTATTTGAGTCTATTGCTATTTGTAAAGTTGCTGTTAGGTCATTGTTGAATTGTTTGGTTTCTGTTGCTCCTGTACCTGTTACTGTTACTGTTTTAATAGTTATGTTAAATATGTCTTGTTCTAAATCTAATACTTCTAAGTTAGTAAATGTGTTTGCTATGTGTTGCATATCTGCAGGTGAAAGCCATATTCCCCAATTGTTACAGTCTATGTAATTCCAGGGAGTTGTGACTTGTTGGTGTGATTGGTCATGTTGCAGTGTGAATGGGGCATTTCCTAATTCTTGGTTAGAGCTAAGCATATATTGTGTTGTATATTGTTCAGTATCAGGCATGTCTAAGTGAATATGTCTGCTAGCAAAGCAAGTTATAATACATTCCCCTCCTTCTAAGAATTTATATTCAGTTCTATTATCATAGTTTCCTGTGCTTACTCCTACTCCGAAACCACCACCCCCACCCCCAGCTCCATTTAGAGCGCCCCCGGCGTTGGCATCCACACCTGGTTGTTCAGCCATTTCGTTTTGTTGGTTTGATGGTCCTGCTCGTTCTTCTTGTTGTTCTTCAGTTGTTCTTCTCATTTTTGAGTTAGCTCCTTTATTTCTAAAAAATGTTCTTCTTCCAGGGGTTTTCCTTTTGCCAGCAAGTGAAGTAATCTTTGGTTGTAAATACTTTATTTACTATAATTCCACCCAAGTCAGTAGCCTTTTCTGTGTCTTTAATTAATTGTTCATCATATTTATTGTGATTTAAATAGGGGCTTATTCCTTGTTTTTGTAATTCCTCATAGCCTTCATCATGCTTTATTGCTGCTTCATCATGTGGATTAGTTGCTTTTTGTCCAAGCAGTGTATTTCTAGGTCCCAAATAGTTGTAACCAGATAATGTATATCCTTGCCGTGGTCTATGTAGAACTGGCAGGACTCAAATAGAGCATCCCAATCAAATTCATCCTCAAAGGTTAGTACAGTTGGTTTTCTTACTGCTGTTGGTGCCACCTGTGTAACTAAACATAAAGAGATAAGATAAGAGATGGTTAGTTTTGTTATATTACTGTCTATGCATGTTAGTTGCTTTAGTTACTTTACTTACCAGGAAATGGTTGAGATATTAGGTTTACTGCAGAAGTAGATTTTTCCTCGTCTGAGTCTTGTTCTTCTTCTGCTCCAATACTTTTCAGTAGATCATTTATTGAAGTGGAGATGTGTGTTTTTAGTTCATCTTCAGATAGTTGTGCTTCCATGGGAGTACTAGGCTCACTTATATCTTCATATTCTTGTGGCTTTATAGGCTCCTCCTTTTTTTGTTCAGTGTTGCATTTACAGCAATGTAAGTAAGTATCCTTATCAATAGTAAAGTTTTTATGGTCACATTCTCCTGACATTTTCCATCTGCTGCCCCATGCAACTTTAGTATTTGGCCATTGTTCTTGGAAGCTTTTAGTTGTAGCATCTAAACCAAACTTTGTTGTGAAGTATTTCATGCAATTTGCAATTTCATTTTCTTCAAGCAAACCAAAGTCTCTTGGTAATGTTTTAATTAGATTGAATCTTGCACATCTGACTTTTATAGGTTCAGCATGTTCAGGTTTTAATTCACAGCCTACTTTTACCACTGTGACATCTTCATTGCTTGTCATCCCCACAGGTGTTGGTACAATGCATTTAGTGCCTTTTCCTTTTTGGTCAATTCTGATTGCTTGTCCTGACATAATTGCTTTAAATTGGTTTACTTGTTTTCCCATGTTTCCACATTCTTCTATCCATATAAGGCATTTGTTTACACAATCACTGAATGGAAAGTTTTTACTGCTTGCATTATAGCAACCAAAGTTTTCTACACTGTGTGCTATACTTTGTGCTATTAAGCTTTTTCCTCTGCTTGCTGGTCCATCTAGCAGTATTGTGTTCTGTTTTCCAAATTGTTTGTTTAGTACACACATTATTGTGTGTATGCATAGCATTGGATTCATGCTGTTTCTTTCAAATATACTCCAGACTTTAGTTTTGTATGGTTTGAAATCATCGATATCATTATCTGCTTTTTCATGCAGTAGCTGAAATGCTGTTAGTGACATACATGCTTTTATTTGTGCTATCTCTGGTATTGTGTTTGCTATTACTTGTCCATCATTACCACATATTGTTTGTAAGTATGTGTCTGAGTCATTAACCATCCATTTTTCCATGGAGAATATTATTTTACTAAATAGACCATTAATGACACTTTGTGTGTCACCACTGTCTATAATACTGAACCAAACATCCACAAGTTACTTGAATTGGATGGTTGCTTCAGTGAGATGGATGGTTGCTTCGGTATTATAGACAGTGGTGAATTTACTAACTTGAGATTATTCTTTGACTTTGCCACCACTGTGTATAATACTGAAGCAACTGAGATGGATTTGACGGTAGGTTCAGTATAATACTGAAGCAACCAAACCATCCATCTGAAGGTACTTGAGATGGATGGCTGCTTGAACCACCTATCCATTATGTATTACTGTACTAAACCAAGGATTGTGTGAAGGTTGGTGATATTACTTACAATACAAAATAATTCTCTTTTCTTTAAAATTGGTATTCCCACCCACCTACCCATAAGTATACAAGACACTTAGTATAGTTACTTTCATTTAATAGACAGCTTTTATTCTTTTTTTGGTTTATGTTAGTTACATTGGTTAGTTTGGTACATTTTATATATTGTTTTGGTTACATTTGTTTCTTTAGTATATCATAGTTGGTACAGTTCTTACAGGTTTGTCAACAATTCTCATTTTACCACTTTCAGTAGCTATTCCTTCATCTCTCATAAATATATTCCAGTCAGTTGCATCAGGGCAATTAACATAAGTTCTGTTAAATGATCTTGGGGTTCTTAGCTTAGCTTTGAAAGTAAGTTTACCTTTCCAGAAGAATGTTGCATATGTAATTATTCTAGAGTATGCTCCTCCAGGTGTGTAACTATCAGTAAGGTTTTCTGTTAGTTTTAGGAATATTTTTCCTGGAGGATTGTCTCTAACTTGGAATGTTGCTGTATAGCTTTCTTCTTTCAGGTCAGTACTTGGTGTTTTCTCCCATATTTGACCATCTGGATAGTGTAAACTGAAGTAATCAGTACAAACATTTGGTTGGTATGTGTTTTCCGCATAATTTACAGTTATGTATGGTTCTGTTGCATTGTGATCATGGTCCATGATACCATCTTTAATTTGGTAGTTTTGTGCTTGACATGTTCCTTGAATGTCTTCTGAATTCCAAAGAGTATATCTATCTTTTTGACCATCTGCTCCATGGTTGTAATCAAAGATAACTCTAATTGGACTGTCATTGAATGTTGAATTAAATTGTGTTCCAGTTACTGTTTTAGCTAATGCTGGTCCGCTAGCTGCCGTTAGCACTATTCCATCTGGAAACTCAAAACCTATGTTGTAAGGTCTTAGTCTTGTTGCTTCTATTAAATTATTTCCTAATTGTCCACTATAACCATACTGGTTGTATTGCTCTATTGTAGCTTGTGAGTGGTCTCGTGTTGCTTTAGTATTTATTGGTGGAAGTCCCATGTGTCTTTGTGTTTGCAATGCTCTTCCTAGTCTGTAAGGTTTACTGTCAAATGTATATTTTCCGGCATTCCATTCATCTCCAGTTCTTAACATTTCTATTGGTAATGTGTTTTCAATTGTCATAAACATGAACGTTTTGTAACTAATGTATTGGTTAATGTTGAATGGAGTGCCTTGAGGTCCTTGATGTGTTGGAAATGATCCTGCTGTTGGTATTGCTCCAAATGATGTGTAGTATGAATACATTGGTAGTTTCTGTGCTTTCCATGGATAATAGCCTAGTCCTTTGAGTGGCATGCCATTTGCAATAAAAGGAAGTATGTTATTTGAGTCTATTGCTATTTGTAAAGTTGCTGTTAGGTCATTGTTGAATTGTTTGGTTTCTGTTGCTCCTGTACCTGTTACTGTTACTGTTTTAATAGTTATGTTAAATATGTCTTGTTCTAAATCTAATACTTCTAAGTTAGTAAATGTGTTTGCTATGTGTTGCATATCTGCAGGTGAAAGCCATATTCCCCAATTGTTACAGTCTATGTAATTCCAGGGAGTTGTGACTTGTTGGTGTGATTGGTCATGTTGCAGTGTGAATGGGGCATTTCCTAATTCTTGGTTAGAGCTAAGCATATATTGTGTTGTATATTGTTCAGTATCAGGCATGTCTAAGTGAATATGTCTGCTAGCAAAGCAAGTTATAATACATTCCCCTCCTTCTAAGAATTTATATTCAGTTCTATTATCATAGTTTCCTGTGCTTACTC
This sequence comes from Polypterus senegalus, assembly GCF_016835505.1. NCBI lineage: Eukaryota > Metazoa > Chordata > Cladistia > Polypteriformes > Polypteridae > Polypterus > Polypterus senegalus. The sequence continues at coordinate 143,972,300 of NC_053161.1, forward strand.
CTACTCGAAACCACCACCCCACCCCAGCTCCATTTAGAGCGCCCCCGGCGTTGGCATCCACACCTGGTTGTTCAGCCATTTCGTTTTGTTGGTTTGATGGTCCTGCTCGTTCTTCTTGTTGTTCTTCAGTTGTTCTTCTCATTTTTGAGTTAGCTCCTTTATTTCTAAAAAATGTTCTTCTTCCAGGGGTTTTCCTTTTGCCAGCAAGTGAAGTAATCTTTGGTTGTAAATACTTTATTTACTATAATTCCACCAAGTCAGTAGCCTTTTCTGTGTCTTTAATTAATTGTTCATCATATTTATTGTGATTTAAATAGGGCTTATTCCTTGTTTTGTAATTCCTCATAGCCTTCATCATGCTTTATTGCTGCTTCATCATGTGGATTAGTTGCTTTTGTCCAAGCAGTGTATTTCTAGGTCCCAAATAGTTGTAACCAGATAATGTATATCCTTGCCGTGGTCTATGTAGAACTGGCAGGACTCAAATAGAGCATCCCAATCAAATTCATCCTCAAAGGTTAGTACAGTTGGTTTTCTTACTGCTGTTGGTGCCACCTGTGTAACTAAACATAAAGAGATAAGATAAGAGATGGTTAGTTTTGTTATATTACTGTCTATGCATGTTAGTTGCTTTAGTTACTTTACTTACCAGGAAATGGTTGAGATATTAGGTTTACTGCAGAAGTAGATTGTTCCTCGTCTGAGTCTTGTTCTTCTTCTGCTCCAATACTTTTCAGTAGATCATTTATTGAAGTGGAGATGTGTGTTTTTAGTTCATCTTCAGATAGTTGTGCTTCCATGGGAGTACTAGGCTCACTTATATCTTCATATTCTTGTGGCTTTATAGGCTCCTCCTTTTTTTGTTCAGTGTTGCATTTACAGCAATGTAAGTAAGTATCCTTATCAATAGTAAAGTTTTTATGGTCACATTCTCCTGACATTTTCCATCTGCTGCCCCATGCAACTTTAGTATTTGGCCATTGTTCTTGGAAGCTTTTAGTTGTAGCATCTAAACCAAACTTTGTTGTGAAGTATTTCATGCAATTTGCAATTTCATTTTCTTCAAGCAAACCAAAGTCTCTTGGTAATGTTTTAATTAGATTGAATCTTGCACATCTGACTTTTATAGGTTCAGCATGTTCAGGTTTTAATTCACAGCCTACTTTTACCACTGTGACATCTCCATTGCTTGTCATCCCCACAGGTGTTGGTACAATGCATTTACTGCCTTTTCCTTTTTGGTCAATTCTGATTGCTTGTCCTGACATAATTGCTTTAAATTGGTTTACTTGTTTTCCCATGTTTCCACATTCTTCTATCCATATAAGGCATTTGTTTACACAATCACTGAATGGAAAGTTTTTACTGCTTGCATTATAGCAACCAAAGTTTTCTACACTGTGTGCTATACTTTGTGCTATTAAGCTTTTTCCTCTGCTTGCTGGTTCATCTAGCAGTATTGTGTTCTGTTTTCCAAATTGTTTGTTTAGTAGACACATTATTGTGTGTATGCATAGCATTGGATTCATGCTGTTTCTTTCAAATATACTCCAGACTTTAGTTTTGTGTGGTTTGAAATCATCGATATCATTATCTGCTTTTTCATGCAGTAGCTGAAATGCTGTTAGTGACTTACATGCTTTTTTGCCACCACTGTCTATAATACAAGTTACTTGAATTGGATGGTTGCTTCAGTGAGATGGATGGTTGCTTCAGTATTATAGACAGTGGTGACTTTTGTAACTTGAGATTATTCTTTGACTTTGCCACCACTGTGTATAATACTGAAGCAACTGAGATGGATTTGACGGTAGGTTCAGTATAATACTGAAGCAACCAAACCATCCATCTGAAGGTACTTGAGATGGATGGCTGTTTTAACCAACTATCCATTATGTATTACTGTACTAAACCAAGGATTGTGTGAAGGTTGGTGATATTACTTACAATAAGAAATAATTCTCTTTTCTTTAAAATTGGTATTCCCTCCCACCTACCCATAACTATACAAGGCACTTAGTATCCTAATACATATTGCTGTTGTTGTGTTGCTGTTGGAAATGAAACCAACTATCCGATATGTCTTCGATTGTTATTCGGGAATACCTATTTTAAAGAATAGAGAATAATTTTATTCTCTATTCTTTAAAATAGGTATTCCCACCCCTAACAATCCAAGACATGTTGAATAGTTGGTTTCATTTAATAGACAGATTTTATTGAGTATTGATAGTAACATACATAGTAGCAGTAAGTAAGCAAATTAAGTAAGTAAAGTACATTTTAAGCATGCATTAACATAGTAAGTAAGTAAAGTAACATTTAATATATAATATTTGGTACAACTCTTGGATCTACAGGAGTTATTTTCATTTTTCTAAGTTCATTTGGTATTGATTCAGTTGCAGAATATTGATTCCAGTCACTTGTACTAGGCACATTAAGAAATTGTCTATTGAAATTTCTAGGTGTTCTCATTTTGGCTTTGAATACAATTTTACCTTTCCAGAAGAATGTTGCATAGGTAATAATTCTAGAGTATTCATTGTCAGTGAATACATCAGTTAGGTTTTCTGTTAGTTTTACAAAGATTTGACCTGGTGGATTGTCATGGATTTGAAAAGTTGCATTTAAGGTTATACCTTTTATGTCAGTACTTGGTGTTTTGTCCCATCTTGGTCCATTTGGATAGATTAAAGCTAGTTTGTCAAAAGAAACACTTGGTTCGTATGTGTTACTATTCCATCCTGATACATATTGCTGTTGTGGTGTTGTTGTTGGTTAAATGAAACCAACTTTCCAATATGTCTTGGACTGTTATAATACCTATTTTAAGGAATACAGAATATATTTTTTTTTTTTGTAAGTAATCTCTATTCTTTAAAATAGGTATTCCAACCCACCCACCCCTAACAATCCAAGATATATTGGATAGTTGGTTTCATTTAATAGACAGCTTTTATTGAGTACTAGGCTGACCTACCTTTTAAGGCGACCGACTTTTAAGTTGACCACTTCTTAAGGCAATTCAATATGTAGATCAATTTGATATTTTATACAAACTCATTAATTTGGTTATATTGCATTTGAGTGATATTACTTTAATACTCGTAGTTTCTGTTATTTTTGTGATGACATTTAAACGTTTTTTCTATATTGAGGTCGCCCTTTTTAATCGCCTATTTAATACGCGGTGAGGCATTTGTACTCCATCAACATTAATTATTTCCAGAGACATAATTTTGTCTATTTTTCCAGCGCATCGCGCACAAAAGCAAGGGAACGATGGGAGCACCAGAACTCTGCTCACATCATGTCGCTTCGTACCTCAAGCTGCAAGTAGAGAAGAGCCAAGCAAAATGACACCTTTTATTGGCCAGGCTAACACGGTACAACACCCTAGTACTACCGACATACAAGACAACGAAATGTACCGCTACTACATGGAATTGAAGATCCGGTGAAAGAAACTGACACACATGGACAAGCTGCAAGTAGTAAGTCTGTGATAAGCGGAATACCGCTACGCTTTCCACTCACGGGACAGAAGGACACTCCCGATCGCTTTTATATAGTAAGAAAGAAGAAGAAGATATCGCACAGTCTGGAGTAGAAAATAATCTTTTTCCTGGAAAAACGAAACTACAAGTCCCATCGTGCATTGCAAAATGGACGGGGCGTGTGTAAAACTCCGCGCCTGCGTAGCACTCACGGGACGGAAGGATTGATAGTAACATACACAGTAACAGTAAGTAAGTAAAGTAAGTAAGTAAAGTACATTTTTAAGCATGCATTAACATAGTAAGTAAGTAAAGTAACATTTAATATATAATAGTTGGTACAACTTGGATCTACAGGAATTATTTTCATTACTTACAAAAAAAATGATTCTCTATTCTTTAAAATATCTAATCCCACCCACCCCTAACAATACAAGACATATTGGATAGTTGGTTTTATTTAATAGACAGCTTTTATTGAGTATTGATAGTAACATACATAGTAACAGTAAGTAAGTAAGTAAGTAAAGTAGGTTAATAAAGTACATTTTTAAGCATGCATTAACATAGTAAGGTTGGTGACATTACTTATAAAAAAAAGTATTCTCTATTCTTTAAAATAGGTATCGCCACCCACCCACCCCAAACAATCCAAGACATATTGGATAGTTGGTTTCATTTAATAGACAGCTTTTATTGAGTATTGATAGTAACATACATAGTAACAGTAAGTAAGTAAGTAAAGTAAGTAAGTAAAATACATTTTTAAGCATGCATTGACATAGTAAGTAATTAAAGTAGCATTTAATATATAATAGTTGGTACAACTCTTGGATCTACAGGAGTTAATTTCATTACTTACAAAAAAAAAATTCTCTATTCTTTAAAATAAGTATTCCCACCCACCCCTAACAATCCAAGACATATTAGATAGTTGTTTTCATTTGATAGACAGTTTTTGTTCAGTTTTGATAGTAACATACATAGTAACAGTAAGTAAGTAAGTAAAGTGCATTTTTAAGCATGCATTAACATAGTAAGTATAAGTAAAGTAACATTTAATATACTGTATAATAGTTGGTACAACTCTTGGATCTACAGGAGTTATTTTCATTTTTCCCAGTTCATTTGGTATTGATTCAGTTGCAGCATATTGATTCCAGTCACTTGTACTAGGCACATTAAGAAATTGTCTATTGAAAGTTCTAGGTCTTCTCATTTTGGCTTTGAATACAATTTTACCTTTCTAGAAGAATGTTGCATAGGTATTAATTCTAGAGTATTCATTGTCAGTGAATACATCAGTTAGGTTTTCTGTTAGTTTAACAAAGATTTGACCTGGTGGATTGTCATGGATTTGAAAAGTTGCATTTAAGGTTATACCTTTTATGTCAGTACTTGGTGTTTTGTCCCATATTGGTCCATTTGGATAGATTAAAGCTAGTTTGTCAAAAGAAACACTTGGTTCGTATGTGTTACTATTCCATCCTGATACATATTGCTGTTGTGGTGTTGTTGTTGGTTAAATGAAACCAACTATCCAATATGTCTTGGACTGTTATAATACCTATTTTAAGGAATAGAGTATCATTTTTTTTCTAAGTAATCTCTATTCTTTAAAATAGGTATTCCAACCCACCCACCCCTAACAATCCAAGATATATTAGATAGTTGGTTTCATTTAATAGACAGCTTTTATTGAGTACTAGGCTGACCCACCTTTTAAGGCGACCGACTTTTAAGTTGACCACTTCTTAAGGCAATTCAATATGTAGATCAATTTGATATTTTATACAAACTCATTAATTTGGTTATATTGCATTTGAGCGGTATTACTTTAATACTCGTAGTCTCTGTTATTTTTGTGATGAAATTTAAACGTTTTTTCTATATTAGGTCGCCCTTTTGAACCCCCCTGATATTTACTACGCGGTGAGGAATTTGTACTCTATCAACATTAATTATTTCCAGAGACATAATTTTGTCTATTTTTCCAGCGCATCGCGCACAAAAGCAAGGGAACGATGGGAGCACCAGAACTCTGCTCACATCCTGTCGCTTCGCACCTCAAGCTGCAAGTAGAGAAGAGCCAAGCAAAATGACACCTTTTATTGGCCAGGCTAACACGGTACAACACCCTAGTACTACAGACATACAAGACAACGAAATGTACCGCTACTACATGGAATTGAAGACCCGGTGAAAGAAACTGACACACATGGACAAGCTGCAAGTAGTAAGTCTGTGATAAGCGGAATACCGCTAAGCTTTCCACTCACGGGACAGAAGGACAATCCCGATCGCTTTTATATAGTAAGAAAGAAGAAGAAGATATCGCACAGTCTGGAGTAGAAAATCATCTTTTTCCTGGAAAAAAACGAAACTAAAAATCCCATCGTGCATTGCAAAATGGAAAGGGGCGTGTGTAAAACTCCGCGCCTGCGTAGCACTCACGGGACAGAAGGATAATCCCGACCCCTTTTATATAGGAGGATTGATAGTAACATACACAGTAACAGTAAGTAAGTAAAGTAAGTAAGTAAAGTACATTTTTAAGCATGCACTAACATAGTAAGTAAGTAAAGTAACATTTAATATATAATAGTAGGTACAACTCTTGGATCTACAGGAATTACTTTCATTACTTACAAAAAAAAATATTCTTTATTCTTTAAAATAGGTATAAACAATCCAAGACATATTGGATAGTTGGTTTTATTTAATAGACATCTTTTATTGAGTATTGATAGTAACATGCATAGTAACAGTAAGTAAAGTAGGTTAATAAAGTACATTTTAAGCATGCATTAACATAGTAAGGTTGGTGGCATTACTTATAAAAAAAATTATTCTCTATTCTCTAAAATAGGTATTTCCACCCACCCACCCCAAACAATCCAAGACATATTGGATAGTTGGTTTCATTTAATAGACAGCTTTTATTGAGTATTGATAGTAACATACATAGTAACACTAAGTAAGTAAGTAAAGTAAGTAAGTAAAATACATTTTTAAGCATGCATTGACATAGTAAATAATTAAAGTAGCATTTAATATATAATAGTTGGTACAACTCTTGGATCTACAGGAGTTAATTTCATTACTTAAAAAAAAAAAAATTCTCTATTCTTTAAAATAAGTATTCCCACCCACCCCTAACAATCCAAGACATATTAGATAGTTGTTGTCATTTGATAGACAGTTTTTGTTGAGTTTTGATAGTAACATACATAGTAACAGTAAGTAAGTAAGTAAAGTACATTTTTAAGCATGCATTAACATAGTAAGTAAGTAAAGTAACATTTAAAATACTGTATAATAGTTGGTACAACTCTTGGATCTACAGGAGTTATTTTCATTTTTCCCAGTTCATTTGGTATTGATTCAGTTGCAGAATATTGATTCCAGTCACTTGTACTAGGCACATTAAGAAATTGTCTATTGAAAGTTCTAGGTCTTCTCATTTTGGTTTTGAATACAATTTTACCTTTCTAGAAGAATGTTGCATAGGTATTAATTCTAGAGTATTCATTGTCAGTGAATACATCAGTTAGGTTTTCTGTTAGTTTAACAAAGATTTGACCTGGTGGATTGTAATGGATTTGAAAAGTTGCATTTAAGGTTATACCTTTTATGTCAGTACTTGGTGTTTTGTCCCATCTTGGTCCATTTGGATGATTAAAGCTAGTTTATCAAAACAAGCACTTGGTTCGTATGTGTTACTGTTCCATCCTGATACATATTGCTGTTGTGGTTTTGTTGTTGGTTAAATGAAACCAACTATCCAATATGTATTGGACTGTTAGGGGTGGGTGAGTGACAATACCTATTTTTACCTACTAAAAAAAAAATATTCTCTGTTCTTTAAAATAGGTATTCCCACCCACCCCTAACAATCAAAGACATATTGGATAGTTGGTTATTTAATAGACAGCTTTTATTGAGTACTAGCAAAATACCCACGCTTCGCAGCGGAGAAGTAGTGTGTTAAAGAAGTAATGAAAAAGAAAAGGAAACATTTTAAAAATAACGTAACATGATTGTCAATGTAATTGTTTTGTCACTGTTATAAGTGTTGCTGTCATATATATATATACACACACACACACATATAAACATATATATACATATCTATATATATATATATATATATATATATATATATATATATATATATATATATATATATATATATATATATATATGCTCAAAAGAATTAAAGGAACACTTTTTAATCAGTGTATAGCATAAAGTCAATGAAACTTATGGGATATTAATCTGGTCAGTTAAGTAGCAGAGGGGTTGTTAATCAGTTTCAGCTGCTGTGGTGTTAATGAAATTAACAACAGATGCACTAGAGGGGCAACAATGAGATGACCCCAAAACAGGAATGGTTTAACAGGTGGAGGCCACTGACATTTTTCCCTCCTCATCTTTTCTGACTGTTTCTTCACTAGTTTTGCATTTGGCTACAGTCAGTGTCACTACTGGTAGCATGAGGCGATACCTGGACCCTACAGAGGTTGCACAGGTAGTCCAACTTCTCCAGGATGGCACATCAATACGTGTCATTGCCAGAAGGTTTGCTGTGTCTCCCTGCACAGTCTCAAGGGCATGGAGGAGATTCTAGGAGACAAGCAGTTACTCTAGGAGAGCTGGAGAGGGCCATAGAAGGTCCAGAACCCATCAGCAGGACCAGTATCTGCTCCTTTGGGCAAGGAGGAACAGGATGAGCACTGCCAGAGCCCTACAAAATGACCTCCAGCAGGCCACTGGTGTGAATGTCTCTGACCAAACAACCAGAAAGACTTCATGAGGGTGACCCAAGGGCCCCATGTCCTCTAATGGGCCCTGAGCTCACTGCCCAGCAGCATGCAGCTCGATTGGCATTCGCCATAGAATACCAGAATTGGCAGATGCACCACTGGTGTCCTGTGCTTTTTACAGATGAGAGCAGGTTCACCCTGAGCACGTGACAGAAGTGAAAGGGTCTGGAGAAGCCATGGAGAACATTATGCTGCCTGTAACATCATTCAGCATGAGCAGTTTGGTGGTGGGTTAATGATTGTCTGGGGAGGCATATCCATGGAGGGTCACACAGATCGCTACAGGCTTGACAAAGGCACCTTGGCTGCCATTAGGTATCAGGATGAAATCCTTGGACCCATTGTCAGACCATATGCTGGTACAGTGGCTCCTGGTGCACGACAGTTCCTGGCCTCATGTGGTGAGAGTATGCAGGCAGTTCCTGGAGGATGGGGGAATTGATACCATTGACTGGCCACCACACTTTCCTGACCTAAATCCAATAGAACACCTCTGGGACATTATGTTTTGGTCCATCCAATGCCACCAGGTTGCACCTCTGACTGTCCAGGAGCTCAGTGATGCCCTGGTCCAGATCTGGGAGGAGATCCCCCACAACACCATCTGTCATCTCATTAAAAGCATGCACCGATGTTGTCAGGCATGTATACAAGAACACAGGGGCCATACAAAGTGCTGCGTACAATTTTGAGTTGCTGCAATTAAATTTTGGCAAAATGGACTAGCCTGCCACATAATTTTTTCACTCTGATTTTTGGGGCGTCTTTGAATTCAGGGCTCTGTAGGTTGATCATTTTCATTTCCATCAAACGATGTGGCATCCTTTCGTTCCTAACACATTACCCAGTCTATATCAGTATAGATATCCAGGAGGATTTCTTTTTCCCATTGAGATCTGATGTGTTTTCAAAGTGTTCCTTTAATTTTTTTGAGCAGTTTTCTTTCAATCAGGTTCGTATTTGGAGGATGTGTTGTGTTCAAGTTACATTCCGTGTTTGTCAACCGGTGTAAAGATAACAGGTTTAATTCATCGATTCCTTTCTTACTGAATCAATAAACAGCTCGTCTTCCTCTTTATTTGAGACATCACACACTGCATGCACGGGTGTTTTTTACACTGTCTTCCTTTAGCTGGACATTGACTTTTTCCACCGTGTGCTTTGTTTCCGCAGTAGCTGCACTTATGAATATGCTTGTATGTGTCACACGCTTTATATTCATTTGCTGCCTTCTCAATTGTGTAATGCGTTTTTTGTTCAGCGCTCTTTGGAGTTCTTGCTTTTTGTCTGCGTACTGCATTCACAGTCAGTTCACGTGAGCCGCTCGGAGTACATGCATCGAAGGTTCTCAGCTGTGCTTGTGCTATCTCGTGCGATGTTGCGATGTTAGCTCAGACCCGGCAATGCGTTTTCTTATTAAACTTGTATCTCGCGAATATCGTATTCGTCGTAGGCATGAGAAACGCCAGCAGCGTGTCTATTAACTTAATTTAAACTTAAGGTTTACACCGTGCTTTGTTTCCGCAGTAGCTGCACTTATGAATATGCTTGTATGCGTCACTTGCTTCATATTCTTTTACCAACAATCCAAGACATATTGGATAGTTGGTTTCATTTAATAGACAAAATGAAACCAACTATCCAATATGTCTTGTTAGGGGTGGGTGGGTGGAAATACCTATTTTAAAGAATAGAGAATAATTTTTTTTGTAAGTAATGTCACCAACCTTACTATGTTAATACATGCTTAAAAATGTACTTTACATACTTACTGTTACTATGTATATTACTATCAATATTCAATAAAAGCTGTCTATTAAATGAAAGCAACTATCCAATATGTCTTGGATTGTTAGGGGTGGGTGTACCAACTATTATATATTAAATGTTACTTTACTTACTTACTATGTTAATGCATGCTTAAAAATGTACTTTACTTACTTACTCCACTTACTTACGTTGGTGACATTACTTACAAAAAAAATTATTCTCCATTCTTTAAAAAAGTGAATACTGAACGTAAAATGCATCCGAAAGCTTTCTCGAGTTTTTGCGTTCGCCTAGTTAGAACGTGTTGGGCCACCGTAGAGGGGTTTGCGCTGAAGCCGCGAAAACAAAAGCAGACTTTTCTTAAGGAGAAAGCGGCTCTTCGGGAGCCTCTGAGGGCCAGAGTGACCCTCCCCCCAACAGGCTGATAGTGTGTCTAATTGAACATTTCAAGGAATCAAGAGGGCAGGAAAGATATTTATTGGGGTAAGCTGTAAAGTTTTAGCTTTTTCCAGTTCAGCAAATGTTTGCATTCTAGTTAATGGAAGCGAGTTTGAAGATAATCCGACGGATGCAAAACATGTTATAAACAAGTAAGAAATCAAGAAAGAAATCGTGATAAAGGTGAAGTTAATTTACTTTTGGGAGTGTACTTCTAGACCAGTTGTCTGTGCAGACCCTCCTGGATGAAATACGTATCAAATAGAAGGTACTGTACTTGCGTTTGCTGAGATGGGTACTGATGCGTAACCTGTGGTGTATAAAGCAACTGCCTCGCAGGTATATGAGGCTGGGCTCGAAGTCGGGCTTTGACACTGTTTCACTTGTCCTCCCACAGACATGAATGTCTGGATAATTGGAGATGAAAAATCTGGTCCGGTTGGCGTACGAGAGAGTACTCCACAGGTACTTGCGTCCCAACCAGGACTGTTTTTATGTCTTGGCGCTGGTATTGACAGGACAGGCTCCGCCTCCTTAGTTTGAATTCGGCGACTTTGAAAATGAATAAGAAAGTAGATGTAATAGCAAGTGGAAGAATGTTCAAATTACTTGACAGGAAGATTAAAAAAAAAAAAAAAAAATGGAAATTAACTATGGATAAAACATGGACATCCAAATAAACATGGATACAGTATTGCCTAACACTGGAGGTTATTGTGAAGTTTCTTGTGTTCATTCTTTAATAAGTTTCCGATTTGTGAAAAATCTAGCAGGGAATTTAGGAAAGTGGTGGATAAAAGTAGGGCTTACTTTTCAAAGTGCTTTAGGGTTATACATTTATTACTGAAGGTCATTGTTGTCATTTTTTTAAAACCTCGCAATACAGGAGAAAGTGGTTGTCAGGGCCCAGGAATTACATGTATAGTAGTTATTGAATGGGCTAAGATTTCATCACACTTGTATTATTTTTTGACTGTTCAGTTTTTCTAGTCAAAGTATATAAATTTTGGTCACAAAAAGATGACAACAAAAATTATTTGTGTGCACATACATACTGTACTTTCACTTCTTTATGAGTTTGTAACAACTGAAGAGAAAAAAAAACAAATAAATTAGCTTAGAGGTGTTTAGGAGAGATGGTAGTGGAGTTTTTAACCAGATTGTTTAATGGAATCTTGGAAACTGAAATGATGCTTCAGGAGTGGAGAAGAAGTATACTGGTGCCAATTTTTAAGAATAAGGGGGATGTGCAGAGCTGTAGTAACTACAGTGGGATAAAATTAATGAGCCGCAGCATGAAGTTATGAGAAAGAGTAGTGGAAGCTAGGTTAAGAAGTGAGGTGATTAGTGAGCAGCAGTATGGTTTCATGCCAGGAAAGAGCACCACAGATGCAACATTTGCTCAGAGGATGTTGATGGAGAAGTATAGAGAATCCCAGAAGGAGTTGCATTGCGTCTTTGTGGACCTGGAAAAAGCATATGAAAAGTTGCCTCGAGAGCAGTTGTGGTATTGTATGAGGAAGTGAGGAGTGGCAGAAAAGTATAAGAGTTGTGCAGGATATGTACGAGGGAAGTGTGACATTGGTGAGGTCTGTGGTAGGAGTGACAGATGCATTGAACATGGATGTGGGATTACATCAGTGATCGACTCTGAACCCTTTCTTATTTTCAATGGTGATGGACAGGTTGACAGATGAGATTGGACAGGATGTTTGCTGATGTCATTGTGATGTGTAGCGAGAATAGGGAGCAAGTTGAGGAGACCCTGGAGAGGTGGAGATGTGCTCTAGAGAGGAGAGGAATGAAGGTCAGTAGGAACAAGACAGAATACATGTGTGTAAATGAGAGGGAGGTCAGTGGAATGGTGAGGATTCAGGGAGTAGAGTTGGCAAAGGTGGATCAGTTTAAATACTTGGGATCAACAGTACAGAGCAACAGGGATTGTGGAAGAGAGGTGAAAAAGCGAGCGCAGGCAGAGTGGAATGGGTGGAGAAGAGTGTCAGGAGTAATTTGTGATAGACGGTTATCAGCAAGAGTTAAAGTGACGGTCTACAGGGCGGTAGTGAGACCAGCTATGTTATATGGGTTGGACACGGTGGCACTGACCAGAAAGCAGGAGACAGAGCTGGAGCTGGCAGAGTTAAAGATGCTAAGATTTGCACTGGGTGTGATGAGGATGGATAGGATTAGAAATGAGTACAATGAGACATGTCTTGTCTTGTTTGTGTTTTAATTTTAATTTTTTATTCTATTTTTAATTTACTATTTGCACATCATGTTGTTACACTGTGGACCCTGAGCTTCGCAATTTCGTCTATCTGTATACTTGTATATGGTCGAGATGACAATAAAGTTCACTTTTACTTTGACATTAGAGGGTCAGCTCAAGTTGGACAGTTGGGAGACGGAGAGGCGAGATTGCGTTGGTTTGGACATGAGCAGTGGAGAGCTGCTGAGTATATTGGGAGAAGGAATCGTCAAGTGACAAAGAGAAGACATTTCCTGATTGAGCTGACTTGCTGCAATCTAAAAAGGCACTTGGTCCTGGGGTGCAGCACGTAATCTCTCAGTACAGTACAGCGGCTCTAAAAGAAACAATAAATTCACATTATAATTTGTCACTGTTTAAAGATTTATTTAAACCCCAATCCAGCAGATGGCGGTAAAGCACCTAATCTTTCGTTTGCTCACTGGAGAAGAAAGCGAAATGTCGATGTTACGAGCAACAAAAACGGAAAAAGTGGTGTACCTGGCACCTCGGACACGAACGTTTAATTCAAGCTGAGTGACAGCTACTTCTGGAGTCGGAATTGTGTGTCTCGTGTGACATGGTGCGAGGTCCTCGGTGGATTGAAAGAGAACAGAAATCCGAAAAGAGGAAGAGGTAAGTGTTTACGATCTGAGCCCTTTATTAAACAGACATTAGGGTTTTCGCATTTTAATCGAGGTATTCTGGGTTTGTTTTTATAGGCAGCATTTGTTGCGTTTAACATAAGCAGGACTGACAGATGAACATGCTTTATCAGCTTTTCGTCCAGTGGTCCAGGATAGACTGCGTTTGCTAGTTGATGCTTCCGTGGGCCCGCGTGTCCACGCTGCTTACTGACCCCCGTCACTGCACATCATTTTTACTTTACATTTGTAAAAGCCGCCTGTGTACAGTAGTCCCGGTGTTGTCTGCCAGTGTCCGTAACGATCGCATGAAGCCGAGCTGGTGCTGCCCACGGGTGCCGTGTGTTCGTTTGTGGGCTTTATGCTGTGACTCGTACCGTTACTGCTGACACTCGTTTTCTCGAGTTTGTGTTCAGCTATGGCATTGGAGGATAGATGTTTGTATTTAATGTCATACATTTAGACATGTGCTGAGGAAATCGTTATAGAGCAATTATTTTTCTTTTGTCAGTATCAGTGCAAATGGAACACTACTATTAAAGCGCAAACTTTCAGTTTAGAACTCTGAACAAATGCAGTCGTATGTATTTTTAATTTCTACGAAAGTAACATACAGTATTAGTTTGTATTTAATTCAATTAGTTCACTCAGTTTTAACTGGAAGCTGTAAAATGTTTTATTATTATGAGTGAGTAGGTGTACGCACGAGTTATATCATCTCCAGGGTTGGTTTCTGTTCCTGATTCAGCTGGGAATGGTTTCGGGTCAAGCTTTCCTATGGGTGCGAAAGTCTTCCCTAGGCATTGCACTTATTCTGGGGAAACGATCCTGTGCAGATTTGAGAAAACATTGATCCTTTCATTGTGTGAAGCCATTTAATTGAGTACAGGTTAATTAAAAGTTAGAGTTTACCCAGCAGTAACCAGTGCAAGGGAAGAACTAATCCCGGAGTAAAGTGCCCTTATCGAAGTCCTTTTCTGATTGAATTTCTCTCAGTGCTGAATTCAAGGTACACTTTTGCACTGGTTTGTCACTTGGCACTAGAATAATTGAGGTAGTCTTGTCACTGTTATTTCACCACAATCATAACAAAATATTGTAAAACCCACTTAATCCAAATCAGACTTTCAAGGAGCTTGAGCCTATACTCATATAATACTGGGTCAAGTAAAAAAGAACAGCCCTGGACAGGGAACCAGGCCATCACAATGCCTGAGCGCACACAGTGAACTGGTAGGGAATTGCCAGTTAAGGTAACCAACACATTTTTGAGGATGTGGAAAGAAAACTCACTCAGGCATGGGGTGAACATAGGAAAGATCCACACAGACAGAGACCATCATAGAATCAAATCAAATCCAGAATGCTAGATCTGTGAGGGTGCTGTGCTACCCACAATTACCACCTTGCCGCTATCCTCGCAATCTTTTTTTTTTTTTCTTTCCTTCTATTTCCCTAGCACCTTTATGCAGCACATATATGTTAATGCCAACCAGGTCTGAACAATCTAGTGCTGGGGCCTATTGGGTTCAGTTCAGGTGTTCTGCTTTAAAATGTTTAAACTGTCCCAGAAAAAAACTGTCTTTTTGTGTCTTTGAGTTCAGTCTCTTTATTGTGTTGTTTTTTAGGGGGTTCTTGACTTTATACAACTCAAATAATTTAGTAACTCCAGCCTGTCTCACCTTGCATTAGAAAAGCCAGTCTCCCACCACGACTGAGAAATATCTTTGTGCAACAAACTTCCTACTTATTCATCCAGCTTCATAAATGTTGGTGCAAATAAGATTTTGATTTTTGTATGCTGTATTTAATTTATGTAAACTCAAACTTTAAAAAGCTTTATCTCTGAAAGTCAGCATAGTCGCACAGTCTTTGGTGCATCTGCTTCATAGCTCCAGAATTCTTGGTTCATATATTCACCAACTCACTCTCACTGCCTCTATGCAGATTGCTCCACTTCCTATTGGATTTTCACTTGTTGTTCAGGTTTCCTTTGCTCTCTCAAGGATGTGCAAGTTAATTGGCTGTTGAGCTGGCCTAGTTTGAGTCTGCCTTATGATGCATTGCAGCCAGTTTAAAGTTGTTTCCTACCCTACCGTGATGCTCAGTAGGTTTGGAAACCAAATGATTGCGTCCTTGAAAATGTTGTTTTGGAAAAAGAAAAAATGGACACCCAGTGCATTGTGTTTTTCTGTAATATTATTATAATATGAGAAACATTTTTTTCATTGTTTGCTTTTCAAATGAGATTGGTAATCGGCTTAAAAGTGGCTAATAGTTTGCAAGTTTTGATGAAGCAAATAGTGCAAGTGTGCTGCATGTTCAAGGGACTGCTGTTTGGATTTGGAGGTGCTCCATGAGTACAGTGTGGTGCAATACTTTATCCTAATAAAACAGAAGGCCGCAGGTTGTCTTTTTTTAGATGGCTTATTGTGTTGCTATGTCATTTTAAACATTGTCTTTTAAGTTAATGTATTCATAGGAGAACCGCATGAATGCCCGTGTAAAAACGTGCATGTGGACAGTGCATTAAATATAGCTCATATTTTATCCAATATTGCATACTAAGTAATGATAGGTGATATAGAGTTAAATTGATATTGTTATTATTTTGAATGAAAATTCAATATTCAACATATCTCAATATGTTCTCAAAACATATTGGGTTTCCTTGCATATGAGTGAAAATTAATGGTATGTTTTCTAATGATAGTTCCCAATGGAAGCATGTAAAGTTAAAACCATAAAAGCCCCAGTATTGAGCCCTGCTGGACACCATATTTAACTACTGAGTATAATGATGGAGTACTGTCAGCACATTTCTGTACAAAACAGGCTAAAAAAAATTTTTTTTTTTTCATCCATACTGTTTTCCATGTCAAAGTATAATTTTCTGGAGCTTTAAGGCAGTTGAGTGGTCAACACAAGGTCATGTGAACGCTGTTAATTTAAGAAACTTTGAGATATTTAATTAAAATATAGTTAGTGTATCCTTAGCTTAGGTGGCAGAGTAGCACACACTTTTTAGCACTGCCACTTTATAGATCCAGTGTTCTTGGTTCAAATCCAGCACCTGATTGTCGATGTGGAGTTTGCTCATTTCCCCGGTGTTACTGTGCTTTTTTTCTGGGTGCCCCAGTTTTCCTCCCACATTCTCAAGCTCTGTACATTTGGTTAACTGGTGCCAGTGTGGGTGTGTGCCTAAGTGGGCCCTGTGATGCACTAGTACCCTGTTCAGGCCCTTTTCCTACATTGTCCCCAGTCCTGCACCGTGCTCTTCAGAATTGGAGTAATTGGGTTTGAGTATGACTGTGACTATTACTAGGTTGCCACTGGACATATTTGCTTTGAATTGTTGCCCAGACCAATGAACACTTAAAAAGACCGTAAATTGTGGTATCACAGGCCTCATTATTATTCTTCTTTAACGTCTTTCTTTTCTGAGTTACAGTGGTGGCAGTATTACCCATGCTACAGCCGACTTTTTTTTTTTTTTGTGTGTGTGTCACTGATTTTTTTACTTTTCATTTTCAGGCTTAAAAGCAGAGTACATCCACTGAAGACTTGAAAGAAATGACAATTATGAGTGTCTTGAAGTGTCACAATGCACCACAAATTGGCAGCAGTCAGTTTGTCAAAAAAACTACACTGAATACAAATTAACTAAACAATCCAAGTTAGTTTCCTGAATGTTTGTATTCATTTTAGCCCAACTATATATACTCCAGCCCATTTTTAGCCTTCACTTTAGGAAAGTTTAGATGAGTTTCTTATAAAGTGCATTTTAAACAAAAGGACACTGCTTATTAACTGTAAAAAAAAAAACAGTAACTATCCTACTTCTGGTGTGATGTGAAATACTGGGGAGTGTATTTATTTTTTTCACTGACAAAGTTTGAGTATTTTCTGGGCGCAAGTTAATTAGTCATATTAGTCGCTGCACCTCTTATTCCGCTTGCGCTGCTTGTCACGTCATACATTATGCAACAGAACAGCTAACATTTTATGGATCTTTGCTTAGCAGGGAGACAAGAGAGCACATTTCAGGTATGACATATTCCAGAATGTCTTTCATATACAGTAACGTTACTCTTAACATAATGTACTGCTTGAACTGTCATCCTGGGAAAACCAAACCATTTGCAAACAGCAGTGCTAACTCTGCCTGTTCTGAATGCTGCCTTTTCTCATCTTCACTTTATTTTTGATCACACTTAACACTGTCGGGCCATGTGAGTGTAATAAACCTAGACACACTTAGGAAGAACACTTTACATTTGGTGGGTTTTTTTTTTTTTTAACATTCAGAAGAAGTTGTGGAAATTTATTATATTACAATATTGGCTTTTACATGTTGATTTTTATTAAATATTGAATCAAGTTTAAAATTTGATGTATTGCTGAGCCCAACACTAAGCAGGATACACTGCCACGTTTTAATAATTACTAATACTGTAATAATTTAATGGTTATGATAATTAATTTTCATATCCATCTTTCAGACTGTAATAATCACAACGCTCTTAATGCTTTTGTATTGTAAACTTTAGGGCTGTCAAAACAAATGTCAATGATTAAAAATAATCATACTGTATATTATAAAAGGTCTCATTTAAAATAAAATAACTGACATATATAAAAATGGCTTCTTCATTTACCTGCCAGTCATTTTCAGCATCGTGTTACTATGCAATATTACTGTTTTTACAGATCTGTTTTTTCCACAATCATGTTTCTTAAGCACACTCCTTCACAATGCATTTTAGGGCACATTTTGTCTTCCTCACATCTTTGCTCTTAAATTTATTTATCTACATTTGTGCTAAGAAAATATTTTTAAGCACTTCTCCAGAACTATGAATGTATTGTTCTACAGTTGAGTCTGTTCTGATTCACTCCTGAATCTTGAATCTCTAAACAACAACTGCTTTATATGACAACTGATAAGCATTCATCGCAGCAATCAAAAGTTGGTTTCCTTTCAACACTGTTAATTCCCCTAGTTTTCCTAAAATGTTTTCCGTTACTTTGTCAGCCTAAAACCATCTACATTCATTGCCCATTACAGTCTAATGGCAGTACATGTACTGTGTACATGAGAGTTGGATTTGTAGTGTGAAAACAAACAGTAAAAGCTCAAAACCACAAATAAAGCAGGATTTAAATTAACGTCATTGTGCACAAAATTGCACAACATGCTGATAGAGGCAATCTGCTGTGGTCCTGTGTCCAACAGGAACATTAGCACCATGGGTAGACTGTTCGCAATTGGGAATTGCACTATGGGAAGAGTTCTTCTTCCAGTTATTTTATATTTGGGGTGGTTAAAAAACCGAATGATCCTCCTCGCAATCGACTAAGAACAAGAATAGTCAGTAAAAGCAGAACTTTGAAGGGCTGTTCACAACATTTGTCAACATACAGTGCAAAGTCTTTCTTGGGACTCCAGAACAATACCAAGGTTGCAGGGGAGATGCCGAGTGTAAGTTATGTATATCATTGAAAAATGCAGTGTCTGCTTTTATGTAAAAATTGAATAGTTCTATGTATCACGTCAGTCCATAATAAATAAAGATGATAACAATAAGCATGGTGCCAGCCAACAAGAGACTGAGGTACTAACTGAGGTCCCCAATCCCACTCTGTGACCCCACACACCAGTGAATATAGTAAGTCTTTGGAAATGGCAGATTCAGTATTTTCACAGAAAAATGTAAATTATTTATTACTGAATGATTGTACATATCAAGAGCCATAATAAACATGCGCATCTATAAAGCAATCTACCACCAGGGGAATAGGAACTATACTTTGTAACAGAGATTTCTCTGCAGTGACAGTGAGCCAATCTATAATAAAATAATAATTATAAGTAAGGATGTGGCACACCCTCAAGTCAGAAAAGCATGTGCACATTCATACTGTCTCGTTGTTCTCTTAAATGTTTGATTTGGCTGCTTCCTTTATTATGGACAGATTGAAAGATGAAGCTAAAAAGTGTTGTCTTGTTTTGTTATGGTTCTGAAGAAATTCTGCTCTGTCCTTTTTACAGAGCCAGTACAATTTAGCAATGGAGATGTGCCACACAATCCCAGAGATAAATGATGGAATATACATGTGAAGATGGGGTCTACTCTCAATAAACAACAGAATATTCGCATTAAGGAGGAAGAATGTGAAGAAGAGGCAACTAGTGTTAATGGTGACCCTGAGCCAAAACCTGTTGGTATTGTCTTGCAAGAACATAAAAGTGCAAACTTTATAAAGGAAGAAGACATTAAATCGGAATGTTTTTCTGAATTTATGCATCATGGTGGCCAGAAGGACACAGAATTGTACTCTCCACAAAGTACACATTACTCTGTTCACGTGAAGACTGAATCATTTGAGTCTGCTATCAAAACCGAGAATCTTTCATCTGAAAGTCATACTGAAGTGGGTAAGTGAACATGAATGTGAGGTACAAATATCAGATAAGGTAGGGTGTGTCTTTTTGTACTAAATTTCGACAGATTCAGACAAATGCAAATCTAAGGGCTGACAGCATCCTTGCCTCTGTCTCTGTCTGCATAAAAGCACACCATGGCCCGAGTTTCATTTTTGACGAGGAAGGGGATTTTGTGGTAATGCAGGAGTTCAGTGTGTGTTTTAAAAAGAATAATATGATGATCATCATGTACTGCCTGGCTTATCTTACCATGTGCACATTCTAAATTTATTTACTGATGGTATCTGTTTGTTAATTTAAAAATATAACCTGTTGAAAATGAATACTTAGCAGAATATCACTGCCTAATGAAGTCGTAAATACCAAGATTAATTGGGATGGTTTCATTTCCAGCGCCTAATTTACAAAAAGAAAATAACAAAAACACTTTTTAAAACTGATTGTGTTAGTTCATATTTTTCAAATTAGGTTTGTCAAGAAATCCCATTGTCCTGTTCTTGACATTAATATTTGTGTATGTACGTGTGGGAAATATTACCAGATTAATAAATGGACAGGTAAAGTTTACATTAAATTGCATGTATTTTTATTATTTGTGATTTTTTTTGTAACTTAGTTATATTTACACAGAGAACCACAGAGACATGAAATAAAGTACCAAATGGCCTGATAGACAGTAGGGACCTTTAAAACTCAACTTGATGTTATGTTGAAGAAATTCTGTGAATATAACTGGTGAGCTTGTTGGGTTCAATTGCCAGTTCTCTTATATGATATATATATATATATATATATATATATATATATATATATATATATATATGTATATATGTATATATGTCATAAACTATAATATATTTTAATTTAATAAATCACTCATTCTTTTTTGTTTATTTTAACAGTTCTCCCCACATTAACGTTGCCTTTGTTAA
This sequence comes from Polypterus senegalus, assembly GCF_016835505.1. NCBI lineage: Eukaryota > Metazoa > Chordata > Cladistia > Polypteriformes > Polypteridae > Polypterus > Polypterus senegalus. Next base: position 143,993,106 of record NC_053161.1, read on the forward strand.
AATTAACCATCCAAATCCACTATTTTAGAATTTCAGTTCTTCTTGGAGAGAGGGCAGTGTAATTAAATAATTAAATAGATATTTATGATGATAACATTTTACAACAAAAAATGCATACATACAAATTTAAAATCGAATCACATTCAGAAAAGCCATGTCCACAAAAAGGGCATGCAAATTTTCAATTAAATCACACTTTGTAACTTGGTAAAATAAATAGTTCAGAACACTTTGCTTTACATTATAAGTTAAATTACTGAAAAGAGATGAGAATTGTGAGACTAGCATTTCCTTTGGGGTGAGGGGGGAAATCATTTTATTGCCTAAAATCAGTGTCAGATTTACTTCTTGAAACAAATCCAGTGAGATTTAAACAGCAGGTATGTCACAATTAAGAACTGGGGAGAGTTACAGATTACTGGGAGATTAACTTTTGTGGCTCGTGACTGGGGGTGGTACCCAGCCGGGACGCCCAGGAGGACCGGAGGAGGGCTTGTGCCTCCTCCAGACCACGAGGGGATGACCGCTCTGGTTGCTTTGGGGACCACGAGTAGAGAGCTTTGAAGCTCAACCCTGTAGGGGCCAGCAATCACCACCAGGGGGGGCCCCGGTGCCTTTGGAGCCCTGGACCTCAGCATTTCCGCCACACCCAGAAGTGCTGGGGGGAAGAGGACCGGGGACACCCGGAGTGCTTCTGGGTGCGCAGCCGGAACTTCCGCCACACTGGGGAGTGCCGGTGGAAGATTGCCAGTAAGCACCTGGAGCACATCCAGATGTGTATATAAGGGGTCGCCTCCCTCCATTCGAGGGCTGGAGTCGGGTGGAAGTGGACAGAGCTCGGGAGGAAAGGCAAGAGGTGGCCTGAAGAAAGGACAAGGCATTTGGAAGATGCCTGGACTTTGGGGTGATTGGTGCTGAGGCACTGGGTTTGTGCACTTTATTACTGTAAATGGTGTAAATAAACATGTGTTGGGTGACTAAAAACGATGTCCGTCTGTCTCTGTCCGGGTGTGTTTGTCCGGGCCAGGTTCCACACTTTATTGAAGTTGGGGAAACACGATTGTGCTCTGTAAAATAATACTTTAGTGGAGAAAGAGAGTAGAGTAGAGTCTCTCTTATGACAAGACCTTCTGTATATCAGCACACAAAAACAACACAGATGATAAACTATTAAAAACAACTAGTTCTATATTTTTAGTTATTAAAATAACAAAATTCTGTGAAGTGATAAATTGTTGATTTTTTTTTTTATTGATCCCTTATTGCTGGTGCACTGAAGATTTTTTTTTTACTAAATTCTGTGGTAGTAAAAGGAGTATCATCATCATCTGGACATCCTTTAAGAAGAGACCCATTTTGTTCATATCATTTGACACCACCTCCTACCATGTTTTCTTTGGCCTTATTCCCTCCAGCTCCATCTTGGTACACTTTTTTTGCTCCACATGTACAAGCCACCTTAGTGTGTTTGTACTCACTACATACAACAATATCACCTCCACATCACGCCCTTCACATTCATTCGTCTTCTTGTCATACCATGACACTCCTCATAGCCACCTGATCATTATCATCTCAATTCCTTAGGGCTTTGCCTCGTGTCCCATCTTTATCTGTCATTCTTCACTTCTGTTGTAGACCACAATGCTCCTCACACAACTTTCATAAATGTTTCTCCCTACAGTGACAGATATGTTCCTTTAGAAGTCAAAATAGAGGATAGCTCCCAGAATTTGTTCCACGTGGAAAAAAAAAATGAAAGGAGTAAAACCTAACCTTGTAGATAATAATATAGGTAGGACTGGCGTCTTTACTGGCAACAAGGATGCAATATGCAGTAAAATGGCAATTTGTCCAATAAGGCTTTCCAAGTAGTCCCTCATATTTCTGTTTTGAAAGATCAGATAACATTTAAATGCTACAGTTCTGTTCTTCTAAAACAACCGTTACAATAACGTGTGTCCACACATTAACTCATTCCCATACTTCCCAAAATAACTTCTGTTTATTCAAGAGTGTTAATGTGATTTGCACAAGCAACCTCCCTTTTTTGGTTGATGTTGGTGAATTAAATTACAGTGGTGGGGAGAAAGGACAGCTTACAGAGATCTAAAGCCATAGGCTCAACTGCTATTTGTTCAGATGTGAGATTTTCTTTACTGTTCCTGGTATTTTTCTTAAAATAACTAATTCTTTGTTTTTCACTTGAAGCAGGTTTTCAAGAGGAAGGCAGCTCTTGGGCTTCTTCACTCAGTCCAGATTTGCTTCAGAGTTCTTGTGCTTCCTCACTGATTCCAGATTTGCTTCCGAGGAAAATTCAACGTAAGCCACATGTTGAACAGCAGAGACTTCAAACTGGAGTGAACCAGTATTGCTGTACAGAATGTGGCAAGCAATTCCCACACAAATGTCGTCTTCAGGAACACATGAAAATCCATACTGGGGAGAAACCATATTGTTGCACTGAGTGCGGCAAGAAATTCCCCCATAAATATCGTCTTCAGGAACACATGAGGATCCATACAGGTGAGAAACCATACTGTTGTAATGAATGTGGCAAGAAATTCCTGCATAAATGTCGTCTTCAGGAACACATGAGAATCCATACTGGGGAGAAACCGTATGGCTGCATGGAATGTGGGAAGCGGTTTACACAAAAGGCTTACCTTCAAGCACATAAAAAAATTCACACTGGAGAGGAAAAGCCGTATTGTTGTACTGAATGTGGTAAGCAGTTCTTGTACAATTGTCGTCTTAAGCAACATATGAGGATTCATTCTGTACAAAAGTCATATGGTTGCACTGAATGTGGCAAGCAGTTTGTGCACAAGTATAATCTTAAACAGCATATGAGAATCCACACTCTACAGAAATCCCACTGTTGCACGGAGTGTGGCAAGCAATTCCTGCAAAAATGCCATCTTAAGCAACACATGAGAATCCATACTTTGCAAAAATACTGTTGCAGTAAATGTGGCAAGCAGTTTCTGCACAAATGTCATCTTAAGCAGCACCTGAGGATCCATACTGTTAAGAAATCTCATTCCTGCACTGAGTGTGGCAAGCAGTTTCTACTTAAACGTCGTCTTAAGACGCACATGAGAGTGCATACTGGTGAGAAGCCCTATTGCTGCATGGAATGTGGGGAAAGATTTGCAAAGAAAGGTAATTTTCAAGCACATATGAAAATTCATACTGGAGAGGACAAGCCATACTGTTGTACCGAATGTGGCAAGAAATTCTTGTACAAATGTCGTCTTCAGGAACATTTCACAGTCCATACTGGGGAAAAACCATATTGCTGCACTGAATGTGGCAAGCGGTTTATGCGAAAGACTTACCTTCAAGCACACAAACGAATTCACACTGGGGTAAATCCATATTGCTGCACAGAATGTGGCAAGCAGTTCCTGTACAAGTGTCGTCTTCAGCAACACATGAGAATCCATACTGGACAGAAGTCATCAGGAGCACAACGATCAAAAGCTCGGAGATTGGAAGGGTCTGGTTCTTCATCCACGATTGGCAAGTCGGCAAAGTATCAGCCAATCATAAGCCGGTCACATGAGCCAACCAGCATAAGCCCCGTGCAAGCTCCAGAGTCCACTGTGTGCATTTTGTGGGTTGTGGGAGGTAGTTGTCTTTCAGAATCGTTTTCTCAACCAAACTGAATGGATGCAGTTTATTGAAGTGAGTGCCTTTAAGCGGTGTTTGATTGAGCTGTCTGCTTGATTTTTTGGACCCATCTTAATGGGAATTGCTGCACAGACCCTTTAAGCATTTTAACAACGGCAAGAATTGAAGTGAAGTGGATGGCTCATGGAGAACGTGTGCAACAAGAGTGAGTCTTTACGGGGTTTTCAGTTTGAACCGTTTGGTGGTGTATGTTACATTAGAACACCAGTGAACTCCTTACAAGTTGTTTTGCAGACCGTTTTTTATTCCCCGATTCCCATTTTTCCAAACTCTGTTTTATTTATTTACTAAGTTTGGTTCATTTTGGCAAGTACTATACTTGCATTTTGAATGGAAACAAGAGCAGTTTACTTTCAGAGAGCCAACTACACTAACCGTGTGAAATATCGCCTGGTAAGTCAGCCTACCTGTGACAAGCCAGGATTTTCAGCAGCTAGGGAAACACTCACTGGTGACAAACATGGAGTGAGGGGGTAAGTTGTACAGACCAATCTTAATGTACTTTTATATGTGCTCAGTGTGTATTTACATAGTGATATGTTTTATAACTTGATCTTAAGTGCTGTACTGTCATAGTAAGAGAGGCATGTGCCCCCAAGCAGCTGAGACTTTAAAAGTCAGCCTTACACTTGTTAGTCGTTTTTATGTTCATCTTGGTCTGCCTTAGTTCTGTGCCACTAACCTATGAGAACTACTTAAGATGCTGCATGTCCGTTGCTGTCGCTGGCAAGATGAGGCTTCATGCTGCACTTTATAGAGATTGAGTTATTAACTCAACAAGTGATGGCATAGGAGACCTGTTTTGTAAGTCACTTTGGATAAAAGCATCTGTTAAATAAATGTAAAGTGGAGTGCTGGGAGTAAATGCTCGTGATATGAACATACAAACCAAACTCAACATGTAAGTAATTGGAAGTAATATGCTTTGTGGGAATGAAAGAATGCCTGGAAGCACTGAAGATGGCAGAGACTGAAATGTAGTGGTGCAGTGGTGAAGTGACACACTAAATACCCAAACATCTGGAGATGAGCTGCCTTTGTTTATAATAGAAAACAGAAATGGTGGAGCCAGCAGAAGGCCCTCCACCCAAAGATGGAGAAATGCAGCAGCCTGTGTGTCTCAAGAGTGTTTTACTAAGAAGTCATTTTACAATTAAAGTCAAAAAGTAATGTTAATAACTAACAGCTTGCAACTTTGTGTTCAGTACGCATTAACAGTGTCGCTAACTAGTGAACAGAATTAGCTCTTTGTGAAAATAGTAAACTTGCTACAACATCGTATGGTGTTTACTCGGTTTTGCTGGAATAAAATGTAATTCCAAGTATAGGTTTTGTGTTCTGTTTTTGTTTTTTTTCCAGTATCTTGTATTCCTGTCTTCTTTCTTCTCACTCCATTTTTGTTCAGCTCCCCCAGCTTCTCCTTTTGTCTCTTCTATGTGATGTTTTGCCTGGCAGTGGATGAAGATATCAAGACAGCCTTTTGTGAATGTGTTGAATTTATCATACACTATACTGTACTGCATTACGGTTAGGACAGGAAAAAATCATTAACATGGGTGTGTATGTGTGTGTTTTGAATTCTGACTTTGTCACTGGTCACCTCCTCTCCATTTCACAGGCTGGCCGTGAACCCGAGGCCTCAGAATCTGCTTGAAGGGATGTCCCTGCCACTCAAATAAGCATGAAGGCTTTGGGCCTTGAGCGTATTGTATCACATGCTGTTGATGGGCTGTTTCTCTCTCTACCTACAACAGGGGTCTGTAAAGTCGATCATGGAGTGCCTGTCTATTTTCTTTCAACCAAAACTTTTAATTAAATCCCAATCCTTGCCAATAATAGATCTTATTTAATTTTTATCCTGCAATGCCAGGTCATTCCTCTACTTTAATTTTTTTTCCACTTCCAAGGTTATCACACAAATATTTTGAAGCCTGAAGCAGATAAGATATTTCACAAAGGCAGCACAGATGGCAATGGAATCAAGATGGGGTTGTGCTGGCTCCTTTGTCATTTACATTGTATTGCTAACAAGGAGTCATTAAAAACAGAGAATGTAGCTGTTTAAGACTAAAATAAACAGGATGAGGAATCTTAACAAGCGAGTCGACGTAAGTGAAGCACAAAAATATAATCAGCAATAATTAACGTCTCATTAAGAAATCCAATTAGAACAAAACCTTGCAACCACAACAGCCCGTCAGGACTGGATTTTGCAGAACCCTACCCTGCACCCTACCCTTTCCTTTTTAGTGGCCCAGCTTGGGTTTGGTTATGCATGCATTCATTCTAAGGGACTGTGTGGTGGTGTTTTTTTTTATTCCATCCCAACATTTTGAGCTACTATTGCATAGCACAGTAGCTTTCAGGTTCATTCTGGCTGCAGGTTTTCATTCCAACCAATGTCACAATCAGTATTGCATTCTTACTTTTTATTGATCACTTTGCTTAGTTTTGTGCAATTCATAAGTATATGCACTCTCTGCCATAGACTTTAAATGCTTATGTTTGTTTTGCCTTTTTCTTTTTAATGCATCCATTTGTTCACAGTGTGTTCCCATAATACTTTCCTGATGCTAATGATTAACAGTGAGCATTGCAGACACAGCTGCAAACCATATTGAATGTCTCAAAGGAGCGGCTGTTTATTTTCATTTGTCTGTTAAATTTGTAAGAAAAATCTCTTAGCCAGCAGGCAAGTGAATGTGACACTGCAGTCACTGCTGCCTTATGCATTCATTGTTGTCAACATTTGGGTACAATTGGGCAAAAGCAAACACTAACAAAAATACATTTCATGCTCTGGCATATTTCAGAATTTCATTGAATAAGAGAGTAAAAATAGAAAACTCACTAAACAATGGGATCGATATAAGTATGAATGATGTGCCCATTGTTACATTGGTGACCACGCAACCATGCAGCCTCAGCTGAGTCACTGGCTCAGGTAATGTGAAATATTCAATGTTTTTGCCACAGATGTGTGCATTTATTTTAACCTAGCCGATCAAATCGGGCTACAAATTCTACGTTTGTGAAATCCATACTTTCTCTGCAAATAATTATTTGTTTTTTTAAGTCCTTGAAATGATTTTGTTATCAAGGCACTGATTTGTGCTTAAATAGACCTTTTCGGCCAATGTAATGAAGAGCTTCCTGTTTAAACGTGGCTGCGAGACATGAACTCGGCTCTTCGGCGCACCTCATTTGATTTTTTCCGGCAAACAAATTTTCAAAACAAACTGTATTTTACGAGTCTAATCAGAGTCGGAGTAATAATTATGTTGGCATGGTCATTTTAGATCTGAGATCGGCTAAAATTTAAACAATGACCGTTGTTAATACCCAGCCGTCATTACTCAGTTTGCCAATAGATGTCAGAAGGACGGATGCCAAAAAAGAACAGCCCAAAGATAGATTTCGATGTACCAAGCAAATGGCGATATGTTCAAAATTACTTACGGTTCCGGAGCCGTCCAAGGGTTTAAGTCAGTCGACGACGTCAGTACTGGAAAGTACGTCCCACCAAACCAACGTTCAGTAAACCAACCAAACGTACTGTTATTTGCTCGAACCAACACCGACTTACTATACTCGGCCGTCCACTGAAGCATTTGAACATTCCTAGCCAATCATGCAATACTGCGTCCGCGTTTGCCACGTTATGTCCTAACTACAGAGGCAGAGTCCCATTGCATGGTTCTAACTTGTATTGAGTCGAGGTATTGACGCGAACACCATACATATGGATAGTATCAAATTATATATAAGGATGCATACGAAATCATTCATGCAGCCTCCCATACTTGAAAGGTGACACAAACACCTGCCACCACAGGAGGGCGCTCAAGCTGACTCTAAACACTAGTCCTTTTCAAAGCAGTCTGGTATTTCTCTACAGCCTGGAACTCCAAGTATCTGAGGTTGTCTTAATGGAAAGTTGTTTTTTGAGTCAGTTGAACCCCCCAGAACCCTAATCTTAAACACAGTATTGTGAGGCTGACCTCTGGAGGTCTACATCAAGACTCAATTGGTGTCATCTCCACCTACTGTATCTGTACTTGAGGCTCTGGGCTGCAGAGATTTGTTCTTGAAATGTTTCGACATCAAAGAGCACTGCTTTAGGCTGACTCGCGTTAGCTCCACTAACCAGGTGGTTTGGTGTGGTGGCCAGGTTTATTGGTGGGAATCATAGCGTGGAAATGTTCTGCTTACAGAGCCATCATCTATGACAAAGTAATCACAACACTCCCTTTACTTAGCTAGTGTTAAGAAACATTCAGTATACAAATCCACAGCCGAGCTCTTTTAGGAGAATCCCGATTAAAAGTCTACAGAGATGAATGTAGCAGTCAGCAAAGTGCTCTTATTGTCTTCTCTACATGCCATCGATGCGTACAGACCTTTGGAGTGTGGAAGGTTATGGAGAGCAGCAATTCCTAAGTCCCAGGGCTTAGCAGATAGGCAGCCATGGTGCCCCAGTATCCGCATGTTTGAGGTCAAGTGGTTTTGGGGTTTCAACATGCCAGGTTGTGGTAACACTTTTTGTACCTTTTAACATATGTTTTTCGATACAATAATTCAATATCTGCCGAAGAGTTTTACCCCTTCCTTTCAATACGTCTCTGCGAAACAAACAGCTGTCCCTGCAGAGTCCAAGAAATGCCTTCTCGTGAATTTATAGAGCACACAAATGATACAGTATCAAATTTTAAAAGCTCGATGTCAAATTTTAAAAGCATAATATCAGTGGTGTATAGCTATAGGACGGGCGGAGGGGGCGGTCTGCCCCGGGCGGCATTATTGGTCAAAAGGCTCATACAATTCGTGTGTAAGCAGCAGAGTTCGAAAAAAAATATCACTCATGAATGAAAAGTAAAATTCTCTGATTTTTATCCACAAATGCTTCAAAAATAATTTCCAGACAGCCCTTCTGTGACGGCATCAGACACAGCAGTTGAAATGTATGAGGCAATAACAAAAATAAACAAACATTACACCGATAATAATAATTTCTAGCAAGATAAACAACTAATTTATAGTTTATAAATTTCGTTTCGTTATCTATCTGAATGCGTTTTTGCTCCGAGCAGGAAACATCCCCACCTATCACTTGTACACTACACTGGTTCTGGTTTTCGCAGCGTAATTACATTAAACTAATAATTAGAACACGGCTTATCAGTGCGTCTATACTGTATTCTTGACTAGTTGATGCTTATAAATAATTGTGAAAAATGATTGCTGTTTCTCTAAATGAATAAATCTATGCAAAATGTATCTTAATTTTTCACAATACGCCATTTTAATTTTCTATTTAAATAGGTTAACATATTCAGATATGTTGCGGGGGACACGAACCCTAGATACGCCACTGCATAATATTACATTGTATATGCCCGATATCAAATTTCTAAGTGCTGATATACAATTTAAAACTAATGATATTAATGTTTTCAAAGCAGATATCAAATTAAAGGAAGTAAATGTTAAAACGGCTTGCCATATTAATTAGCAGCCAGTCTCTACTGTGTGAGAGAAAGCCGCGTCACGCTATCCCGAGGAAGTCGAGCAGCAGTACAATGTCCGGGCTCCGTAGCGCTTTAAATTCAGGTACACGGTGGGATTATTTTTGACGTTGTCTTTAATTTAGTAAGAGCGTCCAGAGTTTGGGCTCTTTTTAAAGCATTTTGACTGGTTTTCATATTTTTGCCATCAATGCAGTAATCAATTTGTTGTGAGAATTTTAAATATATTTATTTCTCTCTCCTTAGAAGAGTGCACTTTTGCTAACGGTAGTCAGTCTCATCTCCTCCCTGGGGATCATGGTTTTGAACTACAAAATGCTATAACAGGGGTCGGTGCCCATTGAGTGTGGACACAGGACATCACAGCGCGTAACATGCAAAAAAGGAGAAGGACAGATGTTTGGCATACATCCCTCTTCCACATCCGATTATGCAGAGCAGGGTAGTGGGACAGCTGGAGCCTATCCCAACAAGCAAGCAACAGTCCCCGTATGGGTCGCTAGTCCATCGCAAGGTGACAATGCACACACACTTGCGCCACGTTCCCAACGCCAATTCACCCGAGTTTCATCGGGCTGAAGTTTAGTACAGCAGTTTTAGCACAGGCAGAGTGGCGGCACATGCAGAAATGTCATCCCTGCCTCACAGTGCCAGTTTCTACATGGGGATGGGTGTCTGCATGTATTGGTGCACTGATCGGTGCCAGTGAGTTTACTCAAACACATTGACCTCGGTTGTTTTATTACCATATCTTCAGCTAGAATGATCCATCGTACTCATCGTAAAGTCGATGAGTGTCAATCTGCTTTGGTACACAACATTGCCTTTTTTCGTTGTTTGGGTACCCCGTACAGTACTTCTTTCAAACAATACACCACTTCTCCCAGAAAATTGTTGCAGTTACAAATGCTTTAGTATTCACGTGTTAATTTATTTTGTTTGCATTGGAACAACAGAAAAAATTAATCTGGTACAATTTTAGAAAACCATGTTTCTGAGAATAACCGGATTATTAAAGGCATGTAGGCAGACTGACTGATAGTCCCTCTGTGGTGCGGGTTCCCGCCCTAACAGCAGGCTCTCTAGACCCGTGAGGAAGCAGGAGAGGAGCCGCCTGTCCAAGGACAAGGAGCTGGCAGCAGGTCTACACAGGTAACAAGACAAGGTGAGACCGACTTGCGCCGGTGCTTTGTATCAGCCCTGGGATGTCAACACTGCACTGCATACACAGGGCTTCGTTTATTTTATATGGGGAAGCCCGTATACAACCCTCCTGACCCGACATGCACAGAGTCATATTAAAGGAAGTTAAAAAGCCCAAACTTTGAATTATTTTCAACCACAATTAATATACTTACAAATACTTAAAAAGGCACACAAAACCGTACGCAAATACAATCCAACTAAAATGTCCGGATTACAGATAAATGATTAGATGACTTTTACAAATAATGAATAGAGGTTGCTTCCATGAACAGCCCCATTTGTTCTACCGTGCTTTTGAAGGACCGGTAACCGTTTTAAACATGGGTCGGGTAAACCGAAAAACAGCTCCAAAACTATTAAATCCAATGAAGGACGTGGCACGGAAAATCCGCAAAGAATGTAATTCTCATGGGAAACGATTTGGAAGTACAGAGAATAGAAAAGCGGAACGCTTTTCAAATTTTGCGCCTAAAAAGTCGTCCCGACGGCTGTCCCTGTGCTTTGAGCTGCGAGCCGAACCAGTCACTTGGTGCGGCGTTGTTCCCTCTGCATGATGGGAAATGGAGTCCCATTGGGTAGCGCGGCTTACGCTTGTGGGCGTTCCTTGTGACCATTACATGCGAAGTACTGTACATCGATTCTTACAAGGAGGCAAAGGCGCAAGCGCATTCCAGTTAATCGATTCGTCAATGGGCTCGGACTGCTAGTGGTGTCCGTCTGTCTGTTTGTCTGTGTTTCAAGGATCGTAAGAATACTTTCAATTAAAGAGAGTGGCGCCCATACAAAGACGCGTCTATCTTATTCGCCACTTGCGACAGTTAAAACACAGACTGATGGTTCCCTCTTTTAGGCTATTTCTATGGAATTGCACATACAGTGACGCTATAACTGTCACTGCACGATTTTCTTTTTAACTTATATTTTTTTTGTTGCATCTCTCCATTTGTGGGCGGTGTTTCTCCTCGTGTTCTATTTTATTTTTAAAGTTTTGTTCGTGGTGCTGTAAATTGCACAGTGCAGTGACACTTTATTATCTGTCCATTTTCCTCCGCGCATATGTCTGTTGCTATTCCACCACTAGAAAATAGTGTTCATCTACTTGGTCTGAGAGCAGGTCAGTTATAAAAAGTAAGCATTGTAGGCATGACATCCTAAATAATATGTGGTGAAAGACATTGTCTCTCCATACTAGGGCTAATGCCAGCAAGACACGAGAAGTATCAAAACAGGTCAAGTTTATTTAAACAATAAAGTGCAAGAGAGGGATCAATAAAATAAAACGAGGGAAAAAAGACAGAAGAAACCTTAATTTCCCTCTCGGCATTCCTCCATAAACCTTAAGGCTGTGGTGGTCTTGTAGCATAACTCTTTTACCACACGAAAGCACTTCGGTCCCTCCCTTGACCCCAGACGTCGAGTCCCCCCGACTTAAGAGTCAAAATTACCTCAACGCTCTACATTGGCTACAGCTCCCTCTAGTGGCCTCTACTGCTCTTGCAACTTCGAACCGTGCGAAAGAGACGGTACTTACTATTGGCCAACAGAGCGGTGCGGACCCAGTAAGAGCCATGAGACACCCTCAAGCATCCTGTTCATTCGAATCTTAAAACAGGTAATTTTCAGTCTGTTACATTTTTGTATTTAGTGTGTTATTAAACTAAATAGTGCATGATGAATCCATATAGACATAAATGGAAACAAGTTAGATGGAGAACTGCTGGCTCCTTTGTCCTATGCATCTTATTGTTAATGAGCCATTAAACACTGAATGCAGCTGTTTAAGACTGAAATAAGCAGTTAAGGGCGGGGAACGCTAATGAACAAGAACACTAAAATGAACCAAAAAAATGTCACTCGAGTAATAATTAACTTCTCATTAAGAAACTGGGTTGGAACAAACACCTGCAGCCACTGTGGCCCTCCAGGACCGAGTTTGCTTACCTCTGATTAAGATCCATAACTGGCTCCATACAGTAAATAACCATGACTAGATGGTAACAGATTTTTGAAATACCAATTGGTCTTTATATTAAAAGGACTCTTGCCACATACAATAACACAGGCTAACTACACAGGTTTTGTTAATCTGTTAGTGTCCTGCTATTAAAAGATTTCAGGGTTTTTCCCAACATATTAGGAAGATTTCCAAAGCTCAAATAACCAACTTTATGTGTAAAGAACCCTTCCCAGAATGAAATAGTGCTTTGTCAAGCAAGAGTTTTACGGGGAACCAAACAACCCAGTAAAACAATATAGAAAATGTCATTAAAGAACCAGGATTTTCAAGAGCGTAGACACACTCTAGTAGCCACCTGTCTATTTCAGTCATTCACCCCAGTCAGACACTCCCTTCTAACAGCAAAGTGGGAGAACATTGACTTTCTGTCAGTCCACCATGGATTTAACTTGCAGAGGCCCAGCTTTCCTAGGCAGTGATAACATGTCATACCCTAGAACCTGAGGCCTTATGGCCTCTTACCAAACATTCATTGCATTTCAGTCTTAGCTGAGGGTCAGACACTGATGTCACCTGCCCTTTCACCATCATGGTCGATTCAGGCTAGCTTTATCCAGGGCATCACTCTCTTTTTTAGATGGACTAAGTCGATTATGAAAATGGATGGCTGGATTCTGCTTAATGTGGAAGCAACTAAGAATTGCAGACTTTAACATCTTGTTCAGTGCTTTTATATGGTCTAGAGATGCACCATCCTTCTCCTTTGTTGAAGTTCTTCATGATGCATACTTTGCAGCAGAAGCTTTTTTATTCTTTTCACTTGTTAACAGCATCTAGCTGTGGTCTGGTGGTGTGTTCCAGGGTGAGGCATACTATGGGTCGATGTTTTCAAGGCACATTTTGCTCAGACATTGGATGTTCTTCCTTCACACTTCCTTCAAAATAAAGGTGCCAGAGTGGTCCTTCAGAACAATGCCATTGGGAAACCATTTTTGCTTCTGAAAAGTCCCATCCATGTAAAGGTTCCAGAAAGAACCTTTTATTTATTTAGATCTGTAATAGGTTACATATAGTAACTAACCATGAATATAGTATAGATTTATGAAATCCCACTGGCTTATGATTTTAAAGGAATGTCGCTTCATATAATAACACAGGTTTTCTTAATCTGCTAATGTCTTGCAAGGTATAGCCTACCATGCATTAAAGACTTCAAGTTTTTCTTCATATTAGGAAGTTTTTCAAAGCAGAAAGAACCAACGTCATACACAGAGAACCCTTCCCAGAATGAAATGGTGCTTTGTCTTGCAAGCAATGGTCCAACAACAAACCACACAACCCAATAAAGTACCCTAAAATGCCATTAAAGATCCATATTCTTAAGTTTTTATGGTCCACATTAACAAGTCTGCCAAAAGGTGCAGGGTTAGAATATTAGTTGCTTAACTCACAAGTCAAACAAGGAGTCAAGTGGCTTTATTATCATACCATCCATACAGCAGTATGCCCAGGGCCACGGTTCAACATATACATAAAAAAGGCAAGAAAAGAACTATACTATACTAAAAATAGATAAATAAATAATAGGTAATGAATAGATAGTAATAAATACTAACAACAACTAATAATAAAAACAGGAACAAGTGCATTGCATATAAATAAGCTACTAGGAGCAGATCTGAGGGCAGCGGGCCGACACAGAGTTCAGAGTTTGCAACCAATCACCTTTGAATCATCATAATAACATTACCAGTTACCACTATGGGAACCAAAGCGCAGCAGTCTGTTAGACAACAAAAATAACTCCTGTGCTCCAAGTTAAAACGCCATTACTGTATACCAATCCCCCTCTGTCCAGTATTGATGTTTTCTGTAGCACACAGGTAGAGGAGCTAATTGTTTTTTAGTCCACAAGCATCTCTCCATGTCTTCCAGCATGTGACCCTTCTCTCCGACCATGATGGCATGGAGCATTGTCAATATTTAGAAATGACGATGTGAACTTTTATGACATGACACAGCCCTAGTCTGGAGCGAGCACTGACTGGACTGATGCTTCCTGCCTTGTGCCCACTGGTACACGTTGGCCTCCTAAAACCCTGAAATGGATTATGAGGGTTTGAAATGGTTGTGTTACGTTAGGCCACATCATACTAAGTGAATTTTGCTACGATTTTCAGTGTAGCCTTCATTTCATTTATAATCAAAAGAAAATCACTTCAAGTTGTAGACCTTCATAGTGTACACTCCTTACTGCCATTTGGATAGTTTACAGCTTATTCAGGTTGACTGGCCATCAAAATGATGAGAGATCATTGTACTTTCATGGCATAATAAAAGATTTGGAACTGTAATGAAAAGTCATAAGGGAATCGTGTCATCTGTCACCCTCTGCGACTCCATATCACATCACTTAAACACTCTCAGAGGCAAAATGATTCAGTAACGACGGCCATTCAATTTGACATGCTCTCCAACCAGAGTTGTGTGATGTCAGCCTAACAAAATAAAATTGAAGACTTCCTTGCTAACAGCACAACTTCCATGACAATCAATCCCCATTATGTGATTTTTAGCATGATTCGAATCAATAGTTTATTTTTGTAACACGTGTTTTACTGAGTAAAGGCTTAGTGCACTGTAATAAGTTTGCAGGTAAAATGCAATCACAAACTTCACTAAGTGTATAATGTAATGATATAATTGCACATCATTATTGGTACAGTCACCGCTTATGGAGCTTTGCACTTCCATACTACTAAATATGAAAGAAGAGCAGGGAGGGACATGCTGTTTATGGTCACCATGCCAGTGCATCCCATTTGGCAAGTACTCATTTATCATTCCCCTCAATCTCAGTTCCAGGGTTAAAAGTCAAAATTCTGACTACAGCAATGATTTTCTACTTCTTTTTTTGGAATATATTTAAAATCAGTTCTGTTGAGCGATTCCATATAATTGCTGGTTAGCTAAGAATTTGCTGTTCTATGCACTGTAGTGGACTTCCAAGGGCCCTCTGGTTACTTCACGCTACTCCATTAAATTCTTTCTAAAATGGGCAGGCTTAAAGACAATAGGTTGCTTTATGAGATTTTATTTGCCAATTTAATAATAATAATGACTCTTTACATTCATATGGCACTTTTCTCACTACTCAGAGCTCTTTACATAGACAGTGGGGAACCACTTCAAGCAACACTAATGTTCAGCGTCCGCCTGGATGATGATAGCAGCCATTTTTGTGCCAGCATGCTCACTACACATTAGCTGTTAGGTGGTGAAAGGTTGAGGTATAGTTAGCTAGTCAGAAACAGGGGAGATTAGGGGGCTAGAATGACTAGGCCATGTAGGACAATTTAATCTGGACATCGGGATACACCTTACTCTTTATGAAGGATGCCCAAGGATCTTTTGTGACCACAGAGTGTCAGGACCTCGATTTTACATCTCATCTGAAGGAATGCTCCATTTCTACAGTACAGTGTCCACCGGGGGCATTGGGATTCACATTCAGACCAGAGGGTAAGTGACTACTGCTGACCTCACCAAAACCTGCTCCACTAGCAACCCACACTTTTCCTAGAGGTCAGCCATGAAAATTACTCATATTCTGGGCATCACTGTGCTGTCACTTTGCTCTCATATTAATAACATGTTTATGAAATATTATTCTTTCATATGCAGTATGTTTTTATTTCTGATTTTTATTATCACTATGTTACAGTGCTAACTTTTCCATTTTATTATGTATTGTCTTCATTTCCATTCTTGTGCTATATGTTTTGCAGAGATTTCTAGCAAGGAGGGATTAAGCTTCTAGTTAGGCAGTTATTAGTTTATTGAATCAAAACAGTGTTATCCTGAAGTTTCAAAAAGTGTAACTACTTTTGGGCATTTTGAGACCACAGTCATGTTGGTGCACCACAGCTGTTGATCTACTTAGCCCTGGGACTTTTGAGTTGCTGCCTTCCATAACCTTACTGTTCAAACAACTACACACACCTACAGTATCAGGAGAAGATAACAGCCAAGTCACCTTAACAAAAATGTGACTCTTTAATAAAAAATTCAATGACTGTTATTCTTAAAAGACTAGGGGTCTCTGACCCCTGTTTGTGTTACTCACCCACCCCTGGGTTTGTTTAACTGGATATACAATTTAAAGAAATTGTTATTTTCATGGGAATTGTTACATATGCATTATTTTCACTTTTACTTTAAAACTTCAGTAAAAACAATTTTTGGAATTAACTCTTCTTCAAGATCACATTGAATTTTGATTCCGTGTTTGGACTTACATTGTGACAATGCCACGTATAACTGCCCGTGAGTGAATTTAGTTTCTTTTTAACTAATAAATTACCCAACTTTTTCGAATGTTTGTCCCTGCTCTTTCTTCTTCGCTTAATCGTTGACTTGTCTAGAATGTATACAATTATTGTCCTGATAAAATTTATAAGAGCTGAGAGTGCAGGGAGTGTGTCTGCCAAAAGCATTCACACAACTGGGATGTTAGATGACCATGGTCTTGTTTGAAAAAGGTTGTAAGTTAAAAGTCTCCGTTTCAGGGGACTGAATTCCAAAAAGTCTCTCAAAAAGTCACGTCTCATCCCAGGATTTTTTTATTATAATAGAGAGATGACTTTTGTCTTGTGTCTCTCATTAGAGCCTGCCACAGATTGAATGCTGACTGGTTCTTTAATACATGATAAGTATAAAAGTACGTATTATATTCTTATGGTTATTTTGTCACGTCTGTGGCTTTGTAAGTGGAACAACCTTTCCAGTGTCATTCCAAGAAGCTATTGCCCCCTGCTGGGCACAGTCCCCATAACAGACTGCTACATTCACCATTTTTGTGATGTAATGTGCTCAAATGTTAGTATGTCAAGTATGACGTGGGGCTCCAGCCAGTAGCTCTCTCCTCAATCCTGTACCATTTGTTCTGATTGCTTTTCTATTGTTCCAGTCTCTTTGTTAATTTTAAAACCGATTTGCTTTTCTCAACTGGTTTTCTTATAGTTTCCAAATATTCAGAACATACCTGTCCACTATTCTTTTCCTAAAACTTACCACAGTTGTAAAATATATAAACGTAAACTAAAACTTACTTTTACTGTGTGTTTTTTTTTTTATTGTTTTTTGGATGTTTATTTTTAACTTACTTTTTCACGTTTGTTCCGATTTACATTCTCTTTCATGTTTCATAAAACTTGAAGTTGTCCATGGCCATCTTGAAAACACTTTGGCAAGACGCTAACTTTCCCTTTTTTGTGTATCTTAAAGCGTGTTGATTCTTTAACATTGTTTATTATAAGCCAAGTTCTCTCTCCTCCCAGTCCTTCCAGCATATCGGCATCCCAGCCAGGTAAGGATTCTGATCGTCCGCCACAAACATTAAGTGGACAATTTACAATATTGAAAGATCACTTTAGGGAATAATAAAAATGTTTGGTAATAATAAGTTAAATATACAATGCATATGTATTTACATGGATAAATACTTTCACATGGCTTATCGTAAATCTGTAATGAACCTATTAAGCAAATGGGAGTACAGGCAGAACTACTGGCACAAACTGTGTGAAGGGAATGCCTTACTGGCAAGTGGGTGCACCTCATATATGCAAAAGTAGTTTCTTTATAGCTCCCTCTCAAACTGTCTGCTTTATAATATGTTTACTTGCTGTAATTTGTAATTACAGCAACATGCTCCCAGTGTTGAATACCATCTACACTCTGCACATTAGTGTTTGGGGTGTGTAAAATCTGAGGAGCTATAATTAAGGTGACCAATTAAACATTTCCATTGAGTTTGTAAATGATTCTCTGCATGAGGCTATAAGCATTGACTGACATTTGTATTGTTGTTTTACTTCAGGAACTCACTGTGTGTCATCCTCTCTTTTGCCACTTACCAGCCATAAACAGGCGGCTTACTCATCACACACAAAAGCTCTAAAATGACAAATCTCATTAGAAGGACTTCCCGCACCCTCCTAATTGGAGAGCCTCTGTGCTACAAGTGGTGCACTTCCACAACAGCGGTCTCGGGCTCTTTCGCCATCCGTCTCTTCTAAGCACCACAGGCACATTACACTGGCATTAATGTTATAAGTTTACAGCAGACGTGCAACTGAACTATTAACTGAAACACTGTCATACAAAAGTAAAATATTGAGAGTAGGTTTGTTCACCACACAGCTCATCTTATTGCCCATTAGTCTTATATTCAATTCCACGCTTAAATGCACCAGAAGAATTTGGAGATGATAGCTGATATTTACATTTTATTCTTAATTCCACTCTTTGGGTCCTCTGACCTATAGGCTCCAGTGAGTTAGACTTCATCATTTATGACTTCATCTGTGCAGAAAGCTCCTGAAGAGTGGTATCCAAATCTGGACGCCTTTCTCCATCCTGACAAAAACATTGAGTAGATAATTTGACATCTGCATAACAAACATTTTATTTTACTGACACTTCCATGTTGCTGGGGAAGCTTAGCTATTAGGTAAACAAACAAGCTTGATAGACTGAATGGCCTCCTTGTTTGTCAAATGTTTATATTCTTATATTTCTATGGGAAGTCTTTAACAGGGTAAAAAACTATGAGGTATCCTAAATAATACATTTATTTTCCTTAAAAATCTGTCCATTTTTGCATAAAATGTATTGCTGAAAAGTTATGAAGTTGACGACGAATAAGCTGAGAAGTACCATGTTTAATGTAGAAAGACTTGAGATTGAATGAAGGCTGGATAGGGCCTCCAGATCTGGTTTCTTCATGAGCCGTTACAACTCTCACAAGAGATAGATTGATATTGCAGGTGACAAAAGGAACCCCATTGGCCTGACATAAATGAAAGAAGGAGCAATTAGTGGACTTGGAATGAGAAAGAAAGCAAGTGACATAAAAAGTGAGTATAGAGCGGTATAAGATATGGGATACACTGAAAGAAATCAAAGTAGTGGAAAGGGAGTGCAGATATGGAAAGAATTTGAGACAGGTCAGCTCTATTTCTAAACCTATTTTAAGGCTAGCACCCATCAGGCCACAGTGTCAGAAGTAGATTCTTAGCTTGCTTAGGCCAGGACACAGACCTGCATGGGAGACTGACCCCCAAACAAGCAATATATGAAATTGCTAACTTCAACTAGCTGAGAAATCACCCTCAAATAAATGTGGCAGACAGTGATAGAGCAAAGAAGCTGGTGTTTAAATTCAAGCTCCAGAGCTGTGAGGCAGCAACATTAACCACTGCGCTGCTGCGATCAATAAATATACTTTATTTATTTGTTAGTGTCAAGGAAACCAGTGTATTCCAAGAAACAGACTCCATAGTTGTTTAGTTGCAGCTACTTCTTCATTGACATGAACGCAACAAAAACCTTCCAGTACCTGTACTACCTTGAAATAAGCACTTTATTTACTTAGACTTCTGCCAAAGTTAATCATTAGCAGTCAGTTCTCTTTCTCAAAGTCCCACATTCAGGAAGGAGCAGGTAAGGTACCCTCCATGCCCAGTGCCAGTTAATCATGTGCTTCTGGCAAATGCCTACTTTTAAAGGCATTTTGAGTCAAGGAAAGGCACCATGCAGTGTAGACAGCCACAGTGCTGAACGCATTAAAAAGGTACAGTAGACTCCATTCTTTTATCCTCATTAGTTATGTTTTCGCGGTCAGCATTTATGGCTATTCATTTACACCTTTCTTCACCTTTTCAACTCTGCTATGTCCTTTAACTGAAGCAGGGCCCTGAAAGTCAAATGCTCTCTTTTTGTAATGTTTGTTTATTTGATACATTTGATAGTTTTAAATGGGATTATTTCCAAAGAATCCTGGGTTCAAATCCTAAATCTAGTTGCTTCTCGTGTGGTTACTCTAGTTTTCCTTGCACGTCGTAAGTATTGCCATTCATTAAGCTAAATATTGACTGCAAATTAGCCCTGCATGACAGACTGCTATCTCATCACTGGGTTTGTTTCTGCTTTGTATCCACTGCTAATGATATAAACTTTGGCAGTCTGTGGTTCTTAATTAAAATGAGTGCATTTGTTATTTAAATAACACACAAATGATCTTTCAAAGGTGTGTTGTGCTTTTTTAGATAGTAGAAGCTGTGTTTATCACCATACTGTTATTCAGGCTTCTGTCTGAATGCTGTATCATTGAATAATTTACTTGCCATATTATCACTTCAGAAAATGTGCAATCAAAGCATGCTACCCAGAATTTTGAGGTTATTTTGTCAAGGCTATCACATATCTTTGAAGTGAGTTAAGGATTACTAAACATCTGCTACTCCTTGGTACATCTCTGTGCCTGATTTTTAAGATATTGTACTGTGTGTTCCGAACTTCCGACTGATATGTACAGTACCTGCATTTGCTACGAAATTAATTTTATCCTTCCACACCATGAAATTTGATATTTGGTAGACAGTATTAAAATTGACTCTTAAGGTTGAGAATTAGTTGGTATGGGTTAATTTTAAAATCATCAAACTTATAAAGGGATGCCTGACTGGTGACATATGGCACAAGGCAGTGGGTCATCCCAACAAAAGCCTCCTTGGCAGAGTGAGAAAAACACTGGCAGCTGGCATTGCAGGAGCCACTAGGAGTAGTATGTCCTGTAGGAGTGCACCAACATAAAAAACAGAGAGACGGAGAGATGTAGCCCAGGGTCTCCCTATAGAACAGACTGCCTTATTGTGGGTGAATCAGGAGAAGTGAGAACATAAGAGGCCTAATAAGTGAGAGGAGACTTGTTGCCTGAAAAATGAGACAGACACATTTTAAAAAGTTGTCAAGGCTTCCCTTCAGCTACATGACTTGGTGGATTGTTCGAAATTCCCATGCAGCGGCCTAAGATTTATTGCTGTATTTTCCCCAATGGTGCTGAGATAGATTCCAGACCCCATGACATACCTATGGAAGCATGGAGGTGTTTAGAAGAGATGGGAGTGGGGTTTTTAACCAGTTGGTTTAATGGAATCTTGGAAAGTGAAAGGATGACTGAGGAGTGGATAAGTGTTACTGGTACCGATTTTTAAGAATAAGAGGGATGTGCAGAACTGTTGTAACTACAGTGGGATAAAATTGATGAGCCACAGCATGAAGATATGGAAAAGAGTAGTGGAAGCTAGGTTAAGAAGTGAGGTGATGATTAGTGAGCAGCAGTATGGTTTCATGCCAGGAAAGAGCACCACAGATGCAATGTTTGCTCTGAGGATGTTGATGGAGAAGTTTAGAGAAGACTAGAAGGAGTTGCATTGCGTCTTTGTGGACCTGGAGAAAGCATATGACAGGGTGCCTCAAGAGGAGCTGTGGTATTGTATGAGGACGT
This sequence comes from Polypterus senegalus, assembly GCF_016835505.1. Taxonomy (NCBI): domain Eukaryota; kingdom Metazoa; phylum Chordata; class Cladistia; order Polypteriformes; family Polypteridae; genus Polypterus; species Polypterus senegalus. Next base: position 144,014,842 of record NC_053161.1, read on the forward strand.
TGGGAGTGGCAGAGAAGTATGTAAGAGTTGTACAGGATATGTACGAGGGAAGTGTGACAGTGGTGAGGTCTGCGATAGGAGTGATGGATGCATTCAAGGTGGAGGTGGGATTACATCAGGGATCGACTCTGAACCGTTTCTTATTTGCAATGGTGATGGACAGGTTGACAGATGAGATTAGACAGGAGTCCCCGTGGACTATAATGTTTGCTGATGACATTGTGATCTGTAGCGATAGTAGGAAGCGGGCTGAGGAAACCCTGGAGAGCTGGAGATATGCTCTAGAGAGGAGAGGAATGAAGGTCAGTAGGAACAAGACAGAATACATGTGTGTGAATGAGAGGGAGGTCAGTGGAATGATGAGGATGCACAGAGTAGAGTTGGTGAAGGTGGATGAGTTTAAATACTTGGGGTCAACAATACAGAATGATGGAAACTGTGGAAGAGAGGTGAAAAAGAGAGTGCAGGCAGGTTGGAATGGGTGGAGAAGAGTGTCAGGAGTGATTTGTGACAGACGGGTATCAGCAAGAGTGAAAGGGAAGGTCTAAAGGATGGTAAGTGAGACCAGCTATGTTATATGGGTTGGAGATGGTGACACTGACCAGAAGTCAAGAGAAAGAGTTGGAGGTAGCAGAGTTAAAGATGCTAAGATTTGCACTGGGTGTGATGAGGATGGACAGGATTAGAAATGAGTACATTAGAGGGTCAGCTCAAGTTGGACAGTTGAGAGACAAAGTCAGAGAGGTGAGATTGCGTTGGTTTGGACATGTGAAGAAGAGAGATGCTGAGTATGTTAGGAGAAGGGTGTTAATGATAGAGCAGCCAAGGAAGAGGAAAAGAGGAAGGCCTAAGAGAAGGTTTATGGATGTGGTGAGTGAGGACATGCAGGTGATGGGTGTAACAGAGCAAGATGCAGAAGATAGGAAGATATGGAAGAAGATGATCCGCTGTGGCAAACCCTAACAGGAGCAGCCGAAAGAAGAAGAAGAACAAGAACAAGAGATAAACTTGGTCAGTAACAAAATTTAGGGGCACAATGGGATTTCAGTTGGTATTAAGAGGTCTAATATATGCCATGAAAACATTGCCACTCCATTACATTGCCACTGTTAGTCTGGTCTGTCAAAACAAGGCAAGATGGATCTGTAGATTCATTGTCGTTATGCTGAATTCTTATCCTTTAATTCTGCATGTCTCTTTAGAGTAGGTGACATTTTTGATTTCCGTGTCACCCAGTTTTGATAATCACATGTCCACTGTAGGCTGATTTTTCTGTTCCTGGGTGACAGGAATGGAACTCGGCATGGTCTGCTGCTGTAGTTTGTCCTCTTTGAGGTCCAGCATATCCTACATGTCACTGTGGTAAAGAGATGTTATTTGAGCATTAGGAGCCTTTCTGTTTTTCTTCTGCTTTTAAAGAATCTTCTTTATATAACACTGTAGAATCCTCTAATTTGAGTGTAGATGAAATCTTCAGCCAGTTTGAATATACATGCATGTCTAGTTTGGACTCTGTTGCTCCATTTAAGAGTAAACGCTGTAAGCCTAAGTTAGAGCCTTGGCTTAATGAAACTATTAGTTCTCTTAGATATGCATGTAGACGTGCTGAACAAAGATGGAAGAAAGATAATTTGCATGTTTCTCGCAGCATTTTATTTGATTGTTTAAGAGAATATCAGACAGCAGTTAAGGATGCAAAGTCACATTATCTCTCCATGTTGGTCTCAAATAATTCTCATAGGCCCCAGGTTTTATTCAACACCATAAACTCTGTAGTTAACTCAGGTGATTCAGACAGTTTCACAGCATCTCCTAATGTTTGTGAAGATTTCTAAAACTTTTTTGTAACCAAGATCACTGCCACTTGATCATCTATTATTTTACCTGTATATGATCCTTCTGGCTCTTCATTGTGTTCGGCTGTTTTTGGTCACTTTCAGCCCATGTCACTGGTACAGTTAAAGGAACTGGTTAGGTGCTTGAGGTCCTCTAATTGTCGTACTGATATTATCCCCCTTTACTGTTGATAAGGAACTTCCTTATACTGTTCCTGATCGACGCAAGCTACGTATCTGTACTACGAAGTTTAATGCTAAGCTTACTGCCCTTTCCCGGGGCAGGGACACTGCAACAGGGAACTGTGGCTTGGGGCGTTAGCTATGGCCAGGGCCCTACGCAGGCGCAGGCGGAGCCCTGTTACGACACGCCCCTACAAAAGTCAATAAATAGAGTGCTCTCGGAGGAGACCATTCCGTTCCAGACCATCGTTGCATTGTGAGCGTGGGTGCGGACTTCTTCCCGTGTTTTTCTGTTGCATATAATGCTTTCTTCCCTTTTCCGCCTTGGCATTGGTCTTATCGTACTCCACTCGTAACTGCGTCTTATTCACGTTAGCAGTTTTGCACGTACCATATTAATATGAAACGCGGTTATCCATCCGGTGCTGCTAAACGAAAGAAAAAGGCAGACGATGTAGCCTTTATTGAGACACAAAAAGGAGCTTTGCTGAAAATTGTTCATGGCCAAAAAGGTGCATTCTGCTACTGATTTCTTTCAAAACTGACCAGCAGTAAGCAACGAGCAACATACCAGTTACTGTCACTGCTGGGGAACACAGCTTTTCTAAGCTAAAGATAATCAAGAATTACCTCAGGACAACCATGTTACAAGAACGATTGAACGCTTTAGCATTAATGTCCATTGAGTGAGACGTTGTCCAATCGCTTGATTACTTGCATTAATTAAAGAGTTGCATGAATTAAAGTGTTAAAGCACAAAAAGTTGATTTCGTATCTTGAGCTTTATTCTGGAATGTTCTTTAGCCTATGTTTTAATTTGGTAGAAAAAAATGGAAAACAATATAAAAAACATACCTTTTAATTGTGACAAAAAAAATAAATAAAATGCTCTAAAATTTATAAAAAATAAGCACCACTGCACTGCACATTTTGCACACACTGGTCTTAGCTGCATACCTCCACGTGGTGCCCAGTGGAAACAGGTAAAATCTGGCTGAACTGTAGGTAATATTACACGCATTAGGGCCCCCACAGTCTAATTATGCCCAGGGCCCCCAACATCCTAAGAACGGCCCTGGTACACATATACTACGTGTTATCTACTGTCCACTTTCAGGGTGATGATTGACCTCCAAGGTTATTCCTCTTTTTATTTTTATTTTATTTTATTGTAGAATCAACTCTCGGCAGTGGCCAGCATGCGTACGGGCGCCATTATCATCCCTACCACCTTCACCGTCACTTCCCCTACTTCTTCATATCTTGAATCAATCTTGAGGCAGACTGAAGACTTAAGTGCCAGCTTAAGTGAAAAATTAAAGAAAACATACCAAGTAATTGCAACACAAACACTGACTTAATCGGTTTTAATGCAAAAAGATGCAGACGAAAGGAGAGAAGAGGCAGGCCGCTAGGGTGGAGAAAAGAAGAGCTGCTCAGGAAGCAGCAAGCACATCAACCTCTGAGCAAACAAATGCTAAACAGAGACAGAGAAAGAGGATGAAAACTAGGAATTTCAAGTCAAGTGTATTCAGTGCACCGTTACTGGTAAAATTATAATTCTATAATATAAATATTGTCCCTATACCAAAGTATCTATTGTAACTGTCCAAAGTGAAGACAAACCATTATATAGTCTAACGGTTTACACAAAAAGTAGAATCCCTGTGGCACCTCCAAAGTGGCTACAGCTACTCCAAAACAAAGCATGATGGAGCTTAAATAGTCATAATGGCCCCTAATTTTGCTATGATTCTCTCTTCTGTCACTATCTCTAGCAAGTCCATGGTAAGTCACATAAAGTAACTGGCCTTCCTGAAAAGTTGTTTAGCCACTTGGAGTCCTTCAAATTGGTGTAACCACCTGGTATGCCACAAAGTGAAACGGTCTCCACTGCACCATGGAGCACCACAACATCCCCTGCAGCTCTGTGTCACATCTCTCTATTATTTAAAAAAAAAACTTGGGACAAAACTTGATCTTTTGAAGAGAGCCAGAGACACTTTCATGTCGAAACAGACAAGTCACATCATACTTACAACCTTTGGAAGCAAGTCCCATGATACACATGCAGAGCAGGTTAGACATAATGGAAGTAGGAAAATTCGGAAGTCTCAAAAAAGATGAGAGTAAAGATCGCATTAGCGCAAACAAACGGAAATTACTCTGTGAAATTATGGCACAGCAAAAAGAGACCAAATAGTGTTTGAGGATGTCTGGGGGAGAAGAGAGACAAGGCAGCGACTTTAAAACGTTGGAAGCGCTGCACGAAATGCAAATCATGCGGTATGGGAGCTGCAGCAATCCAGCAGCTGATCGAGCAAAGAGGAGGTAAAAAAAAAACAACTGTTATTTGTTTCCCATTGTATCACCGCTTAAGAGGGGTTTTGGAGGAGCGGTCGCGTCTCCTTGGGCTGCGTTCAGCCCCCCTCTTCACAACGGCACATAGAGCTTGCCCTTGGCAAGCGAAGCAAGCAGGGGGCAAAGCCCCCTAGTATGTTCAAAAAAATGAATAAATAAAAAAGAAATGTTCAGAGACAGAAAATACTGTTCAGGCCCTCTTTGTATGACAGGGCGCTGTTGCCCACCCAGTTCAGTCTACTGTTCTGATGGATCCCTATGTATAAGTCTGCACCACACCACCTCTTCCCTTATTCTGTTGACCAATCTTTGGGAAGTCCAGTGACAACATGGTTTAATAATATTCAATTCCAGCGGGTCCTCACTCCACCACCTTTCTCTTCTCCCCCTCATCTCTATTATGAATGCACCACAGGAGGTGCCATCTGAATACTCTTCTTGGTTTACACCACAGTTGCACTTAATAGATGGTATACAGGGTGAAGACTGGTGTGCCACTGTGTTGCTGACTATCATCTCCCCCACACAGTCCTGGAGACTGTTAAAGGCACTGTAGAATCAAAGAACTTGAACCAGTTTAGTGCATGTTCAAGTAGACACTCTAAAGCATGGATATGAGAGCATCATTTGCTCCTACTTGTGCCTGGCAGGTGAACTGCACTGAATGTGAGTGGCGTTACAGGATTTTTAGGACCAGGCTCTCACCAAACTTTATAATATGTGACATGATCTGGTCTGTAGTTCTTAAGAGCACTAGGACACCCATTGATGTGCCTTGGGATGAGGCAGAATGTTTTACAACATTCTCATACCTTCTGCAGGTTCAACAGAAAATGAAGAGGTGCAGATGGACCCAACATACCTTGAAGCAACACCCAGACTGCCTTGTTGGTGTAAATCTTCCCCAGCTCTTGTGTCGCCTGATCAGGAAAGTGTGGCAAACCAGAAGGGAGAGTCGGGGTTCAGGAGTCAGGGATGGTATCCACACAGGAGGGTGAGGAAGTCAGCTGGATAGATCTCCCCTGCCCAGCATATGAATGGCAGCGGTGTTTGAGGACCACCTCACTACTGTTGATTTAGTACTTCATCTGCAAAAAAGCCATTAAATAAATTATAATTTTTGTAAAAATAAATATAAAACTAAACCATATTAAAGGTGTGTCATGTTGCCCCAAATGCAACTTGAATTATAATGCCATTTCTGACTGACCAGGTTATTTTTATAGAATTGACTAGGGTGAACGGTCAACGTTATGTCACAACTCGGGGAATTCGGAGTGCTTTGTTTTTCAGCCCTCACCCGCACAAGCCCTGGCGTTAAATTTCTAGCAGGGGAAACTCCTATTTCCTGTCCACCAGAATTAAGCGACAATACAAGCTAAGTCAAAAGCCGTGAGCAATGAATATAATGGTATTTAAAAAAAAAAAAAACCAATAAGGGAAAGGTCTGAACTGCCATTCAGAACCCCAAAGAGCTGGACATTGTGAACTCGGAGCAAGCGGCACAGTTCCACCCATAATGCCAGTTCTAGTGAGCCAGCCAGCAGTCCCAAGGAGGGGCAGGAAACGAAACGTTCACGTAATATCAAAAAAAAAAAAAAACAATGAAAAAAAACAATTGCAACTCTTTCTGCTTGCACAACCAAGACTATTTTCAAGAGGCAAGGGGGTAAGGGTGACACGATGGCACAGTGCTTAGCGCAGACATCTCACTGCTCCTGAGTCCGGCCATTGCTTAATAAGTTTTGTTGCTGTTGTTTTCCTCACGTTCTTTTACTGTTCGTTACGTTTCTGCCTTGCTTTTAATCCAAGTTATGGCAACTAGCGGCACTAAGTTTGCCCCATCGTGTGTGGGCGCTGTGCAGGACTGGCAACAGGTTTTTAAAAAGGTGATCGGGGAGTGTGGGGAATAAAAGAAGGCTAAGGTTAAAAACTGCTAAAGAAGTTAAACATATTTATGTTTTAACAAAATGATACAACTTTTGAATTAAATGTTACCTGTGTTATTGCCTGTTTTTTTGAAGGAGACTGGCATTTCTATCCACCCTTGGATTTTTGGTTCTGCCCGTGGTGTTGGACTGACTGGCGCACTGTGCAAGGTTTGTGCCTGTTTAATGCCCAGTGGTGATGGGTACTGGAGTGGAGTCAGGACTGGAGTGTTTATGTACAGTGCCCTCTACAATATTTGGGACAAAGATGCATTTTTCCTTAACTGCTCCACAGGTTAAGATCAAAAATCAAACAATTCAGATATGATTGAAGTGCACATTGCACACTTTCATTTAAAGCAGGCGTCTCCAAGTCCAGTCCTGGAGAGCTACTGTGGCTGCAAGTTTTCATTCTAACCATCCATTATCCAACCCGCTATATCCTAAGTACAGGGTCATGGGGGTCTGCTGGAGCCAATCCCAGCCAACACAGGGCGCCAGGCCACCGCAGGTTTTCATTCTAACTCTTTTCTTAATTAGTGACCAGTTTTTGCTGCTTATTAACTATTTCCCTTTATTTTAATGGACCTTTCTTGAGACTCTGACCTCTGAATTAATTTTTTTCCTTAAACAGCACCTAAACATAAATTTGATGTGAAGTGAGCCAACAGATGACAAACTAAGTTGGGGCCTCAAACTCCAATCAACTTCATTTCATTCAGTTTTTTAATTTGAAGCCAATTCTCGTTGCTAATTAAACCCGTTATTTAACTTCATGGCGCTCATTCTGACTTTTCCAAAACTGTTGATTTTCTTTTTGTAAGAGTGCTGTCACGTTTTGTGGACCTGAGCAGATCAACCTCACCTTTCTTTATTTTCAGTTATTGTGTGATGAACGCAGGTTGCTGTTTATGTGTTGGTTCATTTTGTGTCTTAAAATTGTTTGGTTGCTAATTAAGGAAAAAAATTAAGGGGCCTGAGTCTTAAGTTGTGCATCAATTAAAATAAAGGCAAAGAGTTAATTAGCAGCAGAATCTGGTCACTAATTAAGAAAAGGGTTACAATGAAAACCTGCAGTCACAGTAGCTCTTCAGGACTGGATTAAAAGGGTATTTATATACATTTCATTCACACCATGCAGAAATTACATAATTTTTTCTACATGGTTCCACCCTCATTTCAGGGCACCATAATGTTGTTAGGGACATAGCAATGGCAGGTCTATATTTAGAACTTCTATCCCTTGCATGCAATGACGACTTGAAGACTGTGATTCTTAAACATCAGCAGGTGCCGAGGATTTTCTGATGCTCTGCCAAACCTCTAATGCCGCCATCTTCAACTCCTGCTGGTCTCAGGTGCTTCTCCCCTTTAGTTTTCTCTTCAGCATAAGGAAGGCCTGCTCAATTGGATTTAAATCGAGTGACTGACTTGGCCATTCCATTTTTCTTAAGCTTTGAAAATCTCCTCTGTTGCTTCAACAGTATGTTTGGACCAGGATCTTGCTGTAGGATGAAGCGCCATACACTGGGTTTGGAGGTATTTACTGAAAATTGAGCAGATGTTTCGATATACCTCTGAGTTCATTGTGCAACTGCCATCAGCAGCTCCATCATCAGTGAAGAGAAGTGTGCCAGTACCTGTGGTAGGCATACATGGCCAAAACATAACAACCCCCCCACTATGTTTAACAGATGAGGTGATATACTTTGGATCTTAGGCAGTTCCTTTTGGTCATCACACTTTGCTCTTGCCATCACTCGGATACAGGTTCATCTCTGGTGCTTCTGCCCTCAACAGCTTTTTCTAGAATTCTGCAGGCTCTTATTAGTCCTTTTTCACAAACTGTAATCTGCCTATCCTGTTTTTGTGACAAACTAGTAATCTGCATCTTGATGGCATCTGTATTTCTGTTCATGAAGCCTTCTGCACAAAAGCATTGTCATTTCTACTCCTTCTCCTTTTAGTTTTTAAGGCTCTTCATGGTCTATCCCACCTTATTTGTCTTCTTTAATTCGTCCCAATTCTCCATCACACTTCGCTCTTCTGACACTTTGTTATTAACCATTCCATTATGCAGACTGTGCACTATGGGTGACAGGACTTTTAGTGTATCAGGGCCATGGCCAAGGCCCTGTTTTTGGAGCTCCCTACATGTACCTCATTTTCTGTTTTTAAATCTAGACTTAAAACCTAGGTTTTTAATATTGACTTTTGTTATTCTCATTAATTTTGTTTGTATATTGGATTGTTTGATTTTATATGTATTGTTGTACATTGGCCTTGGGTACTTTGAAAAGCGCTTATAAATAATAATAATAATAATAATAATTCTTTACAAATCAGATACAGATTTTTGCTGTTTACAGGAAGATATGGAAAAAGATGATGCACAGTGGCGAGACGACCCCTAATGGGAGAAGCAGAAACAAGAAGACCACGAAGAAGAAGACGCTCCATTAGAATTACAGGAATAAGAGTCTTCCTTAATTTTTATAACTTTTGAAACTTTTCTTTTGCTATTCACCAAGCATTCCAGGTTATTTACTCCATTACATTTACTTGAGTAACTTTTAAAAAAAATTCTACTTCTAAGAGTAGTTTTACTACACCATACTTTTTATTTTTACTTGAGTACATTTGTGAAGAAGAAACACTACTCTTACTTTGCTACATTGGGCAAAACTCGATTTGTTACTTTTTTTCCATTATATACGCGATATTTTGAGTAGTATCCACTTGCAGAGCCACAGCACCATACGTCACCGTAGTTGTAGAACCGCAGTTACAGACCTGGAAGTGACATCTCCGTTGTTTCAGGCCTGACTTCGTAAAATTACTTTTGGAAGGTTTCGGCAGGTCTTGGCAAAGCCCGGAAAGTAATGTCGGGTTCAGAAATTAAGCGATAAAAATGAGAAGGAAAAACAGTACATCAAACCAAATAACATGCATCATTGTGAAGTGAATAGGGTTTCTGCCATCACGTTGTGTCATACATCAAACTAAACAAAACGGATTGTTTCTGTGAAATACACTATTAACATTTACATTGTGTTTGGGTATGTGGGAACCATTTAACATGTCGACAAAAATAAAATCATCAAGATCTGTGTTAATTGAAAACAGTTTTTTGTTTACATTCATGAAAAGAAGTATTCAATACAGTGGAACCTCGGGTCACGAACGTCTCGGAACACGTACAAATCGGGTTGTGACCAAAAAGTAAGCCAAACTTTTGCATCTGTTCACGACCACACACTCGGGTACGAACAAGCCAGTTTCCCTTCCGGTTTGTACACACCAATGATTTCCGCACGTGTTCAGTCTCTCCCTGTACAGTACATTGTTCTCGGCCAGAAGTGCATCGCGCAGAGGGACTTTACCTTTAAACTAATCTCCTCTCCACCCAGTTCCTCCTCACTTCCTTCATGCAAGAATTCGACTCCTGTGGGTTAGTTTTCTTGGTTGTTTATGGTTAGTTTTTGTATACACTAAGGATTTTTCAAATGTTCATTTGTTTCCCTGTGCTTAAACTCATTAAAAAAAAGTGTTTACAGCGAGCGGTTCATAAGGCTGTAGCGTGAACTCTTGCAATGTTAGTTTTCTCTGTTCAGGGTTTTCTGAGTGTTATTCAATGTTTTTACATTTAGTTTACTATTACACTGTGCATTCTATTGTATAATTAACTATTTTTGTGCTTAAAAATCTTTAAAAAAATATATTTACATACAGTTCGTACGGTTTGGAACGGATTAATTGTATTTACATACAATCCTGTGGGTGTAAATTACTTCAGGTCACAACCAAATCAGGTTACGACCAGAGTTTTGGAATGAACTGCGGTAGTGACCCAAGGTTCCACTGTATAATTATAATGTTTACACCACATTAGAGTTTAGTAAAACGTTAATAATAAAAGTGATTATGTTTTTTAAAATGTACTATGCATGTGTGCAATATTGTTCTAAACCAATTTAGAATAAACTTTTAAGCCAATCTAATATTTTTAAACGTATGTGAAGAAAACGGCAATACTTCTACACTGAATTATGCTATATATTAATTGCCTTATAGAGAACTGCTCTAGTTTTTGTCGCTTATTATTATAAACTATGGACAATCAAAAGAAAAAAAAAGAAAAATACTAATAAGAACGCAATTTACTTATATAGCACCCTTCCTATGCCCAAAATTCTGAAAGAACAACAGGACCTATATAACTTTGGCTACAAATAATATCTTCACAAAATAAAGATAAATACAGGATATACAAAACTTTCAAACAGAATAAAAGACAATAATGTAGACTAAAATACAACATATAGGACTACAAAAAATCTTGAACAAATAACAAATTGTGTTAAAACTGCAAACCCTGAATACCTGGACATATATATAATATGTGTGTGTATATGTATATATGTAGATATGTATGTATATGTATATATATGTTTATATATATATGTGTGTGTATGTATATATATATATATATATATATATATATATATATGTGGATGTATGTATATATATATATATATATATATATGTGGATGTATGTATATATATATGTGGATGTATGTGTGTATATATATATATATATATATATATATATATATGTATGTATGGTGTGAACAATAGGGGGCGCTCTCGCTCCCTTGAACCCCTGTCCACGACTCCAGACACCAGGTAAAAGTCTTCAAATTGACTTTATTTTCTTGCCACAGTGCACAAAGCACACTCTCCACCACAATTCTCATATAAATCACCAATACAATCAATAATAAAAAATCCTCCAGCTCCCAGACGCGTTGCCACCCTTCCACCCAGCTCAGCTCATCGTCTGTGAGTTCCCATAGTCCTTTTATACCTCCTGACCTGGAAGTGTTTTTGCCCAATAGTCCACAAGTCCTTATTCCTTCCGGGTCAGGGTAAATAGTCCCTTTCTTCAACCCAGAAGTCCGTCGCTCTTCCTGTGACGAACCTCCGGGTCACAGGGCACCAAGAAGCCCTTGGTCCTCCCTACAGCTCCCTCCTGTGGCCCCCACGGCATCCAGCAGGGCTTTGCATAAAAACTCCAATGTCCATGATGCCCTGCTGGTCTTCTGGGGACCTCCACGCTGCAAGGAGGGCTCCACCTGGCGGCTTGGGGGTATTGGCCGGGATATATATATATGACAGCAACACTCAACACTCATAACAGTGACAAAACAATTACATTGACAATCATGTTACGTTATTTTCAAAATGTTTCCTTTTCTTTTTCATTACTTCTTTAACACACTACTTCTCCGCTGCGAAGCGTGTGTGTGTGTTATATAAAGTATGTAGTGTTTTTATTTTCCCACTCACGTAGTAAATCATAAATTTTCCTTTCCGTTTTGATCTTTTGTTGCAATTTCCCTCTTATGAACAAATTGTGTTTGTTTAAAAATATCTTTAGACTATCAATTACTAGCAGAATGCCCGCGCTTCGCAGCGAAGTAGTGTGTTAAAGAAGGTACGAAAAAGAAAAGGAAAAATTTTAAAAATAACGTAACATGGTTGTTAATGTAATTGTTTTGTCATTGATATGAGTGTTGTTCTCATAT